>NW_003852417.1:15103744-15104813 GCF_000181295.1 Otolemur garnettii
GTGGCCTTTGTATCTGGCATAAGCATTGCTGTGTCCTTGCTGCTACCCTGGTAGGCTGGGAGGGAGGGTATGGCGGTGAGGGATCCATAAGGGTTGTTTCCCCCTTCACATCACCCTGCTGTCCCAGGCCCCCTGTGCCCAGCCTGGGCAGGTGATGGGGGCCTCCGGCTTCATCCCTGGACCCCTCCTACAAGAGCACATGCAGCAGGCAAGGGGGGTGGAAGCACACATGTTGCCTGCTTTATATGCATTTTATTACATATGTCTTCTCCCCTGAGTGATAGGTAGTACTGTTCTGTACTACAGGATCCTGTTTTCTATTTTGTCGAGGTCATTGTGCATCTCACTATGCTGTAACTGCTTTTCTCCCCACGCCCTGATCCCCTTATTGTGGGTGGATGGGTCACTCATTCATCATTGTAAACTCAGGGCCTGGCATGCAGAAATCAGCAGCAATAAATGCTTCATAAAGTGAGGAGAGTGCTCTGACCCCTGGTGGTATTGCACCTCCTTTCCAGTGCAGGAGGCAAAGATCAGCAGAGGGGATGTGTGTGTGTTACGACCATCTGGGGCCCTTAGGCCGCTCTCCTGCTGGAGTGACTCAGGGGAGAGGGACCCAACATCCTTGGGCTTGGGCTGTGGGTCCCACTCTTCCTACTGGGGGGACTCCTGCCCTGGCCCTGGGCGTTGCTACCTCCCATGGGTCATTGTTATCCTCCAAACTCTGGGCTCCTCTTGTCCTTCTCCCTGTCTCTCACCTCTCCAACCTATTACCAAATCATCCCCAAAATTCTTCTGCAATGTGTTCAACTATTTGCATCCCACTGCTATACCCTGGCACAGGCCTCCACCCCACCGGCAGCAGCAGCCTCCCCCTGCAGCCACTTCCCCAGTATGTCAGGGTGACATCTGAAAGGAGTGTGAGCAAAGGAGGCCCCTGCTTTCAGGACTTGACACAGGCCCTCCCTCACCAGGTTTGGTTGTGACCTCTCCTTGCTCTGTGTGCCCTGCACCCTTCTGTGTTGACCTTGGCCTTTTTTGCTTATTTTTGTTTGTGTGTATGTTTTAT
>NW_003852417.1:15104833-15106229 GCF_000181295.1 Otolemur garnettii
CCCGGGCAGCCTCTACTGACTTGGCTGTCATTTGTGCATGTCTTTATATGCATTTTATTACATATGTCTTCTCCCCTGAGTGATAGGTAGTACTGTTCTGTACTACAGGATCCTGTTTTCTATTTTGTCGGGGTCATTGTGCATCTCACTATGCTGTAACTGCCTTTCTCCCCACGCCCTGATCCCCTTATTGTGGGTGGATGGGTCACTCATTCATCATTGTAACCTCAGGGCCTGGCATGCAGAAATCAGCAGCAATAAATGCTTCATAAAGTGAGGAGAGTGCTCTGACCCCTGGTGGTACCGCACCTCCTTTCCAATGCAGGAGGCAAAGGTCAGCAGAGGGGATGTGTGTGTTAGGACCATCTGGGGCCCTTAGGCCGCTCTCCTGCTGGAGTGACTCAGGGGAGAAGGACCCAACATCCTTGGGCTTGGGCTGTGGGTCCCACTCTTCCTACTGGGGGGACTCCTGCCCTGGCCCTGGGCGTTGCTACCTCCCATGGGTCAGAGACATCACACCCACCCAGTTCTGTCCTGTCCCACAGACTCGTCTCTACTCCATCGCAGCCGCTGTGGTTGCTGTGACTTACCCTGTGTGCAGTGGTTTACTGTGCCTTGGGGTGAAGGAGAGACCAGGTATGGGGTGCAGTGAGAGCTTGGGAAGCAGAAGCTGGGCAGGCGTCCCCTTGGGGGTGGGTTTAGGTTTTGAACATTGCCAAGCTAAAGTGTTGCCTTCCTGTATTGTAGACCCCTCTGCTCCAGCCTCAGGCCAAGGCCTGAGCTTCCTGGCTGGGCTGGGTCTCACTGCCTGCTACCCACCCTACCTGAAGCTGGTTGTCTCCTTCCTGTTCATCTCAGCTGCCGTTCAGGTACCTCTGGCCAGCTGGTTCCCACAAGCTCAGCTCCAGCCATGCTGAGAGTGCAGTCTCGCCTCTCCACTGAGTTAGGGTCAGGCTTAGTTCTATAGGAAGAAGGCTGTAGCTGGCACATGGTACAGAGGGAGAGACCTAGGTCAGGCCTGTGGGATTGAGGAGAGCAGCCTAGGCACTGAGAGGCTGACAGCATCACCCATTACCTAAAATGTAGTAAAATTCACCTGATCTTAGCTGTGCAAGTAGTGAGGGTAGCCTAAGAGTGGTGTTTTTATCTATGGTGGGACATATATCCTTTGTGTGAGAGATGGTGGCAGCAAGTCAAATTCAAAGTCCCAAAGAAGCCAGACTTGAGGGTCCTTGCCCTAGACTTCTAAGCTTCTATTCCCAGCACACACATGTTCCTGTCTACCTCCTCAGGTGGAACAGAGCTACCTGGTCCTGTTCTGTACACATGCCTCCCGGCTGCATGACCACGTCCAGAACCTGGTAGTAACCATCCTGGTAAGGGCACTTGGGGTGGT
>NW_003852417.1:15106249-15106590 GCF_000181295.1 Otolemur garnettii
GTCTGCTGGTACTCTCAGCGCCCTCTCATTCCTCCCCCGTGTCACCCCCAAGCAAGGTGCCCCTGCTAATCCCGCCTCTCCTCCTGATCCTTCCAGAAGATCAGCACAGCCATCTGGAGGGGAGGGGAGCACCCCCAGAGAAGGGCACTGCCGGGGCAGTGAGGAGCGGTTTGAGGGTTTGGTGTCTTTGCGCAGCTCTGGATATAGCCTCTCCTGCCCAGGCAACCCCTACCCCATGTCCAGTGACATTGTTATCCTCCAAACTCTGGGCTCCTCTTGTCCTTCTCCCTGTCTCTCACCTCTCCAACCTATTACCAAATCATCCCCAAAATTCTTCTGCA
>NW_003852417.1:15107698-15111987 GCF_000181295.1 Otolemur garnettii
ATATTGCTTTGCTATTGGTCATCTGAACTCCAGCAGAGGGTAGGACTGGGGCCAGGGTCATGAGGGGGCAAGGTCAAGGCCCAGTTCCCATCTATGAGCCAGGGCTCTGAGATCTCAGGTAGAGATGCTAGCAGCTGCTCTCTGCTCACAGGTCTCGGCTGTGCTGAGCACCCCACTGTGGGAGTGGGTTCTCCAACGGTTTGGGAAGAGGACATCGGCCTTCGGGATATGTGTGCGTGAGGCAAGGAACAAGGTGGGAGGATGGCTGGGGAGAGAGGTGGGGTGGTGAGTGAGCCTCCTGAGGCCAGCAGGGCTGAATCTGTGTGCCCTTGGGTCTTCAGAGTGTGGCACAGGGTAAGGCACAGGGGTCACAGTAAAGAACAATAAGTGTGTGAATGAGAGAGCCCCAGGGCACAGGTGGAGGGGCCAGCTGGTGTATCTGTCTCCCCAGGTGATGGTGCCTTTTGCAATCTTGCTGGCTGCTGTGCCCACAGCATCTGTGGCATATGTCGTGGCCTTTGTATCTGGCATAAGCATTGCTGTGTCCTTGCTGCTACCCTGGTAGGCTGGGAGGGAGGGTATGGCGGTGAGGGATCCATAAGGGTTATTTCCCCCTTCACATCACCCTGCTGTCCCAGGCCCCCTGTGCCCAGCCTGGGCAGGTGATGGGGGCCTCCGGCTCCATCCCTGGACCCCTCCTACAAGAGCACATGCAGCAGGCAAGGGTGGTGGAAGCACACGTGTTGCCTGGTTCTCTGGGGCCAGGCTGTCCTGGGCAGCAGGAACCCAGGTATGAATCCCACTTGGTCTCAGTCTACAGAGACCTCAGAGGCTACTGCCCACCCAGGGTATAAGAGGAACAAGCCCGTGTTCCCCACTCCAGGTCCATGCTGCCAGATGTGGTAGACGACTTCCAGCTGCAGCACCAGCATGGGCCGGGCCTGGAGACCATCTTCTATTCTTCTTATGTCTTCTTCACCAAGCTCTCAGGTGCCTGTGCCCTGGGCATCTCCACCCTCAGTCTGGAGTAAGTCGCAGGGTTGGGATGTGCCAGAGGCACAAAGGACCACTGGGGTGGGACAAAGAGGGCAAAGCCTAAACCTGCCCAGCTAGGGGCACCCTTGAGCCTGCTGAGCGCTGCTCTGTGGGGAGTGTGAGGAACCTCCTCGGCCAGGTTCCTCTATGCACTTGACCAAGAGGAGCCTTTCTTGAGGGTATACTTCCAAGGCCTCAGCCCCCCACATACTCAGTTCTCCCTGAACTGCCTGCTCTGCCCATATCCTTGAACCTCCCCTGCACTGTAACTAGGCTGATCTGGCCAGGACACAAGGTACAAGTTTCAGGAGAATGTGGGGTAGGGTGTCTGGGATCCCTCCAGCCAGGGAGCCCAGCTTGGCAAGGTGTGACCTGCATGGTGGGGGGTGTTTCTCCAGGTTCGCAGGGTATAAGGCAGGAGCCTGCAAACAGGCGGAGGAGGTGGTGGTCACCCTCAAGGTCCTCATCGGTGCTGTGCCTACCTGCATGATCCTCACCGGGCTGTGCATCCTCATGACTGGCCCCGCTCTAAAGGCACCAAAGCAGGACACCTCCCGCCAGCTGAGCCTTCAGAGGTGGGCCACTGTGCACACAGGCAGATATAGGCACACACAGGCAGGGCTGCCCATACCCAGGCACATGGACATCACTGACCTGGGAATAACTAAGGCCAGTCTCAGGTCACCCTGCTGTTATCACACAGACAGCTGAGCACTCCTGCCTTGGGAGACTCTTTCCTTAGCGCAGCGACACCATTTTCTCCCGGAAATGCTATTCTGGCCACCCCTTCTCCATCTTCTTCCTTGGATTACCCGGAATCCCTCTACCACAGGGGTTCTCAACCTGTGGGCCACGACCCCTTTGGACTGTATTAAAGGTTCACAGCATTAGGAAGGCTGAGAACCACTGCTCTACCAGGTAATGAGCTCCTTCCTGGCTCCTCTATTCTTTTTGCTGCCCACAGCCCCCTGGGGAGCTCATCTACTCTTGGGCCTGGGGGCTCCTAAAACTCCCCTCCCTTGCTTTGGATACCCTTCAAGTTCCAGATCTACATAGGGCTCCCATTTTGACATCCCCACCTGATACCCCATAAGCATGTCAGTCTTCATAAGCTCTAAACTCATCTTCTTCCCCTAACTGGCTCCTCCTTCCATGTCCCTGTCTTGGTGAATGGCACCAGAGTCCACCCTAGAGCCAACACCTGGAGTCTCCCACTCTTCTCTCCCATGGGCTGCACTGAGCAGCTGACCTGTCCTTCCCCAGAGCACTGACCCCACTCTACAGGGATCACTGTCTGCCTTTCCCTGGAGGCTGTGGGGACCCTGGAGCCTGGGGCTGTGTGTTTTTTGTTTTGTTTTTTGAGACCAAGTCTCACTCTGTTGCCCTAGGTAGAGTGCCGTGACATCAGAGCTCACAGCAACCTCAAACTCTTGGGCTCAAGCGAACCTCTTGCCTCAGCTTCCCAAGTGGCTGGGATTATAGACACCTGTCACAACACCTCGGTATTTCTAGAGATGGGGTCTCACTCTTGCTCAGGCTGGTCTCGAACTCCGAACCTCAGGCAATCCACCTGCCTCAGCCTCCCAGAGTGCTGCTAGGGTTACAGGTGTGAGTCTAGGCACTCAGCCTTGGGGACTGTGTTTTATTCAATTTTGTATTCCAAGAGCCCAGGACAGAGCCTGAGGCCAGGCCAGAATACCTGCCGCAAGATCAGTTCATCAGCCCACTGCATCTGTGAGCACGGTGTTCACACACTTAGATACATGAGCACATGCTCACCGACGGGGCCACACGGAGTAGGCCGACAGTGGCATCATCAACCCCCCTGCTGAGAGGTGACAGCTCACACTCTTTCGCAGAGTAGTTCTGAGATGGCACATTCCATGTTAAGGCATGACAAGTGCTCGGGGAATTGCTTGATGGCTCTGGGAGGCACAGGCGTGTAGGGCTTGTGAAGGGAGGTGTAGAAGGGGAGTTGCTAGGAAGATGAGGAGCAGCCATGGAACTTTCCAGGGGCTCTGAGGCAGGACAGACCCCGCACTGTCCCCCATCCTCCTCCCTGCTTCTTCCCTTTCTATAGGAGGACCAGCTACAGCCTGGCGCAGTAAGGTCTGAGAGGGCTGTTGGGAGTGGAAACAGCGGAGCCTGCATCCTCTGGGCCTGATGTCTCTTTCTTCTCAACCTGTGACCACCCCATGATGGCAATTTCACACACAGCCTTTTCTCCAGGAATGTGGGGTCTTCGGTGACACCTCCTGAAGGAACTGGCCTGTGTCCTAGGACACCCACCCTGGCATTCCTTGCTGTTAACCCCAGGCCATGTCAGATAGGCTTGTGCCCCTGACTAGCCCAGCAGCACCTCTTTATGGAAAAGAGAGGCGCCTCCCCAACCTGGCGTGACTCAACAACCTGTATAGACGGCAAAGCTGCCCTGACAGAAGGACAGACACACAGGCCCCTTGTTTGTCTTAAGGCACCAGGTTACATCTGCTGAAGACACAAGAGAGGCTGAGAAACACGAGAATGGGCAGAGTGAGGACACATGGACACGCTGGGGACATACAGTTAGAAAGACACAGGCAGGCCCCGTGAGGCCTGTACACCCGGGGAGCAGGGCAGCAGGGGGAGGGGAGACCCCGCAGAGCTGGCAGTTCACACACGTGATGCTACTCTGCTCCTGTCAGATTATCAAGCGGCCGAAGGTCAATCACTTTTCCAAACAAAAATCATTTGTGTGGAAATACTTTTCTGAGATTTTTTCTTATAAAAGCACAGGAAGTACAGTTTTCTAGAGGCTGTATTTGTTTGTTTGTTTGTTTGAGACAGAGTCGGTCTGTTGTCCTGGCTAGAGTGCTGTGGCATCAGCCAAGCTCATAGCAACCTCAAACTCTTGGGCTCAAGTGATTCTCCTGCCTCATCGTCTTGAGTAGCTGGGATTACAGGTGCCCACCGCAATGCCTGGCAGGTTTTTCTGTTTTTAGTAGAGACTGGGTCTGGCTCTTGCTCAGGCTGGTCTTGAACGCCTGACCTACAGTGATCCTCCCACCTCAGCCTCCAGAGTGTTAGGATTACAGGTGTGAGTCACTGTGCCTGGCTAAGAGGCCAATTTTTCTAGGGAAGAAAGATCTACTAAGTTTGTTTGTACAATGTGACCGTGGACAGACCTCTCATTCCAACTCCTACAAACCCCTGCAGAGGGAAAGAGGAGAGAGCCTGATGTCGCTGGACCTGGCCATGTCCCTCCAGCCATATAT
>NW_003852417.1:15112406-15115990 GCF_000181295.1 Otolemur garnettii
TGGGCCTGACCTGGTCTGTCTGATGCCTCAACACTCTGGCCCTTGTGATGCTGACATAAGTATCTGGTCCTTGAGGTCACAGGGCACCAGAGAAAGAGCTAGGCTCAGCTTCTCTGCATTGCCCATCTGACTCAGGAAGGGGCCAACAGGAAGCTCTGCCCACCCCACTGTATGCACACAAAGACACACACACACTCATGCACACACTGGCCCATGGAGACAGTAGCTGGTGAGACAGGCAAGGTAGTTTCTGCTGTTACCAAATCATGTCATGCGGCTCGGCACCTGTAGGATAGTGGTTACGGTGCCAGCCATATACACCGAGGCTGGGGGGTTCGAGCCTGGCCCGGGCCAGCTAAACAACAATGACAACTGCAACAAAAATATAGCTGGGCATTGTGGTGGGCGCCTGTAGTCCCAGATGCTTAAGCCCAGGAGTTCGAAGTTGCTGTGAGCTGTGATGCCATAGCCCTCTACCCAGGGTGAAACAGTGGGACTCTGTCTAAAGAAAACAAAACAAAACAAATCATGTCATACTTTGGAAAGGGAGGCGATGCAGGCAGGATCAGAAGCTTATGCCAAACTTCCAATTTCCTACACTTCCTGGGAGAGCAGTTGCAGGAAGCAGAGCACAGCACCAGCAGCTGGGGAGGCCCATGTCTCAGAGACAGTGTTCGCTCGTGAGCTGGGGAGACACCCCATAAGTTGTCATTCCCCTTCTTCCTCACAGCAGCCCTGGGATGTGGATATTACTATTTGCAGTCTCAGCTGGGAGAGATTAAGCCACTTGCTGAAGGTCAGCTGGTGGTGGAAATGGATCTTGAGCCCAAAGTCAGCCTGATTCTGAAGCCTGTGGAGACTGGTTTGCCAAAAAATTGGTTGGCAAACAGGTGCATTGGCTTACGTCTGTAATCCTAGAATTTTGGGAGGCTGAGGCAGGTGGGTTGCTTGAGCTCATGAGTTCGAGACTAGCCTGAGCATGAGCAAGACCCCTCCATCTCCACTAAAAATAGAAAAATTAGCCCAGCATTGTGGTGGGTGCCTATAGTCCCAGCTACTAGGGTGGCTGAGGCAACAGGATCACTTGAACCCAAGAGGTTGAGGTTGCTGTGAGCAATGATACCATAGCACACTACCCAGGGCAATAAAGTGAGATTCTATCTCAAAAAAATAAAAAATAGGCTTGGTGCCCTTAGAGTGGTTACGGTGCCAGCCACATACACAGAAGGTGGCAGGTTCAAACCTGGCCTGGGCCAGCTAAACAACTGCAACAAAAAATAAATAAAATAAAAACCAAAAAATTTGTTGATATAGAGGCCATCCCTCAGGATTTGGTTTCACTAGGCCTGTTTCTCCAAAGCCAGTGCCACCATTCCTCTGACAGCACAATGTGACACCTCTGTAATTCCCATTGATCCCACCCTCCCACCCCCCATTCACTCACCCTCTGAGCCTCCCACACTGCGATACTCTTCTTCTGACATCAAAGGAGGAGGCAGCTTGGTGCCTGTGGCTCAAGTAGCTAAGGTGCCAGCCACATACACCTAAGGTGGCGGGTTCGAATCCAGCCCGGGTCCCGCCAAACAACAATGATGGCTGCAACCAAAAAATAGCCGGGCGTTGTGGTGGGCGCCTGTGCTCCCAGCTACTTGGGAGTCTGAGGCAGGAGACTCACTTGAGCCTGGCCAGGAGTTGGAGGTCGCTGTGAGCTGTGATGTCACAGCACTCTACCCAAGGTGACAGCTTGAGGCTCTGTCTCAAAAAAAATAAAAATAAAAAGGAGGAGGGATTGCTCCTTGCCACCAAGGTGAAGTCCTGGGTCTGTCCCTGGCAAAGAGCAGGTACCTCCTCTTGCCCCCTGCCTTCGTAATCTCCACTTAAATCCAGATCAAGCCATTCCCTTACTCAAGATCTTCTCAGTCCCATGTGCCCTCTTCAGAAACCTTTCCTGTTCCCTGTCCACCCATCATGGCCCTGAACCCAGCACACTGAGGTTATACCTATCTCCATGTACAATGATATATTTAACAATGGTTTTCTTGATTACTGCTTTACATCCCCTTAAAATATAAACTTCACAAGGACAGGGACTTTGACTTTTTTATTGCTTAATCCTCAGTGCCCAGAAGTAAGTGTTCAGGATGAATGAATGCGTAGAGAATGAGTGAGCCAACATCCTATCACCCTCATCCTAAAACAAACAGAAACAGCCTTCACTTCTCACTTTAGCTTTTTCCTCTCCAAGTAATCTGCTTTGTGTTTTACTATGGTTCCCCAACCCTGACATTTGTCTTTAACCCACTAAACCTGACCTGGGGTTCCCCTGAGGAGGAGACGGCAGGCATGACAGGAGGAACCCCAGTGTGGAGAGAAAGAGCCAGGGCTTTGCATGTTGCCTCCATCTTTTACGTGTAATTAGGTGACTTACCCAACAAACCTGAGCCTCTGTTTCTTTCTGTGGACACGTGTACTTTATTATTTCTTTTGCAGTTTTTTTTGGCCAGGGCTGGGTTTGAACCCACTACCTCCGGCGTATGGGGCTGGCGCCCTACTCCTTTGAGCCACAGGTGCCACCCAACACATGCACTTTATTACGTACGCCCCAGGATGGCTGTAAGGATTAAGCGAGATTAATACCTGACCAAGTTCCAGACCGAAGAACCCCTGACTGGTCAAGTAATGCCAACCACTCTATTTGAGAAATTCTATCTTCCCTTGGCTTGCACAACACCACCATCCTGGTTCTCCTCTACCACCCTGGCCACTCACTTTCTGTCTCTTCCTTTGCTTCTTTCTCCTTTGATGCTCCTTCATCACGTGGGGCTTCCCAGCACAGTGTGAGTTCATTTGCTACCACCACCACCACACTACTGGAGACCCTATTTCTAACTCTGAGCTGGAGCTGAGCTTCAGATCCCCAGATCCAACTGCCTATCTAATTATTCTTCAGGCAGTTAAAACATCATGCATCTAAAACGGGACTCATCACCTTCTCTCCATACTTGTTTGGCTTCCTGCATTTTTTTCTTGTTGTTGTTGGTGGTGGTGACAGGGTCTTGTCCTTGCCCAGGCTAGACTGAAGTGGTGTCATCATAGCTCACTGCAACCTCCAACACTTATGCTCAAATGATCCTCCCATCTCAGCCTCTCAAGGACAGATGGGTCTATAGCCATGTGTTACCATACCCCACTAATTTTTTGAAGTTTTTGTAGAGATGGGGTCTTACTATGTTGCCCAGGCTGGTCTTCAACTCCTGGCCTCAAGTCATCCTCCTGCTTCAGCTTCCCAAAGTGCTGGGATTACAGGTGTGAGCCACCATGCCTGGCCTGCTTCCTGCATTTTTGATAAATTATATCAGCATCTATCTAATCACCCCAAATAAACAACTTGGTGTCATCGTACATTCTTTCTCCTCCTTCTTCCACTGCCCCACCCCCATATCCACTGAGCATAGGCTGAGCCAGGAAAAACGAGGGTTTATAGCTTATGGGAAGGAGGAAGTTATTTGAAACTGGGCAGAAAGTTCTAACAACAGATATGGGTGGGCTTGGCTCATAACACATGGTAAACTGGGGCGGCCCCT
>NW_003852417.1:15116537-15117413 GCF_000181295.1 Otolemur garnettii
AAAAAGAAAGAAATACATATTTGGTCCCCTGCTTCCTAGCAGAGTTTCTAAAAACCTTTGTAACTTCCTGATAGGGGTGAAGAGAACATCTTTTGTTATACATAATAAACCCTTTTCAAGAAGATCTAAGTTTATGCTAATGGAATGACTCTTGGAAGATGGGGCTGGTTGCCAGAGGAACCAGCCCTGTGATCAGAGGGTTGGAACTCTCAGCTCCACTCCTCTAACTCTGCAGGAAAGAGGGGCTGGAGACTGTATGAATCACATAATAGTCATTCAAAATTTAGAAAAACTTGGGTACAAAATGAGATTTGCAAATAATATCTTTATGCAAAATATTTTCAATATAACATTACACAATAATTTAGAATTTAGTTCTTCTCTGTCTCCAAAGCCAGCAAATACTGGATTATTTTCTATTGTCCCAATGACTACAATAATAGCAGAGCACAAGGAAACATCTCTCGTGTGAGGGTTGACATGGAATCAGATTTGTTTATAATTTATAATTCTGGACTGTCTACCAGAAGAAATACAAAGATAACATACATATATATAAAAGCAAGAATATGTCTCTATACCAACAATAATCATCAAGAAAATACCATTGAAATATTCAAAACAGCCACAGTAGCCATAATGATCTCATTGAAGACCCCGTCATAGGATTTTGACCTGAAAAATGGAGATTACAACATACCCGTTCAGGCATCCCACATGGATCTTACTCAAGGGTTCCCTAATCCCCTAATAAAGCTTCAAGATGACTGTGATTTCACCATATCCTAGACACTTCCTTCACAAATGGAGCCAGGCCTCAGACTGTCCTCAGCTCCCACTCTCCAGCCACTGATGACAGAACTGGCCTCCACTTCC
>NW_003852417.1:15118574-15122784 GCF_000181295.1 Otolemur garnettii
CCCGCCCACCCTGGTGTACGTGGCCAGCGCCCTAGGCACTGAGCTACAGGTGCTGAGCCTCTCAGTCAGAATTTTTAAGGAGGCTGGAAGGTCAAATATAAATCCTGGGAGGATTTATACTTCTGAGCTGCTTCCTGTGGCAGGTTGCCCTGGGAGTAGAAGCCAGTGGGTTTTGTCTTCCTTTGAGCTCTGCCTAGCCTGCTAGTTTTGAGGTTAAAAGGCTTCTCCAGCGTACGGAGCATGCACTTTCCAGCAGCACTTCTTATCCAAAAAGGGCCTATTACAATGCTGAGGTATCTTTTAAGTCCTCCTAAGACATCTTCAACACAGCTTTGGGCAAGGGACACAAAGCCTCAGAGAAACCATAAAACAACCCATATGGCACCGTAATATTGTTTTGTTCTGGGAATTCTGCCCTTAGACAAACCACACAGTCATGAATACATAAACACACTTTCTGAGCCATCTAACGCAGATGAGCTCTGCTGCGGAGGAGCATGCCTCAGCCCAGGGGAAAAGCGGGAAGCGGCAGAGCAAACCACAGCAAATGCTCCGCCCCAGTGCAGTGCCAATCCCACCGCTGAGAGTCCACAGTGGAAAGCAGACTTTGTTTGTCATGGTCTCCACTGAAGAGCCACACAGCAAATGATACTAGACGATACTGGCTAAATGGTTAGAACAGCCAGTGATATCTAGATTTTAGGCAATAATGTCTCTGAAGAGTTTAAAAGAAGGAACAGAATCCAGGCTAAGACAAAGAGTCTCTGAAGACCTCTGACCTAGACAGGCAGCCATCTCTTATGATTACTTCCTGTGTGGCCATGAAAGTTAACGGGATAAAGCCGTCACTGTCGGCACAGAGAAGGATCCAGTGGGAGCCTGCAAAGTAAAATGAATACACAGGCAATTTAGGATAGCTTATCTTATTCTATAAAGAAAAATATGACTACAAATACATTTGGTTTTCTGTTTATTTGGTTTTATTTTTGGAGACAGTGTCTCGCTCTATTGTCCAGACTGGAGTAGAGTGGCGCAATCAGGGCTCACTTCAACCTCCAGCTTCTGGGTTCCAGTGATCCTTCCACCTCAGCCTCCTGAGTAGCTAGGCATACAGACACATTTTACCACCCCTAGCTAATTTGGATCTTTGTAATTAATTAATTAATTTCAACAGAGTCTTACTTGGTCACCCCTGGTAGGGTGCCATGGCATCACAGCTCACAACAACCTCAAACTCTTGGTCTCAAGCAATCCTCTTGCCTAAGCCTCCCAAGTAGCAGAGACTATAGGCACCTGCCACAGTGCTTGTCTATTATTTTTTAGAGATGGGGTCTTACTCTTGCTCAGGCTTGTTTCCAACTCCTGAGCTCAAGCAATCCACCAACCTTGGCCTCTCAGAGTGCTAGGATTATAGGCGTGAGCCACTGTACTAGCTGCTAACTAATATTTTTATTTTGTTTTTGCAGTTTTTTTGTCTGGGGCTGGTGCCCTACTCCTTTGAGCCACAGGTGCCACCCTAACTAATTTTTAAAATATTTTGTAGAGATGGGATCTATATTGTCCAGACTGGTATCAGACTCCTGTCCTCAAGCAATCTTCCCTCCTCAGCCTTCCAAAGTGCTGGGATGACCAGTGTGGGCCACTATGCCAGGTCAAAATGTTTTTTGTTTTTTTTTTTTTTGAGACAGAGCCTTAAGCTGTCACCCTGGGTAGAGTGCTGTGGCATCACAGCTCACAGCAACCTCCAACTTCTGGGCTCAAGTGATTCTCCTGCCTCTGCCTCCCAAGTGGGTGGCTGGGACTATAGGCGCCTGCCACAATGCCTAGCTATTTTTTGGTTGCAGCCGTCATTGTTGTTTGGCGGGCCCAGGCTGGATTCGAACCTGCCAGCTCAGTTGTACGTGGCTGGCACCTTAGCTGCTTGAGCCACAGGTGCCGAGCCTTGTTTTTTTTTTTTTTTTGAGTAGAGGAATACAATAGTTGATATTAAATCTGATCCTCATAAGATTTTATAGAGAATGGGTAGATAAAAGGACTAAGCATTATTTAGGGTCAAGTCATATGGCAGGAAGGGGATGCTGATGATTATACCCACTCAAAGTCAGTCACTTAGGCACTAAGGCCTATAACGCCAAGTAGGCATTTGTCACTTAGTGCGAGGCATCCAAGCTTGTGAGTACATGTGTGCACATTAGGGCTTGTGTGTGGAGGGTCCCTGCCTTATCTATATGCTGTTCACCAGTTTCCCCAGAAACTATGTGAAGTTGGGAATAGCTACTCTATGGAGAACTTTGTATACCATCCTCTAGACACCAGGGAGACTGAAGTGACTAGAACTAGACTACTAGTGTGGTCCAGATAATCCTGAATGGTTTGTTCCATGGTAACCTATGGGCAACCACCATAACACATGCTTGAACCTTCTCTGGTTCTTTCAAATCTAATATGTATCACCTCTGGACCCTATGATTTCACTTCTAAAAATCGACTCTCCCAAAAATAACATACAAAATACTCAGAGACCTTTCTTCAGTGTTATTTATAATGGTGAAAAATTAGAAACAGTGTAAATATCAAAGAAAATATGGTAAAGTAAAAGTACACCTGAGAATGGAATATTAACCCCACCCACTAAAAGTGACAATTACTGAGCCAGGTATGGTGGCACACCCCTGTAATCCCAGTTACTCAGGAGACTGTAAGGGAGGACTACTTGAGCCCAGGAGTTCAAGTCTGGGCAACACAGTGAGGCCATGTCTCTGAAAAAAAAAGAATTTCTAAAAAGTAAAAATGACCATTATAAAGCCATATAAAAAATGCATGTGTTGGCTAGACACAATGGCTTATGCCTGTAATCCTAGTACTCTGGGAAGCTGAGGCATGAGCCACTGTGTCCAGCCAGAATGATTAAAGAAAGAGTTTGCAATGTCACTATAATCTTTACTTTTCAGTGTGAAATGAGGTTTTTAGGTTATTTCCTTTCAATTGTTATATATGTTGCTTAGTAACTATTTTCTACATTTTTCATGTGTATGTTGAATTATTCTAGCTAAGCTACAAGTTCCCTAAGGGCAGAATCCATATTTCATTTTTTGACAGTTTTAATAGTCTTAGGCATACAGTAGGCAATTAATAATACTTGTAGATATCTACTGAATCACTGGATGGTTGATATCCCTCACTTTCACTACCAGAGGAAGTTAAAATAGAAGTGGCTGGGGAATATTGCACAGGGTCAATTCCCGAATTTAACCTACCGTGTAGCATTTCAATGAGAGACAGGCCAAAAGTCTGCTGAACCGTACTGAGCCTCAGTTTGCCATTGCAGAGAAGCACTGCTCTTTTTTCAGTAATAAGACCTACATAATGAGGTTTCTACAAATAAAAAACGAAAGTCATTAAACTGGTTGCAGAAACAATGAATTTTTTTTTTTTTTTTGAGACAGAGTCTCACTATGTCACCCTTGGTAGAGAGTCATGGAGTCACAGCTTGCAGCAACCTCAAGCTCTTGGGCTTAAGTGATTTGCTTGCCTCAGTCTCCCCAGTAGCTGGGACTATAGGCGCTCACCACAACACCCAGCTATGTTTTTGTTGCAGTTGTCATTGTTTAGCTGGCCAGGCCAGGTTTGACTCTACCAGCCTGGGTGTATATGGCTGGCACCTTAACCACTGTGCTATGGGCATCGAGCCTAGTTAACATTTATTAAGAATAACATGTTAAAAGAAAAAAAAAAGAATAGCATGTGAAAATAGTTAATTTAAATCCTTATCTATTTGATTCTAGCCTGTAATCCTTGTACTCTGGGAGGTTGAGATGGGCAGATTACCTGAGCTCACGAGTTTGAGACCAGCCTGAGCAAGTATGAGACCTGGTCTCTAAGACTAGCTAGGTGTTGTGGTGGGCACCTATAGTCCCAGCTACTCGGGAGGCTAAGGCAAGAGAATCACTTGAGGCCAAGAGTTGAGGTTGCTATGTGCCATGGCACTCTACCCAGGCCAACACGGTGAGACTATCTCAAAAAAAAAAAAAAAGAATCAGAACAAAACAAAGGTATTAGATGATATTAAGTCATTATTTTTTTATGTTATTGCATATGATAATGGTTTTGTGGTTATAAAAAAAAAATGTGCTTTGGCTCGGCGCCTGTGGCTCAAGCGGCTAAGGCGCCAGCCACATACACCTAAGGTGGTGGGTTCAAATCCCCAGCC
>NW_003852417.1:15123427-15126505 GCF_000181295.1 Otolemur garnettii
AAAAAAAAAAAAAAAGCTTGGGAGTTTAAGACCAGCCTAAGCAACAGCAAGACTCTGTCTCTAACAAATAATAGAACAATTCACTGGGCTTTGTGGCTTGGGCCTGTAATCCCAGCTACTTGAGAGTCTGGGGCAGAAGATTGCTTGAGCATAGGAGTTTAAGGTTGCAATGATGCTACTGCACTCTAGCTGGGGTAACAGAGTCAGGCTCTGTCTCAAAAAAAAAAAAAAAATAGTTAGGAAAGCACCTTTGGCTCAGTGGGTAGGGTGCTGGCCCCCTATACCGAGAGCGGCGGTTTGAACCTGACCCTGGCTAAATTGCAACAACAACAAAAAAATAGCAGGGTGTTGAGGAGGGTGCCTGTAGTCCCAGCTACTCAGGAAGCTGAGGCAAGAGAATCACCTAAGCCCAGGAGTTGGAGGTTGCTGAGAGCTGTGATGCCATGGCACTCTACCGAGGGTGATAAAGTGAGACTCTGTCTCTAAAAAATAAAAACTTAGAAAGGCTTATTATCATTTAATAATCCTGTTTTAACAATCCATTTTGATAACCTAACAGATTTGAATATGGACTAGATATTAGATGATATTAAGTCATTATTTTATTTATTTTTCTTATTAATTTTCTTCATTTTTATTTATTTGTTTTTTTATGAGATAGAGTCTCACTGTGTCTGTCGCCCTCGGGTAGAGTGCCATGGCTTCACAGCTTACAGTAACCTCAAACTCTTAGGCTTAAGAGATTCTCTTGCCTCAGCCACCCAAGTAGATGGGAATACAGGTGCCTGCCACAATGCCTGGCTATTTTCTTGTTGCAGTTGTCATTGTTGTTTTAGCTGGCCTGGGCCAGGCTAGAACCCACAGCCTTGGCGCATGTAGCTAGCGCCCTACCTGCTGTGCTATGGGCACCATCCGGCTTTTAATTTAATTTTATTTTTTTATAGAGATGTGGTCTTGCTCTGGCTGAGGCTGGTCTCCAACTCTTGAGCTCAGGGCAATCCACCTGCCTCACCCTCCCAGAGTGCTAGGATTACAGGGGTAAGCCACCACACCTGGGCTAAGTCATTATTTTTTTAATGTTATTTGGTGTGATAATGGTATTATGGTTATTAAAGAAAATGTGCTTAATTTTAGATTATCCTGAAATATTTAAGGATGAAATACCATGGTATATCATTTATCTAAAATATTTTAGAAAACAAAACAATAAAACATAATTGTGGCAGAATGTTAACAACTGTCAAATACAAGTGATATACAAATATACAGTTTCATATATGCACAGTTTCTCCATATATTTACAGTTTTTTTCTTTTCTTTTCTTTTTTTTTTTTTTTTGAGAAAGAGCCTCAAGCTGTTGTCCTGGGTAGAGTGCTGTGACGGCACAGCTCATATAGGGGGACCAGATTTTAACACTGATGAATCAGGACAACATGGCCTGGGGCAGGGCAGGGCCTGACAACAATGCAAACTTTGTTGTTGTTTTTTTTTTTTTTTTTGAGACAGAGCCTCAAGCTATCCCCCTGGGTAGAGTGCTGTGACAACACAGCTCACAGTAACCTCCAACTCCTGCGCTCAAGCAATTCTCCTGCCTCAGCCTCCCAAGTAGCTGGGACCACAGGCGCCTGCCACAATGCCTGGCTACTTTTTGGTTGCATCCGTCATTGTTGTTTTGGCAGGCTCAGGCTGGATTCGAACCTGCCACCTTAGGTGTATGTGGCTGAAACCTTAGCCACTTGCGCCATAGGTGCTGAGCCAACAATGCAAACTTTGCTAAGCAGTTCTCGATAATCACTTCTCAACAATTATTTGTTATTATTACAACTTAACATTATAAAATTAACAAAAATAATATAAAACTCATATTCTGGCGAAATAGCCACATGGCAGCTGAAAACCATATATTCCTTTCCTGTTCTCCCACCCCTTCGTGCATTCTTTCCAAAAATCGGGACTTTTTAAAAATGCAACAGGACACAGGACAAATTGTTAAAAAGCAAGACTGTCCTGTCAAAAGCAGGACGTCTGGTCACCCTAAGCTCATAGCAACATCCAACTCCTGGGCTTAAGCGATTCTCTTGCCTCAGCCTCCCCAGTAGCTGGGACTGCAGGTGCCCACCACAATGCCCAGCTATTTTTTTGTTGTAGTTGTCACTGTTGTTTGGCAGTTCCGGGCTGGATTCGAACCCCCTAGCTCTGGTGTATGTGGCTGATACCTTAGCTGCTTGAGCTACAGGTGCCAAGCCTATTTATAGTCTTTCATAATAAAAAAAATTTGTTTTAACCTTTGCTTTCAATTTCAGCTGGCTTTCACTCATCTTAGTTTGAAGAGGTTTTTTTTTTTTTAAATTTTTTTTCCCCTTTCTTCCTTTAGTGATTCTCTTGCCCTTTGTCTCCCAAGTAGTAGCTGGGACTACAGGTGCCCAGCTTTCTTTTTTGGTAGAGACTGGGTCTCACTCTGGCTTGTGCTGGGTCTCCAACCTCTGAGCTCAGGCAATCCACCTGCTTGGCCTCCCACAGCGCTAGAACTATAGGCGTGAGCCACCATACCTGGCCAAAAATATTTTATTAAGTATTTTAAATTTTTCTTATATATTTTTTCAAATATCAGTGTTTAAAACTATTCTTTGGTTCTTTCAAAAACCTACATCCTTGGTGGTGCCCATAGCTCAGAGGGTAGGGTGCTAGCCACATGCACCAGGGCTGCCTGGGCTGGTGGGTTCGAACCCAGCCTGGGCCTGTTAAAACAAAAAAATAGCCCAGTGCTGTGGCAGGCACCTGTAATCCCAGGTACTTGGGAGGCTGAGGTAAGAGAATTGAGCCCATGAGTTAGAGGTTGCCTTGAGCTCTGGATTCCACTGTACTCTACTGAGGGCAACAAAGTGAGACTCTGTCTCAAAAAAAAAAAAAAAATTACCTAATAAAAACAAAAAAGAAGAATATCATTGCTACACTATTTGGAGTGGCCCCAAATTGAAAACAAAGTAAATGTGAATCAATAATGTAATGCTGAGGGGCAGCGCCTGTGGCTCAAAGAGTAGGCCACAGGCCCCATATACCAGAGGTGGCGGGTTCAAA
>NW_003852417.1:15128068-15130936 GCF_000181295.1 Otolemur garnettii
AAACATGCAGGTGGTACCTGTGGCTCAAAGGACTAGGACACTGGCCCCATATGCCAGAGGTGGCAGGTTCAAACCCAGCCTTGGACAAAAACTGAAAAAAAAAAAGGGTAAAAAAAACTCCATTTAAAAAACATAACATTTTCATAACTAAAAGATTATCTCTCTTACATAAGGAAAATGTTTTCACAATGAAATAACATGATTAAAATATTTCTTTCCTGGCTTGGCACCTGTAGCAAGTGGTTACGGCACCAGCCACATTCACCAAAGGTGATGGGTTTGAACCCGACCCGGGCCAGCAACAAAAAAATAGTGAGGCATTGTGGCAGATGCCTGTAGTCCCAGCTACTTGGGAGGCTGAGGCAAGAAAATAGCTTAAGCCCAAGAGTTTGAGGTTGCTGTGAGCTGTGATGCCTTGGCACTCTACTGAGGGTGACAAAGTGAAACTCTGTCTCAAAAAAAAAAATTCTTTCCTAAATACAAATTGCCAGAATGACTTTAGCCATTCATCTTTTTCACAATGTGCATGTGATAAAATCATGGCATCAACTAGTACGTGTGCCCATCTGGTTGCAGGCTTAACAACTAACTAACCTGCAAAGGTATGCCAGCTTGCCTGTAACATAACATGCCCAGTTTAGTGAAGTTCAATTAGAACACCATCTTCCTCCTCAATACATGTTTCTCGCAGTACCCACTGACTGCAGGAGCTTTCATGTACAGTGATAGCGCCTCCACGGAGAAGTTACCTGGTAAATGACGTGAACGTAAGGAGGATCCTGAAAGGGTGGATACACAGAAGAGGGTTTCTTCCCGTTATGCAGAAAGTCCGTGAGTTCAGAAAGACATTGCTGCATTTCAGTGAGGTTCCTAGATAAATTTTCCACTTCCTTAGTTAAATAGGAAGTTTCCTTTTCCCCTTGCAAGTTATTCCATTGAGACAAATTAGTAGGCTCTAGTGTGCTGGTGTGGTCTGGAGTGCTGCTGTGCTGGGGCAGTGTTGCTGGTTGGTTCCTGGGCTGGGCGCCTACTGTTTCTAGGTCTATGGAGCCATCACAGATACTGGACGGTGGACTTTGGATTTCTTCAATAAGCCTTCTTCCATGCTTTCCACTCTGACTACTAGTATTAGCTGTTGATAAGAGCCCTCTGTTTGAGTAACCAAAACCTGGGGAAAGATTTTCGATTAACTTTATTCTATTTGCTTTATTTAACAGGGCGCTGGAAGTAGAGCAGCCACTCTGGCTTTCATTTGACGTTACGGAGGATTGTTTTTCCAGCGTTACTTCTTTAACAATCAAGTGAAGGACATACTGGTCAAACATCGAAGAAGAAAGAAATGCCGAATCAGCACTTTTTTGTTTTCCCACCAAAATCAACAATAATTTGTCTGTCAAGAAACATAGGCCTTTTGGTCTTTCAGTATTCTCTAAGTGAATTTGCTGGAAGCTTGGTGCGGAGCACAGAATGACAGAATAGATCAAAATTATATTACAAGTGTTAGAAGCCACGGCCACGACCTGTGCTTTTAGATTACATGCTATTAGATCGGGAACCAAAATGCCTGGAATGGTGACTTTTTTGCTCATGGTAACACCTTCCTTAAAGGTCACGAGAACTAAATGTGAAGAATCCTGACCAGTTCCTGTCAAATAGTCCTTTTTTCTTAGAGAAATCAGAGAACTACCTTCAGACCTACGTTGATTGAATTGTATATGAGTTAGGTCCAGAGGATCTAAACAGGAAGAAGAAAAGGAAGGAGAAAGTGATATTTCAGAATTTGTTTCAGAATTGACTGCCCCTGGAGTCACAGAGGGCACTTTACCAATAACTGGCAAAGTATACAGAGAAGTGTCTTTGCCATTAGGTGGAACATCAAAGGTTTCAGATGCATTTAGGCCGCAGATCTTATCTAGTGGAAGCTCAGTGGCTAGGGCAATCTGTGAGTCCATAGTTGCACTGATGGAGCAGACGCAGCTGTCCACATCAAACACTGGGCAGAAGGAACACTTGTGAAGAGCCTTCTGAGCACTGTCCCAAATATAAGAATGAAGGCTGCTACCTACTGCCACCACCAGCCTCTGGCCATCCTGGGTCCAGCATGCACAGTGAATGCGACCCTGGGTGTTGATGTCCAGCTTGACCCGGCTACTGTCACAGTGAACATTAGGGAAAACAGAAACATCCTGTGCAGTCAACACAGTTAGGACAGCATTTTTTGGGTGCCACAAACAACCCTGGGGAAGGACAGGAAGAGATTCTCGAGTCTCACAGGCCTGACTCATCAGCCATTTGCTCGTCTCCATAGTCCTGGGACCCAGTACCCACACAGTGACACACTTCTTGTGCTGGACTGCAAGCAGAGAGTGTTTGTCAACTGTATCTGCTGGGGCCCAGGACAGTCCACAGACATATTCAAATCGTTCAATGACTATGGAGTCCCCAAACTTGGCCTCTCCATCGTGCAGCTGTAAATCAGTTAGGACAACCTGATTCCCATCGGTCCAGGCAAGGCCATGGATTGGGTGTATGGCTTGATATAAGGCATTCAGTCCAGTCCTGAGCAGGTTTCCTTTTCCCAACTCCATCCTTTCCGATAAAGGTTATCTGAAATGATTAAAACCAAAATTTATAGCATGAAAAAAATATATATATGGCTCAGCGCCTGTGGCTCAAGTGGCTAAGGCACCAGCCATATACACCTAAGGTGGCGGGTTCGAATCCAGCCTGGGCCCACCAAAACAACGATGACTGCAACCAAAAAATAGCCAGGCGTTGTGGTGGGCACCTGTGGTCCCAGCTACTTGGGAGGCTGAGGCAGGAGACTCGCTTGAGCCCAGGAGTTGGAGGTTGCTGTGAGCTATGATG
>NW_003852417.1:15131668-15134057 GCF_000181295.1 Otolemur garnettii
AAAAAAAAAATTTTTTTTTTCTTAAGTGGTATTAAGGTTATGTAGTAGAATGTCCTATTGTTAAAATATACATGTTGGTGTTTGTTTACTTATTTTTAAGACAAAGTCTTATTTTGTCACCCTTAGTAAGAGTGCCATGGCATCATAGCTCAGAGATCTCAAACTCTTAGACTCAAGTGATCCCTTTGCCTCAGCCTCCCAAATAGCTGGGACTAGAGGCACCTACCATGATGCCCAGCTATTTTTAGAGAGGGGGTCTTACTTTTGCTCAGGCTGGTCTCAAGCGCTTCAGTTCAAGTGATCCATCTGTGTTGGCCTCCCAGAATGCTAGGATTATACGCATGAGCCACCGTGCCCAGCCTAGCATGTTTAAGTATTTAGGGTAAAGTGTCATGATACCTATAACTTGCTTTCAAATGGTTTACCTTCCCAAAACCAATTTTTTTTTTTTTGAGACAGAGTCTCCTTATGTTGTCCTTGGTAGAGTACTGTGGCTTCACAGCTCACAACAACCTCAAACTCTTGGGCTTAAGTGATTCTCTTGCCTCAGCCTCCCAAGTAGCTGGGACTACAGGTGCCTGCCACAATGCCTGGATATTTTTTGGTTGCAGTCATCATTGTTGTTGAGCTGGCCTGGACCAGGTTCAAACCTGCCAGCCTCGGTGTATGTAACCGGCACCATAACCACTGTGCTACTGGTGCCGAGCCCTCCAAACCAATTTCTATATAGACAGGCAGAGAGATAAAGCAAATGTAGCAAAATGTTGATAATAATTGGTTTGTTTGTTTTTGATCTAGAGTCTCACTTTGTGTCCCTGGGTAGAGAGCTGTGCTCTCACAGCTAGCAGCAACCTCAAGCTCTTGGGCTCAAGCAATCCTCTTGCCTCAGCCTCCTGAGTAGCCAGGACTACAGGTACCTGCCACAATACACAGTTAGTTTTTCTTTTTCCTTATTTTTAGTAGAGACAGCCATCTTTCACTCTTACTCAAATTACTCTCAAACTCATGAGCTCAGGTGATCCACCCAGCTCGGCCTCCCGGAGTGCTAGGATTACAGGTGTGAGCCACCACACCTGACCAATAATAATTGTTGAATCTAGATTGAGGCTATGTTGGCACTGATGGTATTTACAACTTTTAAGTTAGGAAATTTTCTTTCTTTTTTTTTTTGAGACAGGAGCCTCAAGCTGTCCCCCGGGATAGAGTGCCGTGGCATCTCAGCTCACTGCAACCTCCAACTCCTGGGCTCAAGCGAGTCTCCTGCCTCAGCCTCCCAAGTAGCTAGGACCACAGGCGCCTGCCACAACACCTGGCTATTTTTGCAGCTATCATTGTTGTCTGGCGGGCCTGGGCTGGATTCGAACCCGCCACCTTGGGTGTACATGGCTGGCACCTTAGCCACTTGACCCACAGGCTCTGAGCCAAGAATTTTCCAGTAAGGTGTTGAGAATCATTGCCTCCATCGTCTAATTTTTCTTTTTCTTTTAGAGACAGTCTCACTTTATTGCCCTAGGTAGAGTGCTGTGGCATCACAGTTCACAGCAACCTCCAACTCCTAGGCTTAAGGCGATTCTCTTGCCTTGGCCTCCCAAGTAGCTGGGACTACAGGTGCCTGCCAGAATGCCCAGCTATTTTGTTGTTGTTGTCGCAGTTTGACCGGGGCCAGGTTTAAACCTGCCACCCTTGGCATATAGGGACACCCTACCCACTGAGCTACAGGCGCCACCCAATACTTTGCTATTTTAAGAGATGGGGTCTTGTTCTGCTCAGGCTGGCCTGGAATCCCTGAGCTCAGGCAGTCGCCTGCCTTGGCCTCCAGAGTACTAGGATTACAGGTGTGAGCCACCACGCCAGCCTTAGCAGGCAATTTATAAAACACAAAGGTCAATAAACATATACAAAGTGATGTTTAAATTTACTATCAAAGAACTGTCTGATTGTAGCACCTATTTCTTCACCATTCACTCTCTTTTTAATTCACTCCAAATGGACTTTATTCCAATCTCTTCTCCAGAACAGTTTTAATCAAACTATTAATGTCATCTTTGTCATTATATCCAATGGACATTTCCCAAGCCCTGTTTTGCTACTAAGTGTCAAAGACAACTTGAGAAGCTGTCTTCAGACTCTAAATCCAAAGATTCTCTACCAAACTGGTGATTTGCTTTTAACTTATTTGTAAATTATTTCTCACACCTCCTTGTTAAAGTTATCCTCGCTCTTAGGACTTTTTACTAAGGCATGGTCTATAATGCTTCTAAATATGATGTCAGATTAAGTCTTTTTGCGATGGCTTGAAAACTGTGATCTCTATTCCAACTGTCTTATATAATAAATGTTTTTCCCCTAGAATATACTTATATACTTGTAAGACTTTAACAAATAGGCT
>NW_003852417.1:15135294-15138360 GCF_000181295.1 Otolemur garnettii
AACCTCCAACTCCTGGGCTTAAGCGATTCTCTTGCCTCCGCCTTCCAAGTAGCTGGGACTACAGGCGCCTGCCACAAGGCCTGGCTATTTTTTGGTTGTAGTTGTCATTGTTTGGCAGGCCCAGGCTGGATTCTAACCCACTAGCTCTGATGTATGTGGCTGGCAACTTAGCCACTTGAGCTATAGGCACTGAGCCAGAAGAATGAATTTTCATATCTTCATCTTTAGTAATAAGAAGAAATCTGGCATATTTTTCTAAAATACCTAATGATACTTACAAAATCTGCTCTATTTCTTTTTGCTTCTGTGCTGCTCAAGCTCCTGACCACCTCTCCTTTTATATTAAGGTAAAACAAGAAGAGGTCCCCTTAATATTAATCTCTTCTTTCTAGAACAGTCTGCATGCTATGTGTTGTTGCGCAGAATTATCTTTTTTTTTTTTAAAGGAGGTTTTATTTATTTATTTATTTAGACAGAGTCTCAAGCTGTTGCCCTGGGTAGAGTGCCATGGCATCATCATAACTCACGGCAACCTCTAACTCTTGGGCGCAAGTGATCCTCTTGCCTCGTTTTTTTATTTTTTAGTAGAGATGGGGTCTTGCTCTTGCTCAGGCTTGTCTTTTTATTTTTTGAGACAGAGTCTCACTCTGTTGCTCTTGGTAGAGTGCCATTGCATCACAGCTCACAGCAATCTCCAACTCTTAGGATTAAGCGATTCTCTTGCCTCAGCCTCCTTAGTATCTGGGACTACAGGCACCGGCCACAACACCTGGCCATTTTTTGTTGCAGTTGCCACTGCTGTTCTAACTGGCAGGGGTGGAGTGTGAACACACCACCCCTGGTATATGGGGCCGGCGCCCTACCCACTTGAGCCGCAGGTGCCGCCCATCTCAGGCTTGTCTTAAACTTATGAGCTCAAGCAATCCACCCATCCTGGCCTCCCAGAGTGCTGGGATTACAGGCATGAGCCACTGCGCCTGGCCAGGCAGAATTATCTTTAAAAAACCCCCACCTCTGATCATTTTGATCCTCTGTTCAAAAAATCTCTGATGAGGGTGGTGCCCATAGCTCAGTAGGTAGGGCACTGGCCACATACACTGAGGTTGGCGGGTTCGAACCCTGCCTGGGCCAGCTAAGACAATGACAACTGCAACAAAAAAATATAGCTGGGTGTTGTGGTGGACGCCTGTAGTCCTAGCTACTTGGGAGGCAGAGCCCAAGAGTTTGAGGTTGCTATGACGCCATGGCACTCTACCCAGGGCAACAAAGTAAGACTTTGTCTAAAATAAAAAAGAAGTCTAGCTGTTTTAGAAAGAGAAAATACCACTGTATTAGTTCAGGGGAAAGGTGGTCAGAACAAGGAACTGTAGCTTAGATCATTTAATTCTTATGTTTTTAATCTCCTTTAAAAATATCATGATGAGAATCAGTTCACTTAAGTGAACTGGAGAATTTCCAGTAAGTATATTTTCTTTTATTATTTTATTTTTTGAGACAGAGTCTCACTGTGTTGTCCCAGGCTAGAGTGCTGTCTGGTCACAGCTCACAGTAACCTCAAAATCCTGGCCTCAAACAGTCCTCTTATCTCAGCCTCCCAAGTAGCTGGGACTACATGCATGGGTTACCATGCCCTATTAATTTTCTGTTTTTAGTAGAGATGGATCTTGTTCTTGCTGGCTATCTCAAACTCCTGAGCTTACATAATTCCCACCTGGGCCTCCCAGAGCACTAGGTTACAGGTGTGAGCCACTGTGCCTTTTGTCTAGTAAGTTTAAAGAAAGATACATCCTCATTTTCCAAGTTGTATTTCCACCATAAATTAATTTCAGGGCTCAGCTCTTATAGCACAGTGGTTACAGCACCAGCCAGATACACTGAGTGTGGCGGGTTCAAACTCAGCCCCAGCCAGCTAACCAATTGCAACAAAAAAAATAGCTGGGCATGGTGGAGGGCGCCTGTAGTCCCAGATACCTAGGAGGCTGAGGCAAAAGAATCACTTAAGCCCAAGAGTTTGAGGATGCTGTGAGTTTGATGCCATGGCACTCTACTGAGAGTGACATACTGAGACTCTGTCTCAACAAATTAAAAAAAATAATTTCAAGTGTTAAAAGTTATTTCCACTTATTGGGGTGGGGGGAATCACATGCAAGAAAGGTAAAAAACTAAAAAAAGAGGCCTGGTGTGGTGGCTCACGCAGGTGATCCTCACACTCTGGGAGGCCAAGGTGGGAGGACCCCTTGAGCTCAGGAGTTGGGAGGCCAGCCTGAGGAAGACCATGACCCTTCTCTATTAAAAACATAAAAAATTAGCCTGGTCCCGCGTGGTCGCTCACATCTGTAATCCTAGCACTCTGGGAGACCGAGGTGGGTGGATTGCCCGAGTTCAGGAGTTCAGGACCAGCCTGAGCAAGAGCGAGACCCCTGTCTTTAAAAATAGCTGGGCGTTGTGGGAGAGGCCTATAATCCCAGCTACTCGGGAGGCTGAGACAAGAGAATAGCTTGAGCCCAGGAGTTTGAGGTTGCTGTGAGCTGTGATGCCAGAGCACTCTACCCAGGGTGACAAAGTGAGACAATGTCTAAAAAAAAAAAATTCACAGGAATTATTATAATTTTTTTTTAGAGACAAATCTAAGGAAAACTATGACTACATCCCTCTAGACCAGTGGTTCTCAACCTGTGGGTCACGACCCCTTTTTAACAATGAAAATACATTGCGGCATTAGGAAGGTTGAGTCTACAGTCTAGACTCCTATTTATGCACAGTTTTGGTCCAAATTTGCGCATCAACATTTTCCTACGTTAGTTAAGTTTTGTTTTTTTGAGACAGAGTCTCACTTTGTCGCCCTGGGTAGAGTGCCGTGGTGTCACAGCTCAGAGCAACCTCCAACACCTGGGCTCAAGCGATTCTCTTGCTTCAGCCTCCAGAGTAGCTGGGACTACAGGCACCTACCACAATGCCTGGCTATTTTTAGAGATAGGGTCTCACTCTTCCTCAGGCTGGTCTCCAATTCTTGAATTTGAGCAATCCACCCGCCTCGACTTCCTAGAGTGCTAGGATTACAGGCAT
>NW_003852417.1:15138728-15142147 GCF_000181295.1 Otolemur garnettii
CCACCTTAGGTGTATGTGGCTGGCGCCTTAGCCGCTTGAGCCACAGGCGCCGAGCCCCGGTTTAAGTTTTATAAACACCAGAAGCCACTTCATAATCACTCAGGGAAGTCACACAATTTACTTAACTACTCCTCTCCGCTGAGACACCTGGTTGTAATCAACGCTATCCTGCTATAAGGAACGCCGTAATAAAGATCTTTATACTTAAATCTTTCTTTCCTCCTAAGGATGACTTCCTTAGGATATATTCCTCGAAGTGTCATTCCTAAGTCACAGGAAACATTCCCTAGTTAAAATGCTGGCTCAGTCCTCCTCCTCCAGCCCCGCACACGCGGCCCGCTCATTCCTGGAATCCTCACAGATCGTCAGCATCTCCTCCGCACCGCCCGCTGCCCTCCCGGCTGGTTCACCTCCCTCTCCACCCACCTCCAGACTCCCTGCACCCGCCAGGCTGGCCGGGAGCGGAGACAAAATACCTTTGGTCTCACTGCCCAGCACGAGACTACAGGGAACAAGCTGAAGGCAGCTACCGGAAGCACCGACCCTCGGTTCTCTGATAGGTGAGCGGTGGCCCCCGCAAGCTTGTCGATTTTCTCTGCCTATTGGCTTTTGCTTCTGTCATGTTAGAAGGGTCTTTCCCACTGGCCAATAAGCTCGGGGTTTGCCGCAGGGATCGCTGGGAGTTGTAGTCCCGGTAAACCACCGCTAATCAGCCGCGATTTCTCCCTTAAGCGCTTTTAGTGCTTCTCCAGTCCTCAGCGATTCAGGAGTCCCAGGGGTCAGCATGGTTTCCTAACCCCCCGTTTTTGGGCGAGGATTGTGTGGGGTGGCAAGGAAGAAGTTGAGACCTCTTTTAAAATCTGATAAAATATCTCCAGAATAATTTTCTTATCTGTACACAAAATATTGTGCATTCACCTGAAGTTGCTTCCTGGGCCTGTCCCATTTACAAATCCTATACCTACCCCAAACGTGCCTGCCCATGGCCGTAGCCCATGAGCTAGTGCATCTCTAGACTTCCTTAGACAACTACATTCTTGGAAGACTCTGGGCAATGCCCCAGAGAGGAGTGGCCCATGGGAATTGCTGATCCTGACCCTCATGGTACAGTTGACCATCACCTTTCCTGAAGACAGCAAGTCCTCCTTCAGGGACGCTCATGTCTGACCTAACCATCTGGAAGAGAGAGTGCGTGGGAAGATGGAGGAGGAAGAACACCCCTACGGCACCTGGGCACTTTTTCTCCCTCTGCCCATCTTCTAGCACCACTTTTCAGAATGATACCTTCACATCAATATTTGAAACAATTCAGGTAAGAATGAGCAGAAAAAAGAGAAACGATTTTTCACTTTTTAAACAGTCCCTTTCATACTTCAAGCAAATGTTATCTGCTCCAAACATACCTTTTGAATTCTTGGATTTATTTTGGGTAGTGGCGAAGGGTGTGGCGTAGAATTTATTTATTCACTGATTCGTTCCACAGCACTAATCACTCCCCCGGGTAACTGTGTCCCCAGCCATCCCAGATTTAGTTCCTGGAGGACAGTGATTCCGTCTTAATTCAGTTGGTATAGTGGGAACCCAAGCTCTGTGTGGGAGAGCTACCCAGGATAGCAAATAGGGTTCAGGATGGGTGGGGGAGAGTCAGCAAAGACTACTGCCCTCCCTCCTCTCGCCCGGCTCTGCAAACCCGGAAAGCCTAGCAAGGGAAAGATACCTCTCTGGCGCTTCCATAACACTCTGAACTCCATGACACTGAGTGTCTGGCGATGGTTTAATTGCCAGCCCTCTCCCCGTAGTCGTTAGAACCAGGTTGACTTCCCAGAGCTTAGCACAGAGTAGGTGCTAAACAGATATATATTGAGTGGATGGATGGGTGGATGGATGAGTGAGTGGTTGCGCGAGAGCCTGCCTGCCTCTCTCACTACGCTCTCCAGTCTGCGGGGCGCTGCTTCGGCGGGTCCCTTCCCCCGGGCCCCGCCCCGGCGGACCCCACCTTTCGGTGCAGCTCCGCCCCGCCGCCCCTTGCCGTTGCCCCTCCCCGCGCAGGTCCCGACTCCAGCCGCACCTCCTCCGGCTCTGCAGTGGCGGCGCGGAGGCAGCGGGAGCGCCTGCGGGGCCGGGGCCGAAGCGGAGCCGGGTCGGGGCAGCGACGGGGACCCCCGGAGGCGTGGCCTGCGGGACAGCGATGGGCGTGGAGATCGAGACCATCTCTCCCGGAGACGGTACCGGGCTTCCAATGGAGGGGGCGAGGAGGAGGGGTCCCGGGGCGGAGCCCGGCGGGCGGGGGTCAGATTCCGAGCGGCCGCCGAGGATGCAGAGGCGAGGAGGGGCTAGGAGGGGGGCGGCGGGAGGAGATCCCCAACTGGACTCCAGGGGGTCGAGGGGATGACCCTCCCCATCCCCTACCTCTCCCACTCACCTCGAGGAATGAAGGCTGCGGCCGGGGTGGGGGTCGGCGCCCTGCCGCCGCCCCAGGGTATTTCAGCTGGGAAACAGCTGGGTATTTGACTCCTGCTGATTTCTTAGGGCCGGGGTTCAGCTCTGCTTTTCCTGACCTCCGGAGTGAGCTCTGGAAACCGGGGAAAGGACCTGTTTGGGTTCCGCTGCGCTGGGAACGCGTGCCCCGCGGGTGGGCAGTGAGAGGCGGTGGGGACACAGCTAGTCTGGGAAGGGGGTTGCGCTCCCTCCTACCCCGCCTCCGCATCTCGCTTTATTTTCTCCGCCCCACTCAGCCTCCTCGGCCATCCTGTCCACTTGCATGGCCTCCGCCTTTAAGCCCCTAAGCCCAGATCTCCAACCTGCTGCTGGACGTCTACCTGCGTGTCTCAGGATACCTCAGAGTCAGCAAGTCTCAAACAGAACTCTTGTTGCCCACCCTCCCCGCCCCCAGGTGCTCCTGTGTACGAATTCCCTGTCCCCAGTCTCCCTTGTATGCGATTATGGGTCTGAGTATGAAAGGAATTGCCAGGTCTTTTTTTTTTCTTAAATTTTAATTCAGACCGAAACCTGCATGTCTGCAGTGTTTGACAGGCAAACTTTTGATTCGACAGTATTGACAACCCCACTTCCCAGGGCACTCTCCTCTACCCAGGATCCCCCGGGGTACAGGCCTCTAGGCCCCCACAGGGAACCTTGGTGCCCAAGGAGGCATCTCCCTGGGTCCTTGTCAAACCTGTCCGGGCCCCAGCCCCTGTACTGACCTTCCCATCTTCAGACTCACCTCTCTGCCTTCAGTCTCACTCCCACTCCTTTTCTACACCACAACCTGAGGACTCTTTAAAATTTTTTTAAAAAATTTTTGAGGCAGAGTCTTACTATGTTGCCCTTGGTAGAGTGCCATAGTGTCACAGCTCACAGCAACCTACCAAAGGCGACATAGTGAGACTTTGTCTTAAAAAAAAAAAAAAAAGGCTCCG
>NW_003852417.1:15142173-15143170 GCF_000181295.1 Otolemur garnettii
TAGCTAAAGTAGCTAGGGCACCAGCCACATACACTGGAGCTGGTGGGTTGGAACCCAGCCTGGGCCTGTCAAACTACAACCAAAAAATAACCAGGCCCTGTGGCACGCACCTGTAGTCCCAGCTACTTGGGAGGCTGATGCAGGAGAATCATCACTTACGCCCAAAAGTTTGAGGTTGCTGTGAGCTGTGACGCCATAGAACTCTACTGAGAGCGACCCAGTGAGACTCTGTCTCAAAAAAATAAATAAATAAGATAAAATAAAGTGCGTATTTGACCATGTCTTTGCCTCAGGCAGAAAATCTTTTTTTTTTTTTTGAGACAGAGCCTCAAGCTGTCACCCTGGGTAGAATGCCGTGGCATCACAGCTTACAGCAACTTTCAATTCCTGGGCTCAAGCAATTCTCCTGCCCTCCGCCTCCCAAGTAGCTAGGACTACAGGCACCCGCCACAGCACCTGACTATTTTTTGGTTGCAGCCATCATTGTTGTTTTGTTGGGCCCAGGCTGGATTCAAACCCACCAGCTCAAGTGTATGTGGCTGGTACCTTAGCCACTTGAGCCACAGGTGCTGAGCCCAGAAAAAAATTTTAATGACTGACTCTTCCTTCTACTAAAGGCAGAACTTCCCTTAGCTATGTGGTCTGTTCTGACCTTCCACACTATAGCTTCATTTCTCACTACCTGTCCCACCACCAGCTTTTCCTCTAGCTTTTACCAAGCTGCCTCCAAGATGTTGAACACACCATTCATTGGGCACGTATTTATTGGACATGTCCTGTGTGCTAGTACCTAGGGTTACAGCAGTGAAATAAACAGGAATTCTCATGTTGGGCTCTAGGCCTTTGACCATATCTTTATGTGTAGTTCCCTCTTCCCAGATTATGTCCCTTTTCTTCCTCTGGTAAACTTACTTATCTTTTAAGACCGGGTTTACCATTATCTCCTCTCTGATGGTTTCCCGGACTGGGTTGCTCCCTCCTCAAGATTCCCCTAGAG
>NW_003852417.1:15144049-15149079 GCF_000181295.1 Otolemur garnettii
AAAAAAAAAAAAAGAAAAACGAAGCATTGGTGTTGGCTTCTCCTTTTCCCTCATCCTCAACCCCATTTTTAGTTTGTTTGCATGCCTATCAGCTTAGCTTCCAAAATATGTCTCCAATCTATTTTGCTCTCTTCTCTGCTGCCACCACCTTAAATCAAGCCACCATTGATTTCTTGTCTGGATTATTGGAACAGACGCCTAACTGTCCAACCTACACACAGCAGCCAGAGTGATCTTATAAAATCTTAATTCAGATTATGTCATTCTCTTGCTTAAAACCCTCTAGTGGTTTTCTGTTGCACTTAGTGTTAAATACGGCTCTGTAAGCCCAGCACGATCAGGCTCTTTCCCACTTCTCTCCTCTCTCCCCTCTTTCCAGCACTTAGCTGCCTTTCTGGTCTGCAGATATGCTGATGCTGCACAGTTGCGATCCTGCCTGGAGTGCTCTTTCCCAGCACTTTGCAGATCCTCCAAGTTCCAGCTCAAAGGTCACCTTCTCAGAGAGCCATCCTGGATCACTCTTTTCTGAAATGGCCTATCCCACTGTAGCTCCCTTTAATTCACCTTTGTGTTTATTTTCATTAGTGTACTCATTACAACCCATAATCCTCTTGTTTGAATATCACTTGTCTCCCTGCTTACAACGTAACTCCAAAAGAGCAGAGGGCTCCTCTGTAGTGTTTGCTGCTGTATACCCGGGGACAGGCACTTAGCCACTTAGTAGGTCCTCTAAATGTTTGTGAATGATTATGTTTTATCCCTTCTCAGTAACAGCTATCACTCTACATTATAGTCTAGTATTTTTGTGTCTATTTCCCTAACTCCCTCATGACTTCATACCTTGCCCTGTGTCTCTGGAATCTAGTCTAGGCCAGGCACATAGTGGGCTTCCATCCATATTTTAAAAGATAAAGTAAAAGGAATAATCAAAGAAAGGAGGAAAAAGAAAAAGCCCAGGAGAGAGAAGAGTTGAGGAAACCAAGGAAATAAAGTTCAAATTCAGGCCCCAGAGGTGATGTGACTAGTCCTGGCTCATATGAGGCACTGAGTCAGAACCAGGGCCATGGGCATCTCCACAGTATGGAGGGAAACATGGGCCTGAGCTTTTGGTCAGGATCACACCTGAATATCCCAGGTGAGTTTTTCCAGTACCCTGTTCCTTCATCTGCCCTCATGTTTCTTTGCAGGAAGGACATTCCCCAAGAAGGGCCAGACATGCGTGGTGCACTACACAGGTAGGCCTCTCCCATAGTCCTCACCCAGGCCTGCCCTTCCCAAGGCATGGCTCTCCTCTGAACCCCTCTTGGGGTGTCTGCTCCCTGGATCAGCCCCAGAACCCAAGGCAGCCAGATCTGCTTGTGATCAGCTACCACCCTGCTCTAAGCCAGTCTTGTAGATATGAGAAAGGTCAAGTTTTCCCCCTCTTATACCAGCAAGGGTTTCTGGTAAGTCAAGGACCTCTAGTTCCCTTCCCTCTGTTGCAGACATCATGGACCCCTGGCCCTTCTGGTTCTGTCTGCTGTTTGGAAACTCCTCTTAAAGCTCAGAGTTCTGAAACTCCCAGCAGACACCCTCTTCATCCTATGAGTATCATTAGAAAAGAGGAGGTTGGCTTCCTCTGAGTTTCCTTAATCTTTTCAGAGATAGACTATTCAATTCAGCCTATTGGTACTGAGCACCTACTGGGCCAATTCCCTGCTAGGCACCAGGAGCACAAAAATGAGGTATGAGGGAGGATCCTGCCTTCACTGGTGTGGACAGAGGGCTGCATGTGGCCTGGAGGGGTGGGGTGATGGGAGTGCTTGTCTCTGGATGCCCAGGGAGCCCAGAGGAGGGTTCCACCTCTAGGCTGACCCTCTTAGACGCCCTGTATCTGGAGTCTGGGTGGGTGGGCTGAAGGGCATTCTAGATGAGTTCTGCAAAACTGCTGGTGCCAAGATCATGAGCAGGTGTTTGTTCCAAGGGGGGTGAACACCCTGCCTTGTGACCTGCTTCCCAATGTGGCAAACTTGGTGACAACCACTTAGCGTATAGCAAGTCCAGTTTAATTCCTAGGACACCTTCAGATGGGGCCATTTTTAGCAGTTCTGTGGGCCCGTGTGAAGCACAAGGTTAATTCTAGGCAGGCAGTGTGGATGTTTCTTGACAGTTGTGTTGCCAGTCGCTGACGTCAGTGGGCTGGAGCTGTGTTATATCTCCTGGTGGTATGGCCTAATTATCATGGGTCCTCTGGGGCTTCTGACCCATGTAATTGATTTATCTGTTCTCTGTGTTATACACAGACTGGTATTGATCAAGTTACTGAAACCACAACATCTTTTTGCAAAGTCTTTTCATAGCACATACATGGAGCAGGTGATGTGCATTTAACATTAACATCAGCTATGACCAGCTCTGGTTTAGGGAGAAACTTTCTTATCAAACACAGCAGAAGGGGCTAGGAGTGGTGGCTCATTCCTATAATCCTAGCACTCTGGGAGGCCAAGGTGGGTGGATCATCTGAGCCCAGGTGTTCGAGAGAGAGCCTGAGCAAGAGTGAGACAACCTTCTTTAAAAGAAAAAAAAAAGAAAGAAACAAAGCAGAAGACTATATGAGACTTGTGGCAACCTTTTTTCCTTAAATATTGTACAGACCATAATTTAAGATGCACAGCTCGATGAATTTTTTAATTTTTGTTTTTGAGACAAAGTCTCACCTTGTCACCCTCAGTAGAGTGCTGTGACATCACAGCTCACAGCAACCTCAAACTCTTGGGCTTAAGTGATTTTCTTGCCTCAGCCTCCCAAGTAGCTGAGACTACAGGTGCCCGCTACAACACCTGGCTATTTTTTGGTTGTAGTTGTCATTATTGTTTGGCAGATCCGGGCTGGGTTCGAACCTGCCAGCTCTGGTGTATGTGGCTGGCACCCCAGCCACTGAGCTATAGGCACCGAGCCTATTTTTTGTTTTTTAGAGGTGAGGTCTCAAACTCCTGAGCTCAGGCAATCCACATGCCTCAGGCTCCCAGAGTGCTAGGATTACAGGGGTGAGCCACCTTGCCTGCCCTGAATTTTTTATTTTTTTGAGGCAGAGTCTCACTTTGTCACCTTTCATAGAGTGCCGTGGCATCATGGCTCTCAGCAACCTCAAATTCTTGGGCTCAAGTGATACTTTTGCCTCAGTTTTTCTTTTTTTTTTTTAGTAGAGACCGGGGTGGGGTGGGGTGTGTGTCTCACTCTTGCTCAGGCTGGTCTCAAACTCATGAGCTCAAGCAATTCACCTGTCTTGGTCTTCCCAAGTGCAGGGATTATAGGCAATAGCCACCAGGCCTGGCCACTATGAATTTTTTTAAGTGATCATACTTATGTAACTACCACCCAGATAAACAAAAACATTACCAGTACCCTCAGAGGCCTACCCCATGCCTCTCCCACCCCTAAAGGTAATTCTTCTTCTTCTTCTTTTTTATGAGGCAGGGTCTAACTTTGTCACCCTTGGTAGAGTGCTGTGGCGTCATCATAGCTTACCTCAACTTCAAACTCTTGGGCACAAGTGATCGTCTTGCCTCAGTTCCCTAAGTAGCTGGAACTATAGGTGCCTGCCATAATGCTTGGCTATTTTTAGAGGTGAGGTCTCACTCTTGTTCAGGCTGGTCTCCAACTCCTGAGCTCAGGCAATCCACCTGCCTCAGCCTCCCAAAGTGTTAGGATTACAGGCGTGAGCCATCTCACCCAGCCTGGTAATTATTATTATGACTTTTCCTCCATGGATTGGTTTTGCCTATCTTTGGACTTTATATATATATTTTTTTCTTCTTCTTCTTCTTCTTCCTTTTTTTTTTTTTGAGACCTCTTGGGCTCAGCAATCCTCTTGCTTCAACCTCCCCAGTAGCTGGGACCATAGGCACCCGCCACAACACCTTCTTCTTCCTTTTTTTTTTTTTGAGACCTCTTGGGCTCAGCAATCCTCTTGCTTCAACCTCCCCAGTAGCTGGGACCATAGGCACCCGCCACAACACCTGGCTGTTTTTTCTATTTTTAGTAGAGTTAGGATCTCACTTTTGGTTAAGCTGGTCTCCAACTCCTGAGCTCAAGTAATCCACCCCTTGGCCTCCCAAAGTGCTAGGATTACAGGTGTGAGCCGCTGCACCTGGCTTCTGAACTTGATATGAATGGAATCGTAGAATATGTATTCTTTTATGTTTGGCTTATCTCACTCAATATTATGTCCGTGAGATTTATCCAGAGTTGTTTGTCCTTTTCTTTTTTTTTTGAGACAGAGCCTCAAGCTGTCCCCCTGGGTAGAGTGCTGTGGCATCACAGCTCATAGCAACTTCCAACTCCTGGGCTCAAGCAAGTCTCCTGCCTCTGCCTCCCAAGTAGGTGGGACCACAGGCGTCTGCCACAATGCCTGGCTATTTTTTGGTTGCATCCGCCATTGTTGTTTGGCGGGCCCGGGCTGGATTTGAACCCACTACCTTAGGTGTATGTGGCTGGCGCCTTAGCCACTTGAGCCACAGGTACTGAGCCTGTTTGTCCTTTTTATTCATCTATAATATTTCATTTATGAATATACTATAATTTATTTATCCTTTTTACTGTTGATGGACATTTGGGTTACTTATAGTTTTTAATTTTTATAAATAGTTTTTTTCTGAACAGCCTTGTAGGGGTCAGTGTATATATATTGGGTATATGCCCAGAAATGGAACTGCTAGGGGGCAGGGTTATACCCAGGTTCACCTGTAGTAGTGCTGCCTAATAGCTGTCCCAAGTAGTTGTGCCAGTGTCCACTTCCGCCATTAGTGTACAAGATGCCCAGTTACCCTGTGTCCTCATCAGTACTAGCTTGTTAATATCAGGTTTTTCTTTTGGTTTGGTTTGGTTTTGGCCTGCTCTGGTAGTACCTGGTGGTATCTCATTGTGGTTTTGTTTTTTGAGACAGAGTCTCACTCTGTTGCCACAGGATAGAGTGCTGTGGCTTCATAGCTCATACCAACCTCAAACTCCTGGGCTCAAGCAATCCTCCTGCCTCACCATCCCAAGTAGCT
>NW_003852417.1:15149319-15152411 GCF_000181295.1 Otolemur garnettii
GTTGAGCTATAGGCGCCGAGCCTATTTTTCTATTTTTTAGTAGAGACAGAGTCTTGCTGTTGCTCAGGTTGGTCTCAAACTCCTGAGCTTCCCAGCTCAGCCTCCCAGAGGGCTAGGATTACAGGCATGAGTCATCATCCCTGGCCATATTTTCTATTTATTATATTGTAGAAGCTTTATTATTTTAACTTTCATATTTAGGTCTATGATTTGGCTGGATTTGGTTTTGTATGGGTTCAAGGTTCATTTTTTCCCCATATTGATATATAATTGATTCAACAACTTTAATCCAAACATTATCCTTTATTTGTTACACTGCAGTGACATCTTTGTCTAATCAAGTAACCATATATATGTAGATCTGTTTCTGGACTGCATGGTTTTGGTTAAACTTGTAGCAGTAGATAACTGTGTACATTAAGTCATATGAAACCTGAAGAAATTGGGGAATGAGAAATTCACTCTATAAATGGAGTGTGTGAATGTGAGTATATATATGTGTACATGTCCCTGTGCAAGTCCAAGTATATGTCTGTGAGAAAGTATGTATATCTGTGTCTCTAAATATTTTCTTAGCATCTGTTTGGCCATCAGGGTTTTTCTCCTGAGTGTGTATGCGTAAGTGCATGTGAGCATGCATAACTATCTCTATGTATTTGAATATCTTAGCAACCTGTGAGTATGCATGAGTTTGTATTTGATCTCCTTCGCATCCATCTGTGTATATCTCTGTGTAACCAGAAGGATTTTCTCTTTTGCCTCATTTAGTACCCAGGGCAAGAGCCCAATTTGTTTTACCCGGGAAGTAGATAAATAAGGCTGTTTCTCTAGTATTGATTTCATTCCATTGTATTATTTTATTTTATATTTCATTTTATTTCATTTCATTGCATTTATATTTTTGCTCTGTCTCTCCAGCCAGCTAGTGTACATGGGGTCATCATGGTTCACAGCAACCTCAAATTCCTGGGTTCAGGTGATCCTCCTGCTTTTGCCTCCTAAGTAGCTGGGACTACTGGCCTATACCACAAGGCCCAGCTAATTTTTTTAGTTTTTTGCAGAGATGGGGTCTCAGTCTTGCTCAGGCTGGTCTCCAACTCCTGAGCCTCCTGTCTTGGCCTGACAGACAGATAGGATTATAGGCGTGAGCTGCGGCACCAGCCTACTATGCATTTTAGTTGTAGGAATTAGTCATTGAAATTATGGATGCTCAGACACTAAGCGGGGCCAGCCTCCTATGTTAAACATGGCAAATCTGAGGCCCTAAGAAAGGAAGTGATTGTCCAACATCACGGAGTTAGTGCCCCGGTGTAGCCGGAACCTGGTCTCTGGATTTATAGGGTAGGTCTTTCTCTAGTCTCAAATTGCCTTTTGTGGTGGTACAGAGGCTGCAGGAAACTGTCATGAAGTAGTAGCATTTATAGAAGGTCCAATCTTTGAGTCAGAGTCACCAGTTAGAGTTGGAAATCGTTCTTGGGCTTCTGGATTGAAATGACATGTGGACATAGGGGATGATAAGGTATCTGTAGCAGAGGCTGAGGGAAACTTCAAATTGCTGGAAAAAGCACCCGGAGTCCCCTGGTTTTAAACAAGCCCTATTTGTGTGGGGTCTGAAGACTACTACTGACTGGCTAAGTCACCTTACACTGCTCATGCAGTAGGGGATGGCGTGACCCTTGGGTTTAGCATTTTGGGAGAACCTTAAATGAGGACTCAACCTGAGGCTAGAATACCTGGGAACATAGATCTTTAGGTTGAGGAAGTAGCACAAAACAGTTGTAAAGTGCAGAGGAATTTGAGAAAGGTGTGACCTGAATGGGACACAGGGGGAAGGGGAGGAAGGGGAGAGCGGAGAGAGGGTTGTAAGGCAGACCTGTATGGGCCTGGAAGGGCTTGTATGCACAGTAGGCATTTAGATTCTCTCCTGGGGAGCTATTAAAGTATTTTTAAGCAAAGAAGTAATATGATCACCTCTGTATTTAAAGATTAAAAATATACGTCTGGGTGCAGAGTGGAGAATGGAACGGAGGGCAAGAGACGAACAAAAAGACCAAATAGGAGGTTGTTTCTGGCTACAAGATTGTGGTAAGAGAAGTGGAAAACAGGTGGATTCCAAAGACATGTAGGACTTGGTGAAAGTTTGTATGTGGGGGTGAGGAAGAGGGAGGTGCGTCCAGGTTTCTTGCTGGGCAACAGGACAGAGGGGAGGATTGAAAGAGGAGCAGGTGTGTGCAGAGGAGGAATTCCATTTCCCACACTCTCAGTCTGAACTGGGTGTTAACTCATGACCACAGCTCTTTTGCAACCTATTCTTGCTTTGACAGGAATGCTCCAAAATGGGAAGAAATTCGATTCATCCAGAGACAGAAACAAACCTTTCAAGTTCAGAATTGGCAAACAGGAAGTCATCAAAGGTTTTGAAGACGGGGCTGCCCAGGTAGGATGAAGATACGCATTAAAGGGGATTTGGGGCATTGAGCATCCAGCCCTTAGCCTCCACCCTCAGCCTACTGCTTTGACTACCACCAGGGCATGCCAATGCCATCTAGTGTTCACTCCTGGCTTTGTGTCCCCACCCCTTCTTTGCCGGCATGCCTCTCTTGTATCACTGGGGGGCCCTCATCCCAAGCACTTCTGCTAGGTTAGCTGAAGTCTATCAGCTGTCAGGACTGAGGCAGCAGAAAAGTTGGGGTGGGGTAGGCCAAGAAGGTTTTTTATTTTTGTTTTTAACTTCTTTGGAAGCAATTTTTCAGACTGACAAAAATGTTACAGAAATTTAGTACAGAGTTTCCACATACTCTACCCAAGCTTCCCCAAGTGTAAATATGTCTTACAACCGTAGTACAGTTACCAAAACCAGGACATTGGTACAATACTATTAATCTACCTATTCAAATTTTAATTGATTATTCAAAATGCAAAAATTGATTTATTTACATTTCTTTAATTAACACCAATTGGGTTCTTGATGACTGTCGTGAGGAGCCCTGGTTCAAGCTCACCTTCCTTGGTCCGTCTGTGAAGTCATGTGACACTCCATCGAAATATGTCTCTTGCCCTGGTCACCTTTCTTTTTTTTTTTTTGAGACAGA
>NW_003852417.1:15152857-15153905 GCF_000181295.1 Otolemur garnettii
AGTAATGTTTTGTCAGATGAATGAATTTGTGGAGGTTATTGTCTTATAGGCAAGTCTCTGCTATACTGATGCAGAGTCTTGCATTTGCTACAGTTCTTGGCATAATTTCAATGTACCACATATAAAACTCAGATCTTCAGAGTTACCCTGAGGATGGTTTGGGAAAATGCCATAGTCATCTAACTTTTTTCTTTTAAATCAAGCTGGGTCCTCTTTCTCCTCTCCCCATCTGCCCCCATCCCTGCTAGATGAGCTTGGGGCAGAGGGCGAAGCTGACCTGCACCCCTGATGTGGCATATGGAGCCACAGGCCACCCCGGTGTCATCCCTCCCAATGCCACCCTCATCTTTGACGTGGAGCTGCTCAACTTAGAGTGAAGGCAGGAAGGAACTCGAGGTGGCTGGAGATGGTTGCGGCTCACCCTCCTAGCCTGCTCTGTCACTGGGATGGCCCCTCTGGTTTGGGGCTTTTGATCAGTGTGCTGACCTCACCGCCCCACGGCATTATCCATTCTCTCTGCCCCAATTGCTCTGTATGTGTTTGTCATTGTTCATGCACATCCTTGCTTGAGGAAACTTTGGTTGCAGATGGAAACATTTTAGGTTGTGCATTTTGTGTGATGCATGTAGTAGCCATTCCTGATCACGGACTGCAGATTTCTTGTTTGCACAATCAACACTGCCTTACCTTCACTTAAGCCAGACACACAAGGTGCTCAGATATGAAATGTACATGGTGTACACAGAGGGACTTGAGCCAGTTACCTTTGCTGTCACTTTCTCTCTTATAAATTCTGTTGGCTGCTCAGTTAAACAATGTCCTCTTTGGAAATAATATATAAAATAAAAGTTCTGTGCTTGACAAATTCCTGTCTATCCTTATTATGGGTAGGAAGTGCTTTAAGGACCACAAGCCAGTTTGTCCATGGGGAAAAGAATGGAAAAGAGGGTTTCAAGTGGCTAGGAGAGACAATAAATATAATAACTACCATGTGCGCATTGTACATGCTGGGCCTTGTTCTATATACTTTTTTTTTTTTTTTTTTTTT
>NW_003852417.1:15154118-15155319 GCF_000181295.1 Otolemur garnettii
CGGGCTGGGGATTCGAACCCGCCACCTTAGGTGTATGTGGCTGGCGCCTTAGCTGCTTGAGCCACAGGTGCCGAGCCTCTATATACTTTTAAATAAAAACACCACCAATCTTCCAAGCAAGGTGGGTATTACTTGCTACTCATCTCACAGACTAAGAATTCTCCTCTTCTTAACTAAAGAAATGCAGTGTTGAAATCCTGCAGCCTAGCAATCAGATGTGGGAGTTGAGCCCCGGTGTGACCTTGCAATCTCTATGTGTCTAGACTGGAGTAAGAGAGACAAGCTTCCTTCACCCAGATAGAAACCAAACACCTTGTGTGTCTGAACAAATGAAGGTGTGTTAAGGGCTTGGAACCATGCACTAACTCACATCGGAAAGTTAATTTCGAAAATAATGCAATTCTGAGCTTATTTTCACACATGCTGCCTCGTTTCATCTAGATTTGGACTAACTTACATTGGGGACTTACTCCTGAGAAGAATGTATAATTCTACCTCTTTCCACACACGGTGCTTATTTTTGTTTACTGTACCTATCCAGAATCCCCAGTTGGGTGTTAAAATCAGCTTACCTACTGGTGTGGGCTGTGTGTAAGTCAGAGGAGCCTGGGCTAATATGACTAATATGATTCTTCTTTTAGCAGGCACAGGGCAAGAACTCTGGAATTGTCATTGTTGTCATTGTTGACCTGGAATTGTTTCCAGATTGAGGCGGGAGGGGCTGGCAACAGGTACTCTTAGACCCACTAATACATGTCACTTGATGTTATAGATATGCTATGGGACTCAGTCATCTTGGCTACCCCATCTGTCTCCATGAAGCCCTGGCAGTATTCTTTTGCTGAGAGCTGAGGAGTTTTGAGGAGGCAGAGTGCTTTAGGGTGGAGAAAATGAAATGAGAAAGGGGCTCCCTTTTTAATCACCGATGGCTCCTACACACAATTCTGTGGGACCGGGCCGGCCAGAGGGTGCTACACTCACTCCTCTCTGGGGTGTTTCCCACAGAATGTCTTGCTTCCCAGTTTTCCTTGATGACCCAAATACCTATAATTTCTCTGAAAGCCTATATAAAAGACACACACGTTTTCTGCCCTGACACTTATAAGATAATTACATGTGGTATGATAAGTCACTCGTAGGATCCATTATTTTACTAACAAGAAACAGCCACAGTGTCTTTTCTTTTCTTTTTTTTTTTTTT
>NW_003852417.1:15156294-15162135 GCF_000181295.1 Otolemur garnettii
GTTTTTTTGTTGTTGTTGTTAAGAGACAGAGTTTCACTTTGTCGCCCTCAATAGAGTGCTGTGGTGTCACAGCTGACAGCAACCTCCAGCTCTTGGGCTTAGGCGATTCTCTTTGAGTCAGCCTTGTGAGTAGCTGGGACTATAGGCGCCCACCACAACGCCCGGCTATTTTTTTTGTTGCAGTTTGGCTGGGGCCAGTTTCGAACCCCCCACCCTCAGTATATGGGGCCAGTACCCTACTCACTAAGCCATAGGCGCTACCCAGGAGTTCTTAAAAATGATGTGGTAAATTATGATGCAGTATGCTAAAGGGGGCTGGATAGTCCCCTAGTGAGAGCCACTAAATTCTTCAGGAGGAGCACAAAAAGCTGTCATATTATTTTTAAACTTTTTTTTTTTTTGAGACAGTCTCAAGTTGTCGCCCTCAGTAGAGTGCTATGGCATCACAGCTCACAGCAACCTCCAACTCTTGGGCTCAAGGGATATTCTTGCCTCAGCCTCCCTAGTAGCTGGGGCTACAGGTGCCCACAACAATGCCCAGCTATTTTTTAGATATGGGGTCTTGCTCTTGTTCAGGCTTGTCTCGAACTCCTGAGCTCAGGTGATCCACTTGTGTCAGCCTCCCAGAGTTCTAGGATTATAGAGGTAAACCAGTGAGCCCAGCCTGTGACTATACATTTTAATACTCTTAACTTTAGGTCATGAAATTCAGATAATAGATATATTAATCTAAATGATGTACTAGTCATAATCACTAACAGAAGGAATTTCTCATTAGTAAAACTACACTAGAGGCAAACAAGTCTGCCATTTGGTCAAATTACACCCTAAGTAAGTCTAATTTCAGTTTTTCCTTTACAAGAAAGTCTTTCAGAAAATTATTCTTACATTACCTAAGGGCACACTATGCATTACAAAAACTAATAAGGCATTCATAAAAGCACTCACAAGAAAATTACAGCTGTGGCTCCTTTCTTATCTACTCATCCTTCTCAGAAATGATGCTTTCTACTCTCTTATATGCTCTTAAAAAACACTCAGATATAATTAAAAGTAGAATTGATGCTTTTGGTCCAGTATACGTACCCTTCAAATTGATTTTAGGCCCCAGTTTTACACAAAATTATTAGTCCACGTTTTTCCATTTGCCCAGTGCCTGAACTATAAAAAGAAAATTGTGGTTATCCTCTCCCAAGCTGCCAATGATGAATGAGATAATAACCATATTATTTTTCCAAGTCACAGAACTCATGGTAAGAATGAGCAGTAAGTATTTTATTTATGGCGAAGATATGCTATAAGCTAAGGTACAAAATATATAAAGATGCTTAATAACTAAAGACTATTAATTACAATCTTAAGACACATGATAACCACACCACTACTTAGCAGCTTGTTCTTAAATTTCTAACAATGTGCTGTTATCTGAATAGCATTTCCTACAATAAGAAGAGTACCCATAATAAGAAAAGTATTTCATTAGCTATAACGTATTTTTCTTTTGAGAGTCTTACTTTGTTGTACTCTGGTAGAGTGCCGTGGCATCATAGCTCATAGCAAACTCTTGGGTTCAAGCAATTCTCTTGCCTCAGCCTCCCAAATAGCTAGAATTACAGGCACCTGCCACAACGCCCAGCTATTTTTAGAGACAGGTCTCCCTCTGGCTCAGGCTGGTCTCAAACTCAGGCGATCCACCCACCTTAGCCTCCCACAGTGCTAGGATTATAGGTGTGTGCCAGGCCCAAAAGGATCTCTTGAGCCAAGAGTTTGAGGTTGCTGTAAGCTGTGACACCCTGACATTTTTACTGAGGGTGACACAGACACACACACAAAAAAGTCCTTCCTTTGGGGCGGGTGGGGGTCATGGTGTGTGACACACCTTTTGGGGGTGGGACACAATTATAAGAGGGACTTGACCTAACAAATGCAATCAATGTAACCTGGTTTTTTGTACCCTCAATGAATCCCCAACAATAAAAGACAAAAAACAAATAACAAAAAAGGTCCTTCCTCTCAAGAAACTCAAGAGTCCTTAGCACAATTTACAATTCTTGTTATGGTTCGACTGTTTTATATTTTCCTGGTATCAAACAAGAGGGTAAAGTTCAAGAGAAAACAAATTTCACATAAAGCTGTTAAGTTTATTAACATAATATATCCTGATACGTATCAAAGTTTGAGATTCTTTTTTGAATCTCAAATAAGAAATCACAATATTCAGTATTAATTAAAAAGTAAAAAAGGCGGTGGTCATTTGTAGGTTTAAGTCCAAAATGAAAGTAAACGTTTATTTTGGTGGATCTGTGTTGATGCCGTATTTCTCCTTGAGAAGTTTCAACTGTTCCTCCTTCTTCTTTGTGTCCATCTTCTGAAATGCCTGGAAATGTGGTAAGCACCAAAGATAAGTCACCAATCTACAGCCAAATGGATTTCACTAACAGCGCTAGTCAAAAAAAAGAAAGCTCATAGCACACATTCCCCATCACTGGACAGTTCTACACTAATTCTCAACTGAGCTCACCACAGGAAGAGAACTTTGCTATACTTACCCTGTTGGCATTATAGTACAAAACCACAAGGTATCTGTTACAAACATTGAATCCTGATAGGTGGTCACATGCGTTCTTGGCATCAAAAATGTCTTCATAGACCACGTAAGCTGTTCCTCTAGTTTCAGGTGTGTTCCCCCTGCAGCATTAAATCAAACTGAATTAAAACACACATATCCTGGGACATTGCTAGTTGAATAACAGAACTGTCTTTTAAAGTGATAAAAACTGCCTTTTAAGACAGTAAATTGAAGTTGGTTTTTTTTTTTTTTTGAGACAGAGCCTCAAGCTATCCCCCTGGGTAGAGTGCCTTGACATCACAGCTCACAGCAACCTCCAACTCCTGGGCTCAAGCGAGTCTCCTGCCCTCAGCCTCCCAAGTAGCTGGGACCACAGGCACCCACCACAACGCCTGGCTATTGTTTGGTTGCAGCCATCATTGTTGTTTGACCGGCCTGGGCCCACCACCTTAGGTGTATGTGGCTGGCACCTTAGCCACTTGAGCCACAGGCGCCGAGCCAGTAAATTGAAGTATTAAAGTACTTTGAGATCAACCTGAAAACCATTAGAGATTAGAGGAAATAAAATTATGGACAGATATGCTAGATAAGCCTATAATTTCTTGAACTAGGTAATTTTGTTTTTAATTTTAACTTAAATATCTACAAGTTAAACTTACTTTATCAGGAATACTAAAAACTTAGCTACTAAAGCACTAGCACAGACAAAGAATTAGTTGGGAACTGTTATAGTCTTCATGTTCGCTAACAAACTTTCAGTCTTAAGCTGGAAAGTATAGTTTTTAGGGGTGATGGCTCTTGTTAGTCAGCAATGTTTAGAATAGAGAATCTTGTTTCTTAAGATTTTTATTTTTCTTCTTTATTACAATGATAATTTCAGTTCTTAAAGATATTACTATCTCCAAATAGGCAGGAAGGAAATATTTTACTAAGGTTTATTATTTATTTATTTATTTTTAAGAGACAAAGTTTCACTTTGTCATTCTCGGTAGAATGTAGTGGCATCACAGCTCACAGCAACCTCCAGCTCTTGGGCTTAGGCCATTCTCTTGCCTCAGCCTCCCGAGTAGCTAGGACTGCAGGTGCCCATCACAAGCCCGGCTATTTTTTGGTTGCAGTTAGGCCGGGGCCAGGTTTGAACCCACCACCCTCGGAATATGGGGCCAGCGCCCTACTCATTGAGCCACAGGCTCTGCCCTATTAAGGTTTATTAAACCCATAAAAATAAACCATTTGTATATGTGTGTAGAGAGGAAGCCCCTACCAAGATGGCAAAATTATAAATGATAATGGGAAAACAGTCAACCACCATCCTTAATGGCCAAGAAAGGATATCCTCCGATGTAAAGAATTAATAGTTTCTTCCACTTTTCTTACAGTTGTTGCCTTTGCAAAATGTGGTAGCGTCAGCCCTCTACTTTTATATATTCATATTGAATACAATTCAAGCTATAATGTGATACCCAGCTGTGGCTGGCTGGGGAAGAGGGCTGGAAGTGGAAGCTGGGTATTATTCGTGCATGTGGGGCTGCTGCTGGTGTAGGTGTTCCTTGCCACTTCCTCTTTTCTAACCAGCTTCCTCTGGGAGAGGTAGAGAAGTGTGAAGAGCACTAAGTTGCAGGCACCAGAAGGTTATGTAATTGTTAGTGGGGATACTGGGCAAGAGGTCCCTCTTGGCTGATGCTCCAGTGTGACAAAGATGGACACCATGCTTCTGTTCCAGCCACCCAATGGAACTGTGGAATGAGAGTTAAGATTGTGGGCTGACTCTCCATTTGTCATAGTCCCTACATAGGATTGAGGATAGACACTGGACCCATGGGTTCTGCTTGATCTGGGACAAGACTACAGGCTGGGCCCTGCTTAGAACTTGTGCTTCCTGTCAAAGGCGACAGATGGGAACAGGGTGTTGGGGATGATTAGAGGGTGCCAATGTCACTGAATGCACTTACTTCATTAGGCCAGGTAGGCCTGATAAGGGGTTCGGTAATAGTCTATAACCTCTGAAACAGTCTCAATGATCTTTAGATTTTTAACTTTTAATCACTTGTAAGAATACAGTAGGTTTGGGGTGGCACCTGTGGCTCAAAGGAGTAGGGCACTGGGCCCCATATGCTAGAAGTGGCAGGTTCAAACCCAGCTCCAGCCTAAAAACTACAAAGAAAAAAAAAAAAAAGAATACAGTAGGTTTGAAAATTGAGGACTGCCACTGCCAAAATTCTAGCTAGTTTTTTTTTTTAAGGCAGTGTCTCATTCTGTTGCCCCAGACTAGAGTACTGTGGCACCAGCCTAACTCACAGCAACCTCAAACTCCTGGGTTCAACTGATTCTCATGCCTCAGCTTCTTTTTTTTAATCTTTGAGACAGAGTCTCACTATGTCCTCCTCAGTAGAGTGCTGTAGCATCACAGCTCACAGCAACCTCCATCTCTTGGGCTGAAACAATTCTCTTGCCTCAGCCTCTCAAGTAGCTGGGAAAACAAGCGCCTGACACAATGCCTGGCTATATTTTTTCTTTTGTAGTTGTCATTGTTGTTTGGCAGGCCTGGGCTGGGTTTGAACACGCCAGCTCTGGTGTATGTGGCTGGCACCCTAGTGGCTGAGCTACAGGCGCCGAGCCATGCCTCAGCTTCTTAAGTAGCTGGGACTACAGGTGCCTGCCATAACATCCAGCTAAATTTTTCTATTTTTAGTAGAGATGTGGTTTGGTTCTTGTTCCATCTGGTCTCAAACTCCTGAGCTCAAGGGATCCTCCTGCCTCAGCCTCCCAGAGTGCTAAGACTACAGGAATGAATCACTATGCCCAGTCCTCCAAAATTCTACCTAGTTTTTCCTTTGGAATAAAAACATAAAAAACTCAGGCTGGGTCCAGTTGCTCACGCCTGTAATCCTAGTACTTTGGGAGACCAAGGTGGGCAGACTGCCTGAGCTCATGGGTTTGAGACCAGGCTGAGCAAAAGCGAAACCCTGTCTCTTAAAATAGCTGAGCGTTGTGGCAAGTGACTGTAGTTCCAGCTACTCGGAAGGCTGAGGAAGAGAATCGCTTGAGCCCAGGAGTCTGAGATTGCTGTGAGTTATGATGCCTCTCCTGAGGGTGACAAAGTAAGACTCTGTCTCAAAAAAATACTTGGGTTGGGCAAGGTGGCTCATGTCTATAATCCCAACACTTTGGGAGGCTGAGGCGGGTGAATTACCCTGAGCTCACAGGTTCAAAACCAGCCCAAGCAAGAGCGAGACCCCGTCTCTAAAAATAGTTGGGCGCGGCTCGGCGCC
>NW_003852417.1:15163364-15164849 GCF_000181295.1 Otolemur garnettii
TCTCTTGCCTCAGCCTCCAAAGTAGCTGGGTCTACAGGCGCCTGCCACAATGCCCAGCTATTTTTTGTTGTAGTTGTCATTGTTATTTAGCTGGCCCGGGCCAGGTTCAAACCCACCAGCCTCCATGCATGTGGCTGGCACTGCAACCACTATGCTATAGAAGCCAAACCTACTAACCCTATTTTTAAAGTCTCTTCATCTCAAGTGTCCCAGCTCTAATTCTCAAACTTACACCTTGAGAACCAGTGACACTGAAGGTGAGACTTGAAGAATGAGAGGGAGTCAGGTATGTGAAGAACAGGTGAAAATCATTCCAGATGGAAGGATGAGAAGCAATAAGGTCCTGAGCTACTGTGCACTCTTCTAATCATACCCCTGTTTTATTATAATACTTGCCCTTCATTCTGGCTTTCTGAAACACTCTGATTTAAGCATCTCTTAATTGAGTTCTATCAATAAACTTTAAAATGTTTTTCTAAATCACAACCATGCTACCATTTTCTATATTACTCACTTATTTACAGCACGTAGATGTACACCAGTCACAAGTATCAACGCAAAGCAAAAGAATATATGATACTGCCAAGAGACAGGTGAGTAGACAGATAAAAGAACCATATGTTAACTAGTAAGAGGGATACATGGAAAGTACCACGGGAGCGCAGAGAAGGGATGGCTAACCCCAACTGGGAAGGGAAGAAAGTACCTTCACAGACACTACTATTATTTTTTTTTTTTTGAGACAAAGTCTTAAGCTGTTGCCCTAGGTAGAGTGCCATGGCATGATAGCTCACAGCAACCTGCAACTTGGGCTCAAGTGATCTTCTTGCCTCAGTTTTTTCTATTTTTAGCAGATATGGGGTCTTGCTTTTGCTCAGGCTGGTCTCAAAGTTCTGAGCTCAAGCAATCCACCCACCTTAGCCTCCCAGAGTGCTAGGATTACAGGCATGAGCCACTGTGCCTGGTCTGACACTGTCTAATTTGATCCAAACTAAAATTCTTTTAAGATAGGTAGATTACACTAGGCTCGGTGGCTCATGCATATAATCCTAGCACTCTGGGAGGCCAAGGCCGGTAGACTGCTTAGGAGTTGGAGACTACCCTGAGCAAGAGTGACATCCCATCTCTACTTCAAAAAAAAAAAAAAAGAGAGAGAAAGAAAAAAAAGAAAAACTGAGGCAAGAGGATCACGTGAACCCAGGAGTTGGAGGTTGCTGTGAGCTATGAAGGCACTCTACCCAGGGCTACAGCTTGAGACTGTCTCCAACAAAAACAAACAAGCAAACAAACAAACAAACAAAAATAAACCAAGACAGACAAGTAGGTTAGGAAGACTGCATTTCACAGATAATTCAAGCCCAGATAGTTGCACAAAACTAGGACCTAACAAGTGCCTAAGTAGTATCTGAGATCAAATCATGCACCCAATCCATGCTGCCTCCATGTTAAAAGCTAAAAGAGACTTCAATTTAAAAAAAAAAAAAA
>NW_003852417.1:15165181-15173672 GCF_000181295.1 Otolemur garnettii
TAGATTATCTCACACATGAAGAAAGAGAAAACCAAAAAAGCTAGGCAACTTGTCAGGCACGTGGCTAGTTAACAGGGGCTGGTAGAATCCTGTCTCCTGATCCACAAGTCAGGAATCCTCTGTATGCCATTCTTTGTGTATCTAGAATAGGGTTTCTTAAACTAGAGTCCATGTATCCCCTGAAATATATTCAAAGTGTGTGTGTTCTTCTATAGGGTCCAAACCTTTTATCAAGCACTCAAAGGTCTGAGCCCTCCTGAAAAGGTCAGGTGGTTAATTCATTTCTATCCCCATCTGAGTACCAATGATTTCGTAGCTCCAGCTCTTGGTTCATCCTTTGTAGGGATGGTCATCTTTCAAAAGGAGAGTCCTCAAGATCTCACAATCCTAAAAGCCAGGAAGGAGCTCTTAGGCCATAAAAGAAAATTTAGTAAGAAAGAAATATTCTGACTGAAAATAAAAACTTTTAGGCCAGCACAGTGGCTCATGCCTGTAATCCTAGCACTCTGGGAGGCTGAGGAGGGTGGACTGCCTGAGTTCAGGAGTTCCAGACTAGCCTGAGCAGGAGTAGGACCCCGTCGCTGTAAGTAGCCAGGTGTTATGGCAGGTGCCCGTAGTTCCAGCTACTTGGGAGGCAAGAGGATCACCTGAGGCCAAGAGTTTGAGGCTCCTGTGAGCTACATTGCCATGGTACTCTACTAAGGACAACAAAGTGAGGCTCTATCTGAAAAATATATAAATAAAAAACTTTAGAAATCTTTTCAGATGGACTCTTACTGTGTACACAGAGGTTCACTTAGAGTCAGATGTTATTTGTTAAACTCTTGTGTGAGACTAGAAAGGTACTTCTGCTCCCAGGACTATAGATTCATTGATGTAAATAAAAGCACCTATAATCGTGAACAGTATTCAGTAAAGGCCCAATTGAAATATCATTTGAAAGTATGAACATTTATATTAAATTAAAGTACAAATTTTTGTTGTTATTCCCCTATCCAGGAGTGTTCAACCTTTTTCTCCCCCCTCTGCCACACATGGGAAGAATAAGAGTTGTCTTGGGCCACACATTAAATACACAAACACTGGTCAGTGCCTGGAGCTCAGCAGCTAGGTTGCCAGCCACACACACTGGAGCTGACTGGTTCGAACCCAGCCTAGGCCTGCCAAACAACAATGACAACTACAACCAAAAAATAGCTGGGCATTGTGGTAGGTGCCTATAGTCCCAGCTACTTGGGAGGCTTAGGCAAGAGAATCGCTTAAGTCCAAGAGTTTGAGGTTGCCATGAGCTGTGATACCATGGCACTCTACCGAGGGCGACATAGTGAGACTCTGTCTCAAAAAAAAAAAAAATACACAAACACTAATGACAGCTGAAGAGCAAATAAAGTTTCATGATATCCAACACCACAGATAAGCAAAAAAAGTCCTCACGAAATCAGCATGTGGCCTGTGGGCCCACGGTTTGGACACCGCTGTGCCTATACTTTTAAATCTTTACTAGAAAGAGGTGCAGTTGCAAATACCACTTTTTACACTTTTACTCGTTTATTCAGAAATTCCATGGTTAGTAAGAGACACTGATGACTTGAGAAAATTATAGATAGTACATATAAAAAACAGTGGAACGCTTGGCTTTATAAAAGTAGGTATGCAGTAAATGCTACTTTCTTCCCTTCCCAATCATTCTCCTCAAAGAATTCACCAATACTTCATGCTCTCTATAATTTTCCAAATTCCATTTTTAGCTCTTATTGAGCTACATAATTAGGGTCTCAACACGTTTTTCTCCCCCCTTACAAAAAGATCTTATCTCCCTCTCAGATTTCAGTCTGCTAGGATCTAGGCTATTAGTAAGGGTTCCTGTACTGTACACGGCACAGGATGGTCTTGCTGTCAGCTATAATGCTGAGATTACAGGTTATGCCATCATTTTCTGTAAATGACATTTTTTTCAAAAGTCTCAGAAAGACTTACACTCTGATCTGACGAATAGGTCCATATTTTCCAAAAATATCATACATTTCTTCAGCTGTGATTTTGTATGGCAAATTCCTTATATATAAGATCCGATTTACTTCAGGTGGAAGTCGAATCTAAAATGAGAAATACTTATTGTCATTATAATGAGTGAAGAGAGTACTAACCATTTAAAAAAAATTCTCTGTGATACATAATGATAAAAAACCAAGAATAGGGCGGCACCTGTTCTTGGGTAGGGCACCAGCCCCATATACCAAGTGTGGCAAGTTCAATCTGGCCCCGGCAAAATGCAACAAAAAACAGCCAGGCACTGTGGCAGGCGCCTGTAGTCCCAGCTACTTGGGAGGCTGAGGCAAGAGAATCACCTAAGTCTAGGAACTGGAGGTTGCTGTGAGCTGTGTGACACCACAGCACTCTTCCAAGGGTGATAAAGTGAAACTCACTCTCTATAAAAAAAAAACAAAACAAAACAAGAATAAGCCAGGCATGGTGGCTCATGCCTGTAATCCCCACATTCTGGAAGGCTGAGGCAAGAGAATCACTTAAGCCCAACAGTTTGAGGTAGGTGTAAGCCAGCAGTTCTCAACCTGTGGGTTGTGACCCCTTTGTAACAATGAAAATATATCTTGCATATCAGATATGTGCATTACGATTCATAACAGTAGCAAAATGACAGTTATGAAGTAGCAATGAAAATTATTTTATGGTTGGGAACACCCCAACATGAGGAACTGTATTAAAGGGTTGAAGCATTAGGAGGCATTAGGAAGGTTGAGAACCACTGCTGTAAGCTGTGGACTCCATGACACACTACCGAGGGCAACAAAGTAAGACTCTATGTCTCAAAGAACAAACAAACAAACAAAGAATAAGAGTAAGAGTATAATCTGATGTTACTGAAAATGGCACTCTGGAAAAGCAACAGAGCACTGGTGCCAGGGAAGACTATATATTAGGAAGAGTTAAGGTCCACTACTTGAATAAGGATTTCCAACTTCATTAAAAGCCCTCATGCCAAAAAATAAAAAAAATTAAAAAAAAAAAAAAGAGAAAGAAAGAAAAGGGGCCGCACCTGTGGCTCAAGGAGTAAGGTGCCAGCCCCATATGGCAGATTCAAACCCAGCCCTGGCCAAAAAACTGCAAAAAAAAAAAGCCCTCATGCCGGGCGGTACCTATGGCTCAGTGAGTAGAGTGCCGGCTCCATATACGGAGGGTGGTGGGTCCAAACCCGGCCCTGACCAAACTGCAACAAAAAAAGAATAGCTGGGCTTGTGGCAGGCGCCTATAGTCCCAGCTACTCGCAAGGCTGAGGCAAGAGAATCTCCTAAGCCCAAGAGCTGGAGGTTGCTGGAGTGATGCCACAGCACTGTACCAAAGATGGTAAATTTAGTGAGACTCTGTCTCTACAAAAAAAAAAAAAAAAAAGCCCTCATGCCTCAGAATGTGTAGGAAAGAAAGAAGGGAACTGTTACTGTTTGCTAGATAATAAAACTTTCACTGATGACCTTTCTCTGGTCTTCCCTGGAACTTGTCCTAGCAATGGTCCTTTCTTGCTTTCCAATGTACAGGCTTTTCCTTACTATTGGCTACGTCTTCCTCATGTGAGGAGTTGCTCATATCCTGATAAACCTTACACAAACAAAATACTTACTTGGACCTTCTTCATTCAACAAATATTTATTAAGGGCCTTCTTTATGTATATGCTAGGCTGGTATTAGGAATACACAGTGAAGGAAAAAAAAAGACAAGGTTTCTACTTTCCTTGAACCTAAGTTCTGGGCACACTGTTTCTATCTAACTCTCTGGCTATTTCTTCCTTTTTTTTTTTTTTTTTGAGACAGAGTCTCAAGCTAACACCCTGGGTAGAGTGCCGTAGCATCACAGCTCACACCTATCTCAAACTCTTGGGCTTAAGTGATTCTCTTGCCTCAGCCTCCCAAGTAGCTGGGACTACAGGTGCCTGCCACGACACCTGGCTATTTTTTGGTTGCAGTTGTCATTGCTGCTTAGCAGGCCCAGGCCGGGTTCAAACCCACTACCCTAGATGTATGTGGCCAGCGCCCTGTTGACTGAGCTACAGGTGCCAGCACTCTCTGGCTATTTCTTCTCAACTGAGAATTGCACAAATGAATGAATAAAGTACTTACTCCCTGCTCTCAAACTAGCAATGGTGAAAATGGTAAACAAATACAATAGTTATAGATCTCAAGATTCAAGGTTAAGTTCAAATGAATGAACAGTACTGCCAATCATAATACAATTCCTGAGCAAATGTGCTTTCTCATCTGAAAAACATTTTTGTACTTTCTCTTCTATCCTCAAACCTTACCACCACCACACCTTCAAACATCTGGGTTGGGCTGTGCCCTCTTTCCTGCTCATCCCAGGAGATGACCCTGTCGCTTTTCTCTTGGAGAAAATAAATATGACAAATGGTAAGTACTTTATCTTCCTATCACTAACTCTACCAAATTACATACCATCTATATCCACCCCCTTTCCTTCTATTACTATGCCAATCCTTCATCTATTGAAAACTTTCACTCCTGAACTTAACCCACCTTCTTACATATCATGTTTCTCCCACTCTACTGGATCATTCCCACTGGCATATAAATGCATATCACCCACCTTTTAAAAAGTCAACAATCACCCAATTTCTCTATCTCTATTTACATGAAAACTCATGGAAAGGGCTCACTTTGTCATCTCCATTTTCTCAATTCCCACCACCTTTTCATCCACCTGCAACTAAGTTTTCTTTTCTTTTCTTTTTTTTTTTTTTTTGGAGACAGCTTCAAGCTGTCCCCTGGGTAGAGTGCCGTGGCATCACAGCTCACAGCAACCTCCACCTCCCAAGCAGCTGGGAACACAGGCAGGTGCCTGCCACAACGCCCAGCTATTTTTTGGTTGCAGCCATCAATGTTGTTTGGTGGGCCCAGGCTGGATTCGAACCCACCACCTTAGGTGTATATGGCTGGTGCCTTAGCCACTTGAGCCACAGGCGCCGAGCCTGCAACTAAGTTTTCATCCATTGAAAAGACTCCTATCGAGAGGGGGATTGGAGGGATCACTTCTGAGGTTTATCTTACAAGGGTACAAGTGAATCTTTCTGAGAGTAGAATGTGAACGTTTTAAAATAATAACTAAGAAAATGACATGAAGGCTATGTTAACTAGTTTGATGTAAGTGTTTTGGATTGTGTGTGAAAACCCCACACTGTACCCCAGAAGTGCATTAATGTACATAGTTACTATTCAATAAAAAGAAAAGAAAAGAAAAGACTCCTATCAAAGTCGCCAAGAACCCGGCCCTGGCCAGCTAAAACAGCAGTGGCAACTGCAACAAAAAAAGCTGGGCATGGTGGTGGGCACCTGTAGTCCCAGGTACTCGGGAGCTGAGGCAAGAAAATAGCCTTAGCCCAAGAGCTGGAGGTTGCCGTGAGCTGTGACGCCACAGCACTTTACCACGGGTGACAAAGTGAGATTCTGTTTCAAAAGAAAAAAAAGTCACCAAAAGTCTCAACACATCCAATGGTCAATTATTTGTCTTCATCTTATTACACCTCTAAGCATGTTACAGTGGACTACTCTTTCCTGAGGTCTTTTTTTTTTTTTTTTTTGGTTAGGTTTCCACAACCCCCTACCTCAAACACTAGAAGATAAGCAGGACTTTTCTGTTTTATTCACTGCTGTATCATCAACACCTAAAACCAGTGTCTGGCTAGTGTTCAATAACTGTAAGTGATGAATTGCTTACCATCTCTCAAGTCAGGGACACAGCAGGTCAAGAAGCATTGTTTGAATTAATACATTAATGAAGAATCCCCCAAACTCCATGATCTGTGGAGAATCGATCCCAAGCTCTCGCTTCCGTTTAACTATCTAGATATTTACAGAGGACTGATCTGTACTATGCATTTTTAGGCCAAGGAGAAGATCCTAACGCCAGGTCCTAGATGCAGGTCAAGCAGCAGAGCCTGGAGGGCAAACACTACCACTGACACTAGAATAGAGAATGAACGAACTCTCAAAGCGGTGAGAACGAGCACTCTGGGTGGCCGAGGCGGGTGAACTGCTTGAGCTCAGGAGTTCGAGACCAACCTGAACAAAAGCGAGTCCCCGTCTCCGCTAAAAATAGAAAAACTGAGGCAAGAGGATCGCTTGAACCTAGGAGTTCGAGATTGCTGTCAGCTAAAACGCCCGAAACTCTACTCGGGGTAACAGCTTGAGACTGTGTCTTAAAAAAAAAAGAGGGGGAGAGGGTGAGAATGAAAACGAGGCTCAAAGAGCATTGAAGATGGGACCAGGATATAACCCCCACTGGCAGGATGGGCTTCCCGGCCCTGAGGACTGGGGAGAGGCAAGAAAGCTCTGACCCACGCTACAAAACAATCCGCGAGGTACGTCCTCCCCCTTCCTCCGCAGAAGGCCACGATACTCACATTCGCCCTCTTGGCCGCTTGCATCGCCATCTTGGCGGGCTGATGAGGTTACCGCGACAAACACTCGAAATCTGTGGACAGTCCGGAGCTCGCCTGGCTTCCAGCGCGACACAGCGTCAGACTGACCCTGACATCCAGGCTCCGCCGGAAGCTGTTATGGTACCGCCGGACTACCACCGTCTCACGCCGAGACGCGCTGACGTAGTATCCCGCCTCGAATTGACACCAGCGCAAAATGAACTCGAGATAGGCCGGAAGGTGGAAGGGCTAACATCCAAAACGCTTCCGGGTTCTCTCCCGGAAAGGGCGGGGCCCCCAGAAAGGAAGGCGTTCCATTCTCCGCGGACCTGACCAGAGGGGGCGGGGCCCGAGGACGGCAGTGAGAGACCGGGTGGGCTCTAGGTGAGTAGGGGGCGGTGCGGGGCCTGAGGATGTGGGGGAGAGGGGGCGAGGCCTGAGAAGGGCGGTGAGAGACAGGGCGGTGAGAGACAGGGCGGGCTCTAAGTGAGTGGCGGCGGGGCGCAGGGCCTGACGATGCGGGTGAGAGGTGGGGCGGGGCCTGAGAGGGCGGTGAGAGACTGGGCGGGCCCAGATGAGTAGCGGGAGGTGGGTGGGGCCGAGCCAAGTGTGCTGCGCAAGGGCGCGGTGCGCGCAGTCCAGAGCTGGGTACCAGAAAGGGGACATGGGCCTCTAACAGTGTGCAAGATGAAACCTGAAGGCATGTGTCGCAGCTGACTCTAACTATACCCCAAATCTCGGGTCCTGGCTTGTACCTCTTTTGGAACATCAGCTGATCCGGCGTCTCCCGTAACCCCTACGGTGAACCATCCCGACTCCACCTCACCCTCTGGCAGCACCATTCCGTGCGCTGGGACCGCACACAGAGCGTGCCACCTTTCAAGTCCACTCTTTTATTTTCTTAGGCTTTACACTGACCAGCTATCGAGGCGGACCTCGGAGTGGCATCTGACCTACTGTGAATCTTCCCCAAGTTTGCTCTGGAAAGGCTTGGGGTGGCCATGTCCTGTACTACCCCTGCTCCTTCACTGAGGCAGCTCCACGACGATTTTGCCCAGGTTCTTGTTAGTCTCCATGTACTTATGAGCTTCTTGAATTTCGGTCACTGGGTAGACTCTGTCTACAACTGGCAGTAGACGTTGGGGGTCCTCCATGGAGAAGTGGGGCAGAATTTGCTCCGTGAAAGCTTTCACCAGCATTTGCTTGTACTAAGAGAGAAAAAGGAGACCATCAACCTGGTCAGAGACATTACCTTGCCGCTCCCCATGCTCCTTACCTTTCAGCTGTCTCTGAAACTACACATCTGAAAAAGCAGAGAGATATCTCCTTCACTTTCCCTGAAGTGTATGTATGTGCATGACCCTGAAGGAGTGAAGGACATGCCATCTCAAAATACACTGGATTGGTATATTGATTATTTTCAACTGAAGCCATTGGAGAAATTGTAGTTTCAGAAAGTACTAGCTGACCTGTCTCTCCCTGAATATAACAAGTCATACAAATTCCTCTGAGAGGGGTATCCTCCCATACCAGGGTGAGAAAATAGCTCTTATTACCAGCCTGGAGATTAGGGGCTAGAATGGACCTGAATAAATACACTTAGTGAAGTAACCTTATCTTCTGTTGGTTTTATACCTCCCCATATATCTCCTACTAACTCCCCCAGAAATTTACCATGCTCTAGCCAGATTTTCTTTGTTCTGTCATTTCTTCTTAAATTTATCATTCTTTGTCTAAATAATACCAATCTTGGCCACTTTATAGGACTTCATGCTCTTGTGAAGATCTCCATATGCATATAAAACTAGTCCCTTTATCTGCTTTTCTCTGTTAAACTACCTGGTTATCAATTTGGTCTCTAGATCCAGCCAAAGAACCACATAAGAGCTAAAGGGGTATTAAGGGTGATCTCCAGCTCCCCTAAACCTCCAAATGCATAACTTCTCTCCTGTACCAGATTAAGACTAAAGACTGGTGTAAAATATTAGTGTCACTGACAGCTTAAGAACTATTTCTTTTCTTTTCTTTTTTTTTTTTTTTTTTGA
>NW_003852417.1:15173851-15187320 GCF_000181295.1 Otolemur garnettii
GGCTGGATTTGAACCCGCCATCTTAGATGTATGTGGCTGGCGCCTTAGCCGCTTGAGCCACAGGCACCGAGCCAAGAACTATTTCTAAAGAAAAGCTTTACCCAGGAGACAGCCACAGACAGGAATTACATAAACTCAGTGCAAAAAGAATGCTCAAACTCTAGAAGTCCCAGAAATTTTGAAACACTGTGGTGGGAAACATTCCAAATGCTAGAATGCTAAACAGAATCTGTGGGATATAAAAGTCTACTTATTTTACTTACCTAAGAGTCTTTTTTGGCACAGTAAGACAAGTTCTACCTTTGAAAACAGTCTTGGAACTACTAGAAACACTTCCTAATATGGTCACTGCTTTGTTAATTCTGTTAGAAAGTTTAGATAATACATAAATATTAGCTATACTCGTTCCAAGAAGCTAATTCAAACTATCTGAATTAGTTCTCAGAGATTAGGTTATCTATTTATCCACAAGGGGGCAGGTTTCTTCATAGGCTCCCTAAACTAAGGCTTCCTTTCTCCCCGAAATGAACCACACTTTTCTGGGTTAAATCACATGTGTTCTTTTCATGCCTCACTTACCTCTTTGTCCCTAGATCTCAGCAAACTGGTGGTCAGACTTCCTCGTTTAAAAAGTAGCTTTGAAAACAGGGGCCCACTAATGTCACCTCCTCCCATCAGACCATAGAGAATCCAGCGACCATCAAGAGCCAGGCAGTTGACATTCTTCTCCCAGTAGGATCCACCTATGCAGTCTAGAATAATGTTAACTCCAGCACCTTCCATAAGAGACACAGATATGTGATGCTAGCTAGTCAGATACAGAAAACTTGGTGCAAAATGACATTATATGGTACATTTGTTGATATATAGGTATAAATAAGTGCAAGTGGTAAATCTATACCTTGGAACTAGAAACATTGCTCATAGAAGCTTTGTAAGTGAAGTTTACATAGTATGATAGAGTTCATCTTTCATGATCCCTACCCACAAGAATGGGCAAATGAGGCAGTACCATGACCTGGTACTCCTCTTACCCCCAGATGAGTACAGTTCCACTGGCACCCTGACATGACAAAGTAAGAACAGGGGAGGGCCACCCCAAGCTATGAGGCAGGCTAGCTGTTCACATCTAAGTTATGATGTATCTGTACCGGGTTATCTGAATCATAGGCTTGCTAGCTTTGATTTCATCTCTTTTCCTCTCATATGAAAAACGGGAAAGATGAGTCAAAAAATATACAGGTTTGGCCTTGGAACACAGAGGTGTACACATCTCTATACCCACTTAGGGAGCTACCACCCAATCCTACTATGACCAGCTCAAAACTGGTCTCTGCCTCACGTTCCTGTTAACTCACAGTAAAGTGGCTAGTGGGGAAGGAGAGGTCACGGATAGTTCCAGGGCAACTCTGTGTGATTATCCAGTTTCTAAATTGTGTGGGAACCATAGCATGTGCAAGAATGCACATGGAAACAATCTTAGATCTAACTACTGACTGCCTGTCTCCAATGGTCAAACAACAGAGCACTAGAATTTAGCCAGGACATCTGTTGTGCAGTTAGTATAGTCAAGATCCATCGGGCACAGTGGCAACTTTAGGACTGAGGATTTCATTTAATCATCTCTGAAATTCCTGCTGAGCTGCAGAAGCAGTTGTTTACCTTTGGTGAATTTAAGTGTTGCTTCAGAAAAATCCTCTTCTTTGTAATTGAATCCAGCAGCTGCTCCAAGCTTTTCTGCCATTTGAAGCTTGCGCTGGGAGCCAGCTGTGACCAGAGGAATCGCTCCGGCCATCCGGGTAAGCTGGATGGCAGCTGTACCCACACCACTCAATCCTGCATGGATTAGTAAGAAGTCTCCAACCTTCACGTTTCCTGGGATGGAAACACAGAAACTGTTCTCTTTGCAACTGCTATACATTCCCCACACAAGCATATTCTAGCATGATCACCTGGCCCTTGGCCCAGATGCCAAATCTCTTTTTATTTTGGTGCCGTGACTCTGATATGAACCATCTTGCCTCTTTAAGAGAGTATATTGGCAATTCTTCTTATTGCCTCTGGTGAAAGTAGGAAACAACCTTTTTAAACAGGGTTATTAGAAGCCACATATATAAAACGTCAGTTTTATCTACGAAATAACATCAAAATGCACATCTCTGCCCTATATCTGAATAAGAACCACCATGCTCATGGTCACCACCTCAAGCAAGTGCTGCTTCAATTTGAAGCTGACCTACAGCTGTTCTCACTGATCCAGGTACTACCTAGCCACTAGGCTCCTCCTCCTACGACGGAGCTTTCATTGTTACTTCCACCCCAAATACGACGTGCTTTTCCACTGGCTTTTTTTAAAGACAGGGTCTCACTTTGTCACCCTCTGTAGAGTGCTGTAGCATCACACGGCTCACAGCGACCTCCAACTCTTGGGCTTAAGCAATTCTCTTGCCTCAGCCTCCCAAGTAGCTGGGACTACAGGTGCCTGCCACAAGGCCTGGCTTTTCTTTTTTTTTTTTTTTTTTTGCAGTTTGTGGCTGGGGCTGAGGTTTGAACCCGCCATCCTAAGCATATGGGGCCAGCGCCCTACTCCTTGAGCCACAGGCGCCACCCCCGTCTGGCTATTTTTTTAGAGATGGGGTCTCACTCTTGCTCAGGCTAGTCTCCAACTTGTGAGCTCAGGCAATCCACCTGCTTCAGTCTCCTAAGTGCTGGGATTACAGGCGTGAGCCACTGCACCCAGCTTCCATTGCCTTTTTTTGTTTGTTTTTTAGAGACAGAGTCTCACTGTCACTCAGGCTGGAGTACAGTGGCACAATCATAACTCAGTGTAACCTCAAACTCCTGGGCTCAAGGCATTCTCTGCCTCAGCTTCCCATGTAGCTGGGACTGCAGGCTTGTGCCACTATGCTCAGCTAATTTTTATTTATTTAGTTGGTTTTTTTTTTTTTTAAGAAAGAGAGTTTCACTTTATTGTCCTTGGTAGAGTGCCATGGTGTCACAGCTCACAGCAACCTCCAACTCCTGTGCTTAGATGATTCTCTTGCCTCAGCCTCCCGAGTAGCTGGGACTACAGGCGCCAGGCACAATGCCTGGCTATTTTTTGTTGCTGTTTGGCTGGGCCAGGCTTGAACCTGCCACCCTTGGTATATGGGGCTGGTGCCCTACTCACTGAGCCACAGGCGCTACCCTATTTATTTAGTTTTTTTTTTTTTTTTTAATGGGAATCTGACTATATTTCCCAGTCTGGTCTTGAACTCCTGTGATCTTCCTACCTTGGTCTCTTAAAGTGCTGGGATTACAGGCATGAGCCACAGTGCTCAGCCTCCATTGGCTTTCACATTGAGTTCAGACAGCCTGCATTCAAGCCCCCATATGGCCCTAGCCTCATGTTTCACAAATGACAATAGTCATCCTTCACTGTGAGTGAAACAGCCAATGTAACCTAGAAAACTCTTTCTTAGGCTACCTTGGTCTGTCTTTGGTTCATGACAACTCTACCCACCCTTCAAGTTCTCCTCTTCTAAAATGCCTTCTCTGACCACCCTTGCCCATACCACCTTTTCCCATCTCGAACTTCAATGGTAGTTAGAGACAGTGCTACCTTTCCAAACTCTATGGTTGTGTGATTTTTATCCATGTGCCATATTCCTAGTTCAGTGAGCTCTTTAAAGGCAGGGACCAAGTCTTCTTAGACTCCCTCATGAAAGTTCTTGACTGGGTTCAATGGGATTAGGGAGGAGTAAATGAGTTGACTGGCCCCTTCTGTTGCACTGAGGTCCCCAAGACAGAAACTCAGCATGACTTTCTGAAGCTGGGACTCCTGCTCATCTTCCAGGGCTAAGATGTAGACAGGCCTTCTATCTGCTAACTATGATCTTCAACCTAACATCAAACCATTCTAACGTTTTGAGGACCTGACATTACTGGTGGTACAGCAGGGTGCTGGGGCTGGGTGTGTCTAAATTGCCAGGCTGAAGCTGTCCTGGAGGATTGCTGGTATTTGGGGCAGCTGAGTCATGAAGGAGTTGAGCTGCATTGTATGGAGTGAGCATGGAGAGGGTATTCTCACCCAAGAGATGTAACAGCTGGAAGGCAGTGAGCCAGGCCTCTGGGATGGCTGCAGCCTGGGTCAGGGACAGTCCCTCTGGGATAGGCATGAGAAGCCCTTCAGGGACAGTGACATACTGAGCCTGGCCACCCCCTGGCAGCAGAGCCATGGCTGGGTCCCCAATCTTCCAGTGACCCTGGCAGCCAGGCCCAAGTTCTGCCACGTGTCCAGATGCCTCTAGTCCCAAAATGCTGCTTGCTCCTGAGGGTGGGGGATACTGCCCTTGTCTCTGTAGAGAAAGAGGTGAACATCATCAGAAATCTGTGTGTCACCATCCCTGGCCCCTCTCCAATAGCCCCCTCTTTTTCTCAGAAAATTCATGAAGTCAGGCTTTTAACTCTAGAAAAAGGAGAGGGGAGATAGTTTGTTTTATTCAAATAACAGACTGTAAATCACATAATCAGTGGATGTCATACCTGTTAGGGTCCTTTGCTGTTTGCTCTATCTATACCCTTTTGTTTTACACATGGAAGAACGGAGGCCAGGCAGGGCAATTCCTTGCTCAAGGTCCCAAAGTAAATTAGTAGTGAGATTGGGAAAGAAACCGTAGAATCCTTAATGATAGTTCCCATATATCAGGTGTCAGGGGCCGTACCCACTCACTGCAGTCCTCAGATGCTTTTTAAAGTGATGCAGCAGAACCACCTGAAGAGCTTTTTCAAAATACACTTGCTTGGGCCCCATCACATTTATTTTGAAACAGTGTTCCAGGTGATTCTGGTGCACATTTCTGAATGACCCCAACTGAATGCAGCTGGCCCAGTTTAGTGCGTCCTTATCAGAAGAAAATTCTTTTACCGTACTCTTCCCTGCCAACTCTGGGACTCTCCCAGTAGAAAGAGTTAAACTTTGGAGCTACCCACCCCTTAGCTTTCAAGCTCCTCTGATTGCTAGAGTGGTGGCCTTGGGCATATTGCTTAATTTCTTTGACCCTTAGTCTCTTTCTGTAGGATAGAGATGGCAAACAAGGTGGCTAGAGGAGTAAATGAGACAGGGACAATGCCACCTCCCCCACCACCTGCAAATGGCAATTCCCTTCTTATCTTGCCTGAGCAGACTATGGATTAACACAGGGTGGATTCTGCTTGCAAATGCCCCCTTATTTTGTTTTGTGTAAAGGAAGGGGTCAAAGTGGGTTTACGTCTCAGAGTCCCCAGCACACTTGTCCTAAAAAGGTGTTACTGGAGCCTAGATCACTCCTTCATGACTCAAAGCTCGTCGAAGGCTGCGGTGAGGAAGGCCCTGGAGTCCCGCCCGAGGCCAGTCGCAGCTGACCACCCCCACCCCGGTACCTGGATTAAGTCCGCTCGGTTCAGGGCGCTGGCCACCACCTTCAGGAGGACTTCACCCTCCCCGGGGCTCGGCTTTGGTACCTCTTTCACATAGAGGTTTTCTGGTCCTCCCGGCTTGTCAAAGTGCACGGCTAACATGTTCTCTGCAGACACAGAGTGAGGAGTGGGGCGGGGCAGGCCTGGACCAGGGGCCCCGGGGTCCTGGCCCAGCGCTGTCCAGCCGGCGTGGCAGCACCCCCTGCCGGCCCGCGCCAGCCTCGCCGGGCTCCCGCCCCGCCCTCCTGCCTCTGGGGTCTCCTGCCGCCTCCAGACTCGTGCCGCAGGGGACGTATCGGATCGGCGTGAAGTGAGATAGCTATGCGCGGCTAGGTGCTGCAGAGCAGGAGAGCACTGACCAGCCCTAAGCAAATTACGCTCCCTCTGGGTTGAAGCTCCAGCCCCAGCCCGACGCCGGTCGCTGAAGCCTGGGGAGGCACTTACTGGCTCCCGCTGGGCGTCGGTCCTCCGCTCCAGGCGGCGCTGCGCGGTCCTGGCTCTGTGGCCCGGATGGCAGAATCCCAGATCCTGGGGAGGGACCGCCCTCGGCCACCGCGGCTTGGACGGCCAGACTCTGGGCAGTGGAGGGGTGGGGCCCAGTAGAACCAACCCTTCGTCCTTCCCACTTTATTTTTATTTTATTTTTATTTTTTAAATTATTTTTTGTTAAATCATAACTTTGTACATTGATACATTTATAGGGTTCAGGATACTGCTTCACATCCTTCCCCCTTTAAAATGCAAAAACAGTGACAGGCAAATCAGATTTACCTGTCCTTTCAGCCTCTGAAAGATAGTCTTTCAGCTGGGCAGAAAATGCTATTCCAGCTCTATCTGCGAGGAGTGAAAACATGCCTCTCTCCAGGGATGTAGGACCCAACTGCCTGGCAGGCGGGTCAGTGCATCTTCAGCCTTCGAGTGCCACACCTCCTCCATCCTGCCTTGCCTGGGGGCAGGCACCTGGAGGATGGATGGACAAGCAGGGTGCTGCTGAGAGGAAAGGGAAGAGCACCAGAAAAGGAAGGTAAAACGCAATCCTGGCATCCTTCTCTCTCTCTCTCTCTCTATATATATATATATATGTATATATGTATATGTATATATATGTTTAACTTTTGTCTACAGGTGTGTCTGACTTCCCTTCTCCTCATGGCCAGCAACTCAGCTTTCAGGTTTCTCTGGGGTCCCCTTGGCTATATTATATATATATAATTTTTTTTTTTTTTTTTGGAGTCAGTCTCACTATATTGTCCTGGGTAGAGTGCCTTGGCGTCACAGCTTACAGCAACCTCAAACTCTTGGGCTCAAGCGATTCTCTTGCTTCAGCCTCCCAAGTAGCTGGGAACAGGCGCCCAGCCCAATGCCGGCTATTTTTTGGTTGCAGTTGTCATTGTTGTTTAGCAGGCCCAGGAGGGACTGGAACCTGCCAGCTTTGGTGTATGTGGCCAGCACCCTACTCACTGAGCTACAGGCTCCAAGCCTTTCTCTATATATTTTAAAATCCAAGATCAGCCTGGCTGGACTCCTCATCACTTCCCCTTGTCCTGCCAGTGCTTGCATTTCCAGGATTTGCCCAACTAGAACATTTTGACTGGTAGACATCAAGGTTTCTCAACTTCTTAAAAGATAAGGTTGCTACAAATAAAAAAAAAGATTTCTCAACTTTGGCACGATTGAAGTTTTGGACTAGATGATTCTGTCAACAGAAAAGAACCCAAGCTCTGTAAAATTTTTTTTTTTTTTTTTTGAGACAGAGCCTCAAGCTGTCACCCTGGGAGTACTGTGGTATCACAGCTCACAGCACCTCTAACTCCTGGGCTCAAGTGATTCTCGCAGCCGTCATTGTTGTTTGGCAGGCCCTGGCTGGATTCGAACCCACCAGCTCAGGTGTATGTGGCTGGCGCCTTAGCTGCTTGAGCTACAGGCGCTGAGCCTCTGCAAAATAATTTAAAGAGGTTTATTCTGAGCCGAATAGATGTGACAATACCCAGGAAGACTTCACCAAGCATCCTACTGTGGTTTTATACACTTTAGGGAGACGAGAATTAAGTGTAAAGTCATGAATCAATACATGGAATGTGTACATTGGTTTGGCCTGAGAAGGCAGCATGTCCAAATGCCAAGGCTTATAGGTTTATCAGCGGGTTTAAAGATTCTTTGATTTGTAATTGGTTGATGAAAATGAAACTTTATCTAAAGACTTGAAATGTTTTAAGATAAGGAAGTACGTTATATTAATCACTAACAAGCCACTGGACATATAGCAAGACACAGGTGACCTGTGAAATAAGTTGATGACTTGCAGGTGTGGTTTAACCTTTGTCTACAGGTATGTCTGGCTTCCTTTCTCATGGCCAGCAACTCAGCTTTCAGGTTTCTCTGGGGTCCCCTTGGCTAAGAGGAGGTCCATTTAGTCAGCTGGGGGTGGGGAAATGTAAGATTTTATTTTAATTTACAATCCTTTTTTTTTTTTTGGAAACAATCTTACTCTGTCACTAAGTACAGTGCTGTGGTATCATAGCTCACAGCAACCTTAAACCCTTGGGCTCAAGGAATCCTCTTGCCTCAGCCACCTGAGTATCTGGGACTACAGGAGTGCACCACCACATCTAGCTAGTTTTTCTATTTTTAGTAGAGATGGAGGTCTCCCTCTTGCTCAGGCTGGTCTTGAACGCCAGAGCTCAAGCAATCCACCCCCCTCAGCCTCCCAGAGTGCTGGGATTACAGGCATGAGCCACCATGCCCAGCAGTTCATGATTTTTTGTTGTGGAATGTGGGAGATTGCCCTGTGCACAGTAGGATTTTAGCAGCACCCCTGGCTTCCATCTACCCAGTCATGGCAATAAGAAATGTCTCCAAGCCGGGTGTGGTGGCTCACTCTTGTATCCTAGCACTTTGGGAGCTGAGGTGGGTGGATTTCTTGAGCTCAGGAGTTCTAGACCAGTTTGAGCAAAACAAGACCTTGTCTCCATTAAAAGTAGAAAAACTAGGGCAGCACTTGTGGCTCAGAGGGTAGGGCGCTGGCCCCATATAGTAAGCCCCGGCCAAACTGCAGAAAAAAAAAAAAAATAGCCGGGCAGGCTATTGTGGCAGGCTCCTGTAGTCCCAGCTACTTGGAAGGCTGAGGCAAGAGAATCGCCTAAGCCCAGGAGATGGAGGTTGCTATGAGCTGTGATGCCACGGCACTCTACCGAGGGTGATAAAGTGAGACTATCTCTAAAAAAAAAAAAAAAAAAAAAAAAAAAAGAAAAACTAGCCAAGTGTAGTGGTAGGTACCCTTATTCCCAGCTACTTGGGTATTGCTCTAGCTCAGGCTAGTCTTGAACTCGTGAGCTAGAGAGGTCAGGTGATCCTCCTGCCTCAGCCTCCCAGAGTGCTGGGATTATAGGCCTGAGCCACCTCACCTGGGTGATGATTGAGATTTGAGTTAGTGATCTAGAAAATTAAGATCAAGAATTATCTCTGGCATGGTGCCCGTAGCTCAGTGGGTCGGGTGCCAGCCACATACACTGAGGCTGGTAGGTTCAAACCTGGCCTGGGCCAGCTAAACAACAATGACAACTGCAACAAAATAATAGCCCGGCATTGGGGCGGGTGCCTGTAGTCCCAGCTACTTGGAAGACTGAGGCAAGAGAATCGCTTAAGCCCAAGAGTTTGAGGTTGCTGCTGTGAACTGTTTGACACCACGGCACTCTACTGATGGTAGGCCTAGTGGGCCTCAGCTAAGGCAGAAAGGGGTCAGGCCTAGGCTATAATGGAAAAATTCAAGTTAACTCTTGTCAAATTTCCAGACTGTAAGCTTTCGTTCTTCTCCTTTTTTTTTTTTTTTTTTTTTGAGACAGAGCCTCAAGCTATCACCTTGGGTAGAGTGCAATGGTATCATAGCTCACAGCAACTTCTAACTCCTGGGCTCAAGCAAGTCTCCTGCCTCTGCCTCCCAAGCAGCTGGGACTATAGGTGCCCGGCTGTTTTTTGGTTGCCAGCCATCATTGTTGTTTGGTGGGCCCGGGCTGGATTCAAACCCGCCAGCTCAGGTGTATATGGCTGGTGCCTTAGCCGTTTGAGCCATAGGCACTAAGCCAAAGACTGTAAGCTTTCAAAAAAATGAAGTAAGTCTAGTTTATTCTCAAGACAGATGAGAAAGTACTAATTGATTTTTTGCTTCTAGTTCACTTCTCATTTCTTACTTTTTTTTTTTTTTTTTTTTTTGAGACAGAGCCTCAAGCTGTCCCCCTGGGTAGAGTGCCGTGGCATTACAGCTCACACCAACCTCCAACTCCTGGGCTCAAGCGAGTCTCCTGCCTCCGCCTCCCAAGTAGCTGGGAACACAGGCACCCGCCACAGCGCCCGGCTATTTTTTGGTTGCAGCCGTCATTGTTGTTTGGCGGGTCCAGGCTGGGGATTCGAACCCACCACCTTAGGTGTACGTGGCTGGCGCCTTAGCCGGTTGAGCTATAGGCACCGAGCCCTCATTTCTTACTTGACTAACTTCCTGGGAAAGGTACCAACTGTCCCTGGATTGACCTTTAAACAATACCAGGTGTGGAAAGTACTGAAACTAAAACGTATAGCTAACTGACAGCAAGATTCTGCTTCTGCTTGCTTGCTACCCTACCCGGATGCACCTGGACAGCCTGCATGCCAACCAGGATGCAGACCAAGCCTTTAAAACCTGACCTCTTAAGCACTCAGAAACCGCATATTGGGACACTGAGGCAGTCGCCAGCCAGCTCTTCAATAAAGGACTCTTATGTTAATTTTGGTGGTGTGATGGCATTGTCTTTGGAAATTCCTGGGCATAACACCCAATGGGACATAGTGAGACTCTGTCCCCCCCCAAAAGAATTATCTCAGGCAATTGACAAAGATTCTTTGCTTGGCCAAAGTTTAGTTGGGCTTCTGAATTTTCCCCTAGGCCCATCTGCTCACTTCCTTGTAAATTCCCACTTAGCAATCCCTGCTAAATCCAATCACCCTCAACATCTTATCAAATTCCTGATCCTCCACCATCCCCCAAGTGGTATCTGATCACCCTGGCCTGTCTTTAGTAAGGATATTGTTGGGTCAGTTTAGACAGAATCCCCTTTACCCCTGACGTTTCTTCCTTTTACTAATTTTTTACCCACTGAGACCCAACCTGCTCCTTCGCTATAAATTCCCACTTGGCCCTACTGCATTTGGAGATGAGCCCAGTTTCTTTCTCCCACTGCAAGGCCCCTATACGGACTCTGATATACGAGGCCAATCAGAAATACAGGAAGCCTGGACATGCAGTTAGCATCTTTAGCAGGACAACTGAGCCCTTAACTTGTGGGATCTGACACTAACTCCAGAATTGAGTTAAACTGTGGAATACTCAGATTGTGTCTGAGAATTAGCTGGTGTGGGATAAAACCTGCACATCTGGCTCGGTGCCTGTGGCTCAAGTGGCTAAGGCGCCAGCCACATACACCTAAGGTGATGGGTTCGAATCCAGCCCTGGCCCACCAAACAACGACGGCTGCAACCAAAAAATAGCCAGGTATTGTGGCGGGGCGCCTGTGGTTCCAGCTACTTGGGAGGCTGAGGCAGGAGACTCGCTTGAGCCCAGGAGTTGGAGGTTGCTGTGAGCTGTGATGCCATGGCACTCTACCCAGGGGGACAGCTTGAGGCTCTGTCTCAAAAAAAACAAACAAACAACAAAACCTGCACATCTATGTCAGAAATGAATAGTGTAGTTTTCCTAAATATGGGGGAATAGATTATATTTAGAAGAAATATATCCAATTATGAAGTTGGTAAGTGAGCAGAACCTCCAAATAAACAAGGGAAAAAAATGGAAATAACCACTTAATAAAGCCAGCAAATAAAAGGGAAAGTGTTTTTTAAAAATTAATGTCATTTTAACTGACAAATCATAATTGTATATATTTATGGGGTTTAATGTGATATTTTGATATATAGAGGGTGCCAAAAAATGCATACACATTTTAAGAGATGTGATCTACCTATCCCTTTCAAAGTTTAATTGCAGGTACCATTACTGGCCAAGTGTACCTAGACATGCTATGCACGTTCATTCTACCTGCAATTCATATATTGTTTGGATATGATCAATTTTACTTCCAACGCGATCTCTTTATATACATTTTTTGGCACTCCTGGTATATATACAATGTGGAACAATTAAATCAAGCTAATTCATAAATTAATATATTCATCACCTCACCATTTTTTTTTTTTTTTGAGAGAGACTCTTACTCTGTCACCCTGGGTAGAGTGTCATGGTATCATATCTCACAGCAATCTCAAACTTTTGGGCTCAAGTGATCCTTTTGCCTCCCAAGTAGCTGGGACTATAGATGCCCGCCATGATGCCCAGCTAGTGTTTTTATTTTTAGTAGAGACCTCGCTAATGCTCAGGCTGGTCTAGAACTCCTGAGCTCAAGCAATCCACCGCCTCAGTGCTGGATTCCAAGTGCTAGGATTACAGGTGTGAGCCACCATGCCTAACTTCTTTTTTCTTTTCTTTCCTTTTTTCTCTCCTCTCCTTTCTTTTTCCTTTCCCTCCTTTCCCCCTTCCCCTTCCCTTTTTGAGACAGTCTCTCTGTCACCCAGTCTGGAATGTAGTGGTGTGATCACAGCTCACTGCAGTCTTAAACATGTGGCTCTAATGATCTTCCTGCCTTAGCCTTTTGAGTAGCTGGGACTATCCGTCCACCACCATGCCTGGCTAATTTTAAATGTTTATGTAGAGATAGGATCTTGCTATGTTGCCCAGGCTGGTCTTAAACTTCTGGCTTCAAGCATTCCTCCCACCTTGGCTTCTCAAATGTGCTGAGATTATAGGTATAAGCCACTGTGCCCAGCCTCTTTTAGTTATTTGGAAATATACAATAATATGTTATTATTGACTATAGTCACCCTGCTGGGGAATATACCTCAAACCTTATTCCTCCTATGAATATGAAACTCTGTACCCTTTGATTAACAATTCCCCATTCCCTCTCTCCAGACCCTACCCCAGCCGCCAGTGACCATCATTCTATTCTCTACAAGTTCAACTTTTTAAGGTTCTGCATATAAGTGAGATCATGCAGTATTTGTCTTTCTGTGCCTTGGCTTATTTCACTTAGCATAATGTCTTCCAGTTTCATTCATATTGTAACATATTGTAGAATTTTCTTCTTTTTAAAAGCTGAATAGTATTCTATCATGTACATATGTCACATTTTCTTTATCCATTCATCCACCCATGGACACGGGTTGATTACATATCTTGGCTAGTATGCTATGAGGAATAATGGTGCAATGAACAAGGGAGTGCAGACGTCCATTTGACATGTTGCTGTCAATTCTTTTGGGTAGGTAACAAGAAGTGGGATGACTGGACTCTATGGTAGTTCTATTTTTAGTTTTTTGATGACTCTCCACACTGCTTTCCATCTGGCTATGCTAATTTATATTCCCACCAACAACCAACAAAGGTTCAGCTCCCTTTTCTCTGCATCTTTGCTAACACTTATTTTTTCATTTTTTCAGTAAAAGAAACTTTTTAATAATAAATTAAGGTGAAGTAATAAAATCAAGCACATGAAATGTTGAAACAAACTTAAACAAATTAAATTCTCCCATTAAGGCTTGGCACCAGCCACATACACTGAGGGTGGTGGGTTCAAACCCAGCCTGGGCCAGCTAAACAACTGCAACCAAAAAATAGCCAGGTGCTATGGCAGGTACCTGTACTCCCAGCTACTATGTCTCAAAAAAAGAAAAAAAAAAGAAAAATGCAAAAGAATTATAGCTGGCTCAGCGCCTGTAGCTCAGTTGCTAGGACACCAACCACATACACCAGAGCTGACGGGTTCAAACCCAGCCCGACCTGCCAAACAATGACAGCTACAACCAAAAAATAGCCAGGCATTGTGGCGGGCACCTATAGGTCCAGCTGCTTGGGAGGTGGAGGCAGGAGAATTGCTTGAGCCCAGGAGTTGGAGGTTGCTGTGAGCTGTGATGTTACAGAACTCTACCCAGGGGGACAGCTTGAGGCTCTG
>NW_003852417.1:15187532-15207360 GCF_000181295.1 Otolemur garnettii
ATTACAGCTCACAGCAACCTCAAACTCTTGGGTTTCCGTGATTCTCTTGCCTCAGTCTCCCAAGAAGCTGGGACTACAGGCACCTGGGACTACAGAGACCCACCACAACACCTGGCTATTTTTTGTTGCAGTTGTCATTGTTGTTTAGCTGGCCCGGGCCAAGCTTGAACCCGCCAGCCTCTATGTATGTGGCCAGCACCCTAACCACTGAGCTGTGGACGCCAAGACATGATCCACTATTTTTAATATTATTATTTAGTGATAGGGTCTTGCTCTGTCATCCAGACTGAAATACAGTGGCATGGATCACTGTATTCTCAAATTCCTAGGCTCAGTACTGGGCTGGCTAATTTTTCATAATTATTAATAGTAACATGGTTACTTGGCTCAGTGCCTGTAGCACAGCGGCTAGGGCGCCAACCACATACACCAGAGCTGGCGGGTTTGAATCTAGCCCAGGCCAACTACAAACAAAAAATAGCCAGGCATTGTGGGGGGTGCCTGTAGTCCCAGCTACTTGGGAGGCTGAGGCAAGAGAATTGCTTAAGCCCAAGAGTTTGAAGTTGTTGTGAGCTGTGATGCCACAGCACTCTACCGAGGGTGACACAGTGAGACTCTGTAAATAAATAAATAAATAAATAAAGTAGTAACATGATTACTGAAAATAGTTTACAATTTCCTTGCTATTCGTTTTGTTTATAATTTATATACAAAAATAAGGATATCCAATTAAATTATTGTATTTAAAATTTAACATCATTTGAAATTATTCTTGTGTGGTTAGTCTATGAACTAGAAACACAATTTGGTGTATTTTTTTATCTTTAACTTTAGATGTTCTTTTTTCCACATTAAAAAATTTAATTTTGTTTTGTAATTATGTAAAACATTGACTTGGTACCAAAATAAAGTCTTCAGAATTCAGAGACGTCTACCTCTCTTATACCTGTCCCTTCTAGCCTGTTTAGTCTGTGTCCTCCTCCTCACTAAGGTAAATGTTGGTTTCCCAGGGTTTTATTCTTTTATTAAAAATACAAGCAAATATATATGTAAGTTCATATAGTCCCTTTTTCTAAGATAAGAAGGTAGTATACCATATACATTGTTTTGTATCTTGTTTTTTCCATTTAACATATTCTGGAGGTCACATCAGTTTACATTACTTTATATAGCTACACAGTCATGTAGCTGTATCACAGTTTATTCAACAAGTTCCCTCTTGACAGACATTAGGATTATGGTAGAGAGGTCTAAGATAGGAGAAATGTTTGAAGGCCCTGAGACTGGAGGTGAACCATGGTGGGGAACCAGGCATGGGTCAGTCTATGCACAGACTTGTGGGCCCCGTAAGGTTTTTAACATTGCTCTACCAGGAATGGAAGGCTACCAAAGTGGATTAGGTAGGGCTCTGACATGATTAAATTTGCATTTTGAAGAGATCACTTTGACTACAGCATAGATTATGGATTAGAAAAGAATGGGCACAAGGAGATAAGTGAGAAAGCCATTGCAATAGCACAGGTAAGAGATGACAGTGGCTTGCATTAGGAGAGATGGTAGTGAAATGGAGAGAAAGGGAAGGGCAAAAAACATGTAGAAAATAAAATCAACTACTTGGTGGTCTGTTGGCTATGAAGATGTGAGAGAGAACGGGTATCAGGGGTTGACTTCTAGGTTTCTGGATTGTGCACCTAGATGGATGATAACTGCTATTTTTAGAAACAGGAAGTTCTGGGAAAGGAGCTGAGGGTGGGTGATGAGTATGTGTTAAATTCAAATGTGTTGGCTCGGCACCTATAGCTCAACCGGCTAAGGCGCCAGCCACATACACCTAAGGTGGCAGGTTCGAATCCCCAGCCCGGACCCGCCAAACAACAATGACGGCTGCAACCAAAAAATAGCCAGGCGTTGTGGCGGGCGCCTGTGGTCCCAGCTACTTGGAAGGCGGAGGCAGGAGACTCGCTTGAGCCCAGGAGTTGGAGGTTGCTGTGAGCTGTAATGCCACGGCACTCTACCCAAGGGGACAGCTTGAGGCTCTGTCTCAAAAAAAAAAAAAAAAATTCAAATGTGTTAAAGTAGAGGCACCTTTGAGATCTCCAAGTGGAGATATCAAATAGTCAGTTTGACATATGTTTCTGGAGCTCAGAGGATGTGTTAGGGCCAGGGCTCTGTGTAGGTGTTAATTCAGCCTAGTCCTTTGATCTTCAGAACTGGCCTGAAACCCAGACCAACTCTGAAGAGCAAACAAAATGCTAGCCTGAGTTTGAGGGAAGAATGGATCTAGCTTCTTCCCCCAAATCCATCGTCCTATAGGCCTAGGATGTGGTCCTAGGAAAAAAATAACATTTCCCCTAAAATATATCACCATACGTTTGCTCTGTACTTTTTACATATAATCTACAAAGAACTTTACCCACTGCAAAGTATTTCATAGATAACAAAGTACTCGTATTTCTACAGTCTCAGTTAATTCTCTTAGCAGTATCATGGGATAGTCTGGCCCCCGTTCTTTCTAGCCCGTCCCCTGGCCCAACTCGGTTCAGTTCCAGGCCTCCCCATACTCTTATATCCTTAGCCTTACCCCCCATAGTTCCCATAGAGCTAGTGTCTCCCATCATCCACACCATGTTTGAGTTAGGGCATCTCCAGGATAATTTTGCCCACGTTCTGGTTGGCCTCCATGCGCAAGTGGGCCTTCTGAACATCAGCCATGGTGAAGACTTTATCCACGACGGGCTGCAGCTGCACATCCCTCCCAGGGGAGAAGTAGGGTATGACTTGTTCCGTGAAATTCTTCACCAATGTTTCTTTATACTGAAGCAAAAACCAAAACAAAACAAAAACAAAAACAGCCTATGAACAGGGTATGGATGAGGTTCTGTTGGCCTCATACAACTTTGAGGGGAAAATCAGACCATGCCTGGTTGGCCCTAGCATTAGCCTTGGTCCAAAAATCTTAGACCATTAGGAAAGAGGAAAGGTCATCAATTCATCTAAACCCCCTTGGGCACTGGGACCCCTAGAGCACCAAAGGACCCCATCTCTAAGAGTATGTATGATCATCCCAGTGTGAATCTAGGACCCAGCAGAGGAAAGCAGTGTGTCAGTTAAATGAGAAAGCAGACATATGGACTGAGTCTTCTGAGCAGGGAGGGTCAGGATAACCCTGAGATTCCCATTTCTAGAGGAAGGAAAACTGATAATGTCAGGAAAGGTTAATTAGCAGAAATCATCCAGGGGTGTGGTCTTGGGGCCACATGTGGCCTTCTGGATCCTTAAGAGCAGCCTTTTGACTGAATTCAAATTTTACAGAAAATCTGTCTAATTAAGGGATTCATTCGTGAAATTTGGATTCTGTTGGAGGGCTGCAGTTGGGGGTCTGGTGGGCCATGTGTGGCCTTGAGGTCTCACGTTCCCCACTCCTGTAAGCTGTTCAGTTCTATCACTTACCTTCTTGTCCCTGGACCTCAGCAGACTGGCCTGCAGATTTCCTCGCTTACACAATAGCTTGGAAAGCAGTGGGCCATTGACTTCCGCTCCCCCCATGAGGCCATACAGAACCCATCGGCCGTCTGCAGCCAAACAGTGGAGGTTCTTCTCCCAGTAAGAGCCACCAATGCAGTCCAGGATCACGTTGATACCCACACCTGGAGGAGTAGGTAGAAATGGCTTAGTAAATATGGGAAGGCAGATGCCCAAACCCCTCCCCTCTGGATCTAGTTTTTCACATTCTCCTGAGGGACAGGAAACAAAAGTAGGGAAAAGGCACTCCCTGGAAGACAGGATGCACTTAGTTCTCTCAGGGAGTCGGGGGAGAAGTGCTAAGGTGTTCAATTTTCAGAAGACTTCCAGCTAAGGAGATATGTCTCATGGTGGTTGTAAACATAGTCTGATCAGGCCTTTTTCTCCTCTGAGAAGTTAGTTTTTTTTCCTTTTGATAATTAACGTTATATAATCCCTTGGGCACTGGAATCCCTGGAACATCAAAGGGCTCTCCACTCCCAAATTTTAAAAGTACGGAAATCCTAATCTTGATCATTCTATTTCTTTTTTGTGCTGAGGCAGCCAGAAAGCTCAGAATCATACATCATACTGGATCACAGTTATTGTATTAACTCTTATGGTTAGCTTGTTTCCTTCCTTCCTTCCTTCCTGTCTCTCTCTCTCTCCCCCTCCCTCCTTCTCTTTTGACAGAGTCTCATTCTGTTGCCCAGGCTAGAGGGCCTGGCATCAGCCTATCTCACAATGACTTCAAACTCCTAGGTTCAAGCAATCCTCCTGCCTCAGCCTCCCGAGTAGCTGGGACTATAGGTGCCCACCATGATGCCCAGCTAATTTTTCTATTTTTTTTTTTTTTTAGTAGAACTGGGGTCTCTCTCTTGTTCAGGTTGGTCTCAAGACCCCAAGAGATCCTCCCACTTTGGCCTCCCAGAATGCTAGGATTACAGGCATAAGCCACTGCACCTGGCCCATATTCTCTATTTCTAATTAATTTTTCTTCTATCCTGAGTGGTTAGAACATCTTCAGGCTTTGTGATAAGTACAGTAGAGAGAGAGGAGATTGGGAAAGAGAAAGAAGAGAGAGTTGGGAGAGAAGGAGAAGGGAGATGTGGTAGGTTTCCTCTACGATGGTCCCCTAATGACCTCCAGCTTCTGGTATTTACAACTTTGGGAGACACCTTGAGCTGGAGAAAATAGATTAAATTTCTCTCAGATTCCTGACTCACAGAAACTCCCAGATAATAAATATTTGTTGTTTTAAGCCACTACATTTTGGAGTAATTTATTATGCAGCAATAGATGACTAATACAGCAGAGCAAAGAGGACAAAAAAGTTATGAGGGAGGAAGTCAGATGAGGGAGGAAGGGTTGAGCCAGACAGTAGGATCAGCGTGGCCTTTCCTCCAAACACACATGCCCCACCCCACCCCCAAACACCACACACACCTTGCGTGGCCTTCAGAGCCTCCTCAGAGAAGTCCTCCTTCTTGTAATCAAACCCAGCTGCAGCACCCAGACTCTGGGCCATTTGGATGTTCTCCTTGGAGCTTGTGGTCACCAGGGGGATGGCTTTGAACAGCCTCGTCAGCTGGATGGCTGCTGTGCCCACACCGCCCGTACCAGCATGGATGAGTACTGTCTCCCCTTCGCGCACTTCTCCTATGGCGATGACCACAGTTAGAATAGCCTGAGCCAGCGATGGAGCGGGTGTGGGAGGCACAAGGTTGACTTAGGAAACCTAAATCATCTGTGCAACGAGGGTGTGATGAGAGACAAGTGAGAGGATCCGCAGGGTCTGGGTCACTGAGTATGGGGAGGTGAAGGGTTTTAGAGGAGGGGGGCCTTGCCCAGAGCTGGGCTTGGGCCAGATTAATACAGTGATTGAACAAAGGGGTTGAGTGTTAGAGCTGTCCTGAAAGGGCCTCCTGGGCCAAGGGTCAGAACTGTCTAGGGGAGCTCCTGGGACAGAGAAGTCTCCAGGCTACATGTCTGGGCAGCTCTGATCCCTTTTTATGTAAGAATTGGACCAAGAATGTCTCCTCGACTACCTGTGAGGGACATGAGCAGAAGTGCTGAAGGATCATTTCCTTCCCTCTGGGCATAGGGACAAGCAGCCAGAGCTGCTCTGAGAACCCTGGTTCTGCCTAACACTGGTCATAAAAACTGTCCAGAGCTGTCTCTGTGGGGGACAGGTATGGGTCAGCAGTGAGTTTAGAGGCCAGGGTGTGTCAGGTGTTGAGGGAGGACTCAGAGGTGAGGGTTAGGGTATCAGATGCCTGGGTTGGGGTGAGCGGCTAGCCTCAAGCGTGACAGGGCAGGGCTGATAAGGGGCCTCCTCACCCACACAGTGCAGCAGCTGGAAGGCAGTGAGCCAGGCCTCCGGGATGGCTGCAGCCTGCGGCAGGGACAGTCCCTCTGGGACAGGCATGAGTAGCCCTTCCGGGACGGTGACGTACTGAGCCTGGCCCCCACCAGGCAGCAGAGCCATGGCTGGGTCTCCGATCTTCCAGTGCCCCTGATAGCCAGGCCCCAGCTCTACCACGTGTCCAGATGCTTCCAGTCCCAAAATGCTGCTGGCTCCTGGGGGCGGGGCATACTGGCCTTGTCTCTGCAGAGAGAGGGGTACACAAACAGGAAGAGGAGTCCTCCTTGTTGTTGGAGGGGGAAGGTGGATGTTTGCTTGGATTCTACTTTTCATTTTCTAGGAGGGGAGAAAAATCATAGTTTCCACATAACAGTCATTCCAGAAACAGTGACTCCATGGAAACTTTCTAGAGATGGTCACTTAAAACAGACCATCCAGGGGGTCTCTACAGTCACTCTCTCAGTCTTGGGGCAGTGCTGTGGGGGGGGGGCAGGGGGTGGTCGGGGTGAGTAGGTGAGTGCAGACTGGTGAGGTCTAAGAGCCTGGGAGTTGGGGCCAGCATGGGACTTCCTGCCATCTGAGCCCTGTTTCTCCTGCTGTGAACTGAGTTTCCACAGAAAGTGAGCTATCATGGGACTTTTCTAGCTAGAAGCTGGATCTGCTGCAGGGGATGTCATGCAAATTGGCTCCCTGATTCTCTCCTGCCTGGATGAAGGTTGCTGGCCTGGCTGTGGGACACAAGAATTCAGACCACAGCTTGGGAGGAACTGAACTCTTGGTGTTTGACTCAACCTGGGACTTGAATCAGGATGGGGCCCAATCACAGGGACTTGTGACCCTCTGTGCTCACATTGGCTTGAGGTCACCTGTTCCCGTGCATAGATGAATCCCCTCCTTCCTGAAAGCCAGCTGTCTGGACTTTGGAGACAAATAGCTCTGTCATTTAGTCCACAAATACTTTGGGCATGCTTGCTGTGTGGGACTAGGAAAAGCAGACCGCCTCTGTCCTGGTGGAACTTACAGTCTAGTAGGGGAAAACAGGCTTTCAAGGAGTGGACACACATGTACATGGAACCAGATCTGTGGACACTCACAACTACCTACTCTGAGAGAAGGAGGCAGGCCTACAAAGAATGGCTGCAGAGTGCCCCAGGGAGAGAGAAAAGCAAGGTAAAGCTGTGAGGCAGGGCAGAGTGTGAAGCGTGGCTGGACTTAGTGAGCAAGGGAGAGAAGGTGTCTGGCCAAACTCGCATCCGCGGCGCTATAGGAGTGGGCAGTCCCTTGTTATCCTAAACCAATGGCGGCCGCCTTGCGGGTAGCTCTTGCTGCCCTGTGCATAACGGGCTGCAGGGGGCGCTGCCAGGGCCACGGAAGAGCACCCGCTTGGCCTAGGACACCGGATTAGTCTAGTCGGAGATGGGTTATGCATGTGAAATGGAAGGCGCACACTGCTGGAAAGATGCTGAAGCCCAGGGAGAAAGTAGGTCAGCCCAGGTTGCTGGTGCGGGCACTCTCCCATCACTGTACTTTTTTTTTTTTTTTTCTGAGACAGAGTCTCTGTCTCATAGTGCCGTGGCATCACAGCTCACAGCAACCTCAAACTCTTGGTTTTAAGCAATTCTCTTGCCTCAACCTCCCAAGTAGCTGGGACTACAGGCGCCTGCCACAATGCCCGGCTATATTTTGGTTGTAGTTGTCATTGTTGTTTGGCAGGCTGGGGCTGGATCCAAACTCGCCACCTCCCGTGTATGTGGCTGCTGCCCAGCCATGGAGCTACAGGCGCTGAGCCTCATCACTGTGCTTGTGAAGGTAAACAAAAGAAGCCACTGAGCGCAGTGCCGGGCACAGAGTGGGCACAAACAGACCACAGCTTCTTTCCTGGATGATGTACATGCCCATCGGGGATCTGGGTGGCGTCCCCGGCTGGCTCAGTGAGGACCTGCTGGAGGGTGCTGGCGCGGACATCCAGGGGCCCAAACACATGCCCAGCCACCCCTGCCCAACTCCACCCAGCACCCTGCACACCTGGCAGGAGCTCAGTTCCCCATCTAAGCAGTTCTGCTGGGAGTTGGCACTGGTCCCCCTACCCACCCCCGCAGTGACTGGGTACCTGGAGTAAGTCTGCCCGGTTCAGGGCACTGGCTGCCACCTTCAGGAGGACTTCACCCTCCCCTGGACTCGGCTTGGCCACCTCCTTCACGTAGAGGTTTTCGGGTCCTCCTGGCTTGTCAAAGTGCACGGCTAACATTTTATCTGAGCACACACAGGAGTGGAGGGATGGAAAAAGGCAAGGACAGGACAGATTTGAAGGGAACCCCCTTTCCCAAATCAGGATCACAGGACACAGCCAGGTTCTTGGGTGGACTATCTTGATGCCGTCCCTCATTACCACCTCTGCCTGCCTGGCTTCCTCAGAAAGTTTCCTGCTGTCACTCCTTCCCCAACCTCTTCCTCTCTGAAAAGGGACTGGTGTAGCCTGCTTTGGAATTAAAGAAATCGAGATTCCAGTCTGAGGTGAGAATGGGACTAAATTATTACACAGTGCACCATCCAGGGCCTGGCTCAGGGCAGGGCCCCACAGATCATCCTTTCCCCAGGATTTAGCCACCTTCCTGGGGCTGGTGGTTCTGGGAGAGCAGGGACACCGAGGCTAGGAGAAAGGGAGCCGTACCTGGGGCCATCCTGCCACGAGTCTCTCTCCCAGGCCGGGATGTCAGGGCCTGCCCTCCTCAGCTTGTCCAGGCCGGCTCAGGGAGGGACTATTTATGTTCTGGGAGGGAAGGATGGGCACAGTACCTGTGAGGAGGGTGTGCCCTGTTGGTTCATTTGAGAAATCTAATTATCAAAGAGGCCTAATAAGGTTACACAAATTTGGTTCTTGAGGGAAACAACCTGCCCTCCACCCCCCAAACAAAGGCTGGGATGACTAGTTTCTCTCTTGTGCAGAGATAGCTCTGGATGCTGCCTCTGTCCTAGGCAGGAGGGTGGAAGGGCCACCTGTGCCTTCTGGGCAGGTAACTCATGTTTTGAGAAAGGGCAGAACATTGTGTGTCCAGCTCTGTGCCAGCCCTGTGGTGGGCAGAGAAGGGGCAATACAGCCTAAGGGGGAGGGTGAGATGGTGAAGGGACAGGGAGTCCAGGTTCTCAGGGTGGCCCTAAAGGATATGGGAGAGGGAATAAAGTGCACGATGGTCACAACTCCTACTCTCTCCATCCCACCCCTACCCTGTAAAGAGGCAGGGGAATTGGGAACAGATTCACAGAGGTAAATGTTTGTGTAGGATTACAGGGCTGGTCCACAGCAGAGCAGCCGCTGGAACCTGGGTCTTCTGGGTCCATGGAGAGAGGCTGTCTTATCCCCTCTCCCACCTGAAGACTTCATTGAAGGAGGAAAGAATGGGAGGGGAGAGAAAGGAGACATGGAAGTAGTCGGTCTCAGTCTCAGCCAGTGGACAAAGGAGGGGTTACTCTGTCTGCTAGCAGATGTCTCCGTCTCTGAGCACACTGATCCCCCCAAAGGGTCAAAAGGGCCAGCACTAGGCTTGCTGGAAACCCTACAGAACAGGCTGCTTTTCCTGAAACAAAACATTCCTGTTCCAGTCCTCTTTCTGTCAAGATCCAAATTCTAGGTTTGGGTGGTAATTTTCAGATGACTGGGTGCAGTGCCGGTATTCTGCAATTCCTCACATTTCTGGACTCTCAACAATCTCCCCAAGGTTCACATTTTAACTAGGGTGACCAGACGTCCCGCTTTTCAACAATTTGTCCTGCATCCCGTGGTGTTTTAAAAAAATCCTGATTTTTGGAAAGAATGCATGAACGGGTGGGAGAACAAGAAGGGAATATACGGTTTTCCACTGCCATGGGGCTATTTTGCCAGAATATGAGTTTTATATTATTTTTGTTAATTTTATAATGTTAAACTGTAATAATAACAAATAATTGCTGAGAAGTGATTATCGAGAACTGCTTATCAAAGTTTGCATTGTTGTCAGACCCTGCCCCGCCCCGCCCCCCCCACCATTGTCCCACCTTACAGATGTTAAAATCCGGTCACCCTAATTTTAGCAGAATGTGTTAGGTATGAAGCAGAGGCTCATGAGAAATCTGCCTGCTGTCATCCTGATAGATAAAATGGGTTTGGGGGATAATCTCTCCCCTATGTCCGTGGGGCTCCCAGCTCCTCCAAAGGGCTCTGTGAAGTTCTGCTGAGTCACCTTGAGGCAGCAGCTTCTCTAGCTCCAAGCCCAAGCTTGGGCAGCTCAGCAGCTCAGGGGTGACTCATGGTCTGGAACAGCATAAAGGTTGAACTTTTCCTCCAGGTACTAGCCAGCTTCCCTGCCTGTAGGACTATCTCTGGGCTCTCCTTCTCTCCCATCATAGACACCCCACCCTGAGGCTGGTGGGGCAGATTCCAGGAGTGAGGTCTTAGGAGGGAGAGGGAAGGGCTTGGGGAGTCCACGGGACAGGGCCCTTAGTTTGCTCCTGTCTTCTGCCTGCTTGGCTACCTGCCTCTGCCAGCTCCTGGGTAGCCATTCACCATGGCTCAGCACCCAGGGCATTTCTCTTTACTTCAAATAGTGGCCTTTACACTCTTATTCTCAAATTGACAAAAAACATTTTCAAATATTATGTGTCTCCTCTCACATTTTAAAATTTTGATAACTTAAATTTAAATATTTTATTATTGTATTTTATTTTATTATTTTAATTTTGAGACAGAGTCTCACTCTGTCGCCCTGGGTACAGTGCTGTGGCATCACAGCTCACAGCAACCTCAAACTCCTGGTTTGAATGATTCTCTTGCCTCAATGTCCCCAGAAGCTGGGACTACAGGGGTGGGCCACAACACCAGACTAGTTCTTTCTTTCTTTTTTTCCTTCCTTCCTTTCTTCCTTCCTGTTCTATTTTTAGTAGAGTTGGGATCTCACTCTTGCTGAGGCTGCTCTTAAACTCCTGAGCTCAAGGGATCCATCTGCCTCAGCCTCCCAAAGTGCTAGGATTACAGTCATAAGCCACACACTTGGCTTAAAATTTAAATTTTATACCTTAAATTTAAATAGTTGCAAAAGATAAAGATTAATTATTTGTTTAAATACTGACATTTAAACTCTTACATCAGGCTCAGCGCCTGTAGCTCAGTGGTTAGTGTGCCGGCCACATGCACTGGGGCTGGCAGGTTCCAGCCTGGCCTGGACCTGCTAAACAACAATGACAAGAACCAAAAAATAACTGGGTGTTATGGGGGGCACCTGTAGTTCCAGCTACTTGGGAGGCTGAGGCAAGAGAATTGCTTAAGCCCAAGAGTTCGAGGTTGCTGTGAGCTGTGACATCATGGCACTCTATCAACAGCAACATAGTGAGATCCAAAAGTAAAAATAATAAATTCTTACATCAGGACTTTAAATGTATCTAATGGAATCCAGATTTCAGAGCAATTTGATATTTATAATAATTTATCAAGAGACCCAAACTAGTTTTTCTTTAACATATTTTTGTTCTACTTTTCTTATTAATATATATCCTGCTATATTTTATGGTTTACTGATGAGTCTTATTTTTTTTTTGAGACAGCCTCAAGCTGTCTCCCTGGGTAGAGTGCTATGGCATCACAGCTCATAGCAACCTCCAATTCCTGGGCTCAAGCAATTCTCCTGCCTCCACCTCCCAGGTAGCTGGGACTACAGGTGCCCACCACAACACCTGGCTATTTTTTGGTTGCAGCTGTCATTGTTGTCTGGCGGGCCGAGGCTGGATTTAAACCTGCCAACTTAGGTGAATGTGGCTGGCACCTTAGCCGCTTGAGCCACAGGCACTGAGCCTACTGATCATTCCTATCTTCAACAAAAATATGTATGTAAACTGACATTAATTTAAAAAGTTATTTTCTGTGACCATAGGGCTACAAATGTTAAATTTTCTTCTGGATTTAATTATCATAATAATAATTTATCAAATTATTAATCCATAAATTATGGACTAATATTATGAGTTTGTAATTTAGCAAAACCAACATGTAGTATTTTAAATGCTTATTATTATTATTATTTTTTTAGAGACAGAGTCTCACTTTGTCGCCCTTGATAGAGAGCTGTGGTGTCACAGCTCACAGCAACCTCCAGCTCTTGGGCTTAGGTGATTCTCTTACCTCAGCCTCCGGAGTAGCTGGGACAACAGGCGCCCGCCACAATGCCCAGCTATTTTTTTGGTGCAGTTTGGCAGGGGCCATGTTCGAACCTGCCACCCTCAGTATATGGTACAGCGCCCTACTCACTGAGCCGCTGGCGCAGCCCAATGCTGTTAATTATTAAACGAAGTAAAATTTTATTGGAAACACACCTCTTAAAGACAGTTAGTAGAGCTGAATTTTTCTAAATAGTTATTATATCTGTGGATGAATATTATTTATTGCTAGAATGGAACTGGGTTCATCATTAGTTCTTTTCCTAGTTTTTATTTTTACAGACAAGCTCTGAGAAACCTAGTTTGCATAAATTTCAGGGGAAAGAAATTAGGAATGCCAGCCAGTTCTTTGAATACCTCTGAATTATTTGATAAAAATTTGATCATCAAAAGTTATTTTAAATGCTCTATTAGCTGACAACTTAATGAGGTCTTGTTTCAATTTAGTTGAAATGAAAGACTTGGAAACCGCCCAATCTGTAAAGGAGTTGTTAGTCAGTCACCAGTGTCATTCAAGTTCTCAGTTTCTGGAATTATACCAACAAGGCTTTTTGAAGACTTATCAAATGGTTATTAATTAGATATGTTATTTTTTTCACTTAGAGCAGTGGTTCTTAACCTGTGAGGGTCACAACCCACAGGAACTGTATTGAAGGGCCGCAGCATTAGGAAGGTTGAGAACCACTGACTTAGAGGAACCTTGCTTACACTGAGACACTCAAGAAGGATTGGGAAAGTGAAAATGTCAATTCCAACACATTTTTGCTAAGATGATTTTTTTTGATCAAGTTCTTTTACCCTCTTGTATGCTTTAAATATATATTTATTAACATCTTGGAGCTGCAGACGTAACTCATTTATGAAAAACATCTTTGCCATTCTCATTGGCATAGCTGATTCTCACTGTTAAACTAACCAGCCATATCAAATTACTTTCCATCAGACAAGGTTTCTCATTTCTTTTTTTTTTTCTTTTTTTTTGAGACGGAGCCTCAAGCTATCCCCCTGGGTAGAGTGCCATGGCATCACACTCACAGCAACCTCCAACTCCTGGGCTCAAGCGAGTCTCCTGCCTCAGCCTCCCAAGTAGCTGGGACTATAGGCGCCCGCCACAATGCCTGGCCATTTTTTTTTGGTTGCAGCTGTGATTGTTGTTTGGCGGGCCCGGGCTGGGGATTCGAACCCGCCACCTTAGGTGTATGTGGCTGGCGCCTTAGCCGCCTGAGCCACAGGCGCCGAGCCAGGCTTCTCATTTCTTAATTCAAGTAATCATCTTCATATATGCCCTGTGACAATCATCTTGCTTCTAAATTTTAAGAAATATAGATGAACGAGGCATGGAGCCTTCCTTTCCTGGATGAATTATGATACAAAGCTTTTCACTGTTTCTCACTGATGCCTTTTTTTTTTTTTTGCTTTATTCTCATGGGGCTCTTATTCACATATGATGTATTTTTTAACAATAGATAATGGAAGAAGTCATTAAACTTTAAAACATTTAGAATTTTCCTTTTCTTTGGCACTTGCAGTTCTTAGGCTCCAAGCCAAGCATTAAAGGGCTAGATGAAAGTGCAGCCTACTTTTGTAAACCGGGAGAAGGGAGACTGCGGAGGAGAGGCAGAAAAGTACAACTTGCCTGACTTCTTGTTCAGCAGGTCGTTTTTAGGAAAGTCCATATAGAAGTTGAGGAAAAAAATGAACCCTTTCAATCTATTCATGCTTATGTGTTTCTTCTGAAGTCTTTGTGAACCACCAGGACACAAATGTCCCTAGTGTGGAGACCTGAGATTTAGAAACCACCTGCTCCCTGGGCACCTCTGCAGGTAGGTACTGTGTAGCTACCACCTACGGGTTCCTTCTGTGGGTCACTCTGTGCAGGTGAACATAGCTGGAAGTTTGTACCAAGAACTACAGGAAGCAGCTGGAATGCCCTATGTAGGACTCCAGACAGTTATTTATCTTGAGGTGGTTTATGAACATGGGTCCCACTAGGCAACCAGCAGTGAAGTGGGCATGCATTTAGGAAAGGCTGGCTGGCCTGCCACAACGCCCAGCTATTTTTTGGTTGTAGCCATCATTGTTGTTTGGTGGGCCTAGGCTGGATTCGAACCCGCCACCTTAGGTGTATATGGCTGGCGCCTTAGCCACTTGAGCCACAGGCGCCGAGCCAGGGTTGGAACTTTTGAGTCTCACTTCCTAAATACTGGAAGATGTAGTGAGGATTGAGTTCATTCACATGCCAGTGATTTAATTAATTATGCCTACATAATGAAAGCCCATATAAAAACCCTGCAATGATGAAATCTAGAGAGCTTTGGGATTGAAGAACACATCAAAGGTGTGGTGGGGAGGGTCATGTATCTGGAGGGACATGAAAGTTCTGAATAGAGACAGGGTCTTGCTGTTGCTCAGGCTGGTCTTGAACTCCTGAGTTCAGGTGATCCACCTGTCTTGGCCTCCCAAAGTGAGCCACCACAGCCAGCCCATCTTGTATCTCTTGTAATTGCAGAACTCGAACATGACTTGAGCATTACTATTTTTTTTTTCCATCTGAGCATTACTATTTTAATATATTTCTTTCCTTTCTTAAAAAGTACATACATTTTGGGGGCACCTTCTCTGTGTGTGTATATATTTGAGACAAGAATCTTGCTCTGTTGCTGGGCTAGCGTTCAATGGTGTCATCATAGCTCATGGCAATCTCAAATTCCTGGGCTCAAGCAATCCTCCTGTCTCAACCTCCCCAGTAGCTGGGACTATAGGTGTGCACCACCACATCCAGCTAGTTTTTCTGTTTTTGGTAGAGATGGCGTCTTGCTCTTGCTCAGTCTGGTCTTGAACACCTGACTTCAAGCAATCTTCCTATCTCACCCTCCCAAAGTGCTAGGATTATAGGTATGAGCCAATGGACCCAGACAAAAAAAATAAAAACATATATTTTCTGTGCATCAAAAGATTTGAAAGTGGCACCTATAGCTTGGTGGGTGGGTAGGGCGCTGGCCACATACATCCAGGCTGGCAGGTTTGAACCTGGCCTGAGCCAGCTAAACAATGACAACTGCAACAAAAAAAATAGCCCAGCATTGTGGCTGGTGCCTGTAGTCCCAGCTACTTGGGAGGCTGAGGCAAGAGAATCACTTACAGCCCAAGAGTCTGAGGTTGTTGTGAGCTATGACACCACAGCATTCTACCCAGGGTGACAGCTTGAGATTGTCTCAAAAAGATTTGAAGAAAATAAAGCCGTCAACAAAAGTTTTCATTTAATGTGAAATTATGACATTTCTTCCAAAATTTTAAAAGTGAGTGTATGTTACTTTTAGATTTTTTTTTTTTTTTGTAAAGACAGAGTCTCACTTAATCGCCCTTGGTTGAGTGCTGTGGCATCACACAGCTCACAGCAACCTCCAGCTCTTGGGTCCAGGCAATTCTCTTGCCTCAGCCTCCCAAGTAGTTGGGACTATAGGCACTCACCACAGCGCCCGACTGTTTTTTTGTTGCAGTTTGGCCGGGGCCAGGTTTGAACCTGCCACCCTCAGCATATGGGGCCGGGGCCCTACTCACTGAGCCACAGGCACCGCCCTGAGACAGAGTCTCACTATGTTGCCCTTGGTAGAGTTCCATCGCATCACAGCTCACAGCAACCTCCAACTCTTGGGCCGACGCCCTACTCACTGAGCTACGGGTGCTGCCCATGTACGTTACTTTTATAATAAAAATTTAATAGTTTCCGAAAAGTACTGTCTACACCACAGCGTTACTTGATGTCATTAGAGTGGTCCTGAGAAAAGTAACCTTTATCATCTTGGCTTCTCCAGCTTCCTGGTTGCATGTGACAACCCCCACACATACTGCTTTCCAGCCACAGCAGATTTCTCCCTCCTCTTTTCCATTCTTGCTCATTCTTTCAGATTCACTTCAAATGCCATTTCAAGTTCCTGAAGGCACCATTTGTCACTCCAGTCTCTGTGCCCTGTAGTTCTCTGCTTTATATTGGTTACAACATTTATTACATGGTATTTATTTATAAGTTTGTCATCCCCACTAGATTACAAAGCTGTTTGGGGGTAGATGTATTATGTACTTTTGTATCACTACTACTTAGCACATAGTAGGCTAATCAAATAATCCTAAATCAGTGAATTTTAAATTTATTTTTATCTCTTGTTCAAATAGAATCAAGCTACTCAACAGATAAATGTAGGAATAGACCAGTGGTAAATTGACTACCAAGAAAAAATCTGTGTTCCTTGGCATCCAAGTTCAGAAAAGGAATGATGTTGAAAGTAAGCTCTGTGAAAGGCTGTTATACAAAACCTGAAAATGAGAGAATTTTATAAACACTCAAAAATGTATTTTGCCCTAGACAGCATGTCTTTGGAATTCAGCACCTTGCTGCCTGGAACTATAAAAGTGTTCAAGATTTGATTTTACTCTGTTTTCAAAGGCTAGTAATTTAGATCATATGATTACTTGCCAGGCTAAGATGCTGAACTGGAGGACAAAAAGAACATTAAAGAGCTTCTCCAATCCCCCATTGCCCAAGGTCTAAGACGTTCCCTCCCCAGGTGGGAGGGCCTCCACTGTGTCCCACCCAGTCGCTATGACTATACTGTTTCTCTAATCATGCCCTACTTGCACCCAGGTACTGTCCAGAGGGTTAGATGTGAGAGGGACACGAGTATTTTTGCTAAAGCTACAGAGACTGATTTTATTCCCCCTTGGCATATGGAGTATACTGTAGAGGGACCAGGAGGACAGTGTTCTCAACCAGGTGTTATTATCCTTATGATATAGGTCATGTCAATCCAATCTGGCTGAACCAGAATTAGGTTTGAATTCCCTAGGCACTCTTCTGGCCAAGGTGTTCCCTCCCCAGGGACACCTGGAGGGTATACTAACCAGGCTGGCTGGGGTTACTGTTAGAGAGATGCATCACATCCAGGAATGGTTAAGAGTGGAATCCTGAATTTTCAAATTAGGTTCCGTCACTCCCCACTCTTAATTGTCCTGATCATCAGCTAGGAGACCCAGAGCAGATGAACCCTTTCTGGGAAAGGCTGCATTCAGTGACTACACCGCCTTAGTAAGATGTATAGGCTGGGATGCAGTGAGGAGGGTAAAGTTAGAAATCTTTCTGAGTTGATTTTTGAGCAGGCCTTTCCAATGTTCAACAATACTGGATGCCTGAAAATGGGAGAGTGGAATGCCCATTAAATACCTTGACTAGTGGCCCATTTTTGGATGACCTTTGTATTGGTTCTTCTCTCCAGTCCCACAGGGATGAGGTGGATCAGATGGATGTTACACATGCAGTGACCTGCATTTCAAGAGAGGAACCCTGAGCTCAGGGACTTCACTTCTTTTATACCAAGCAGTAAGCAAGCTTGCCCTTTGTCTTGGGTCATTTTTCAATGTTGCATGCTACAACATAACCCTGAGAAATGGCCTGGATAAAAAGTGGTGAGAGCCTTGGATTCTTGGCATACCTTGCAAGGTGATAGAATACAAATGCCTCATAGAGGGGAGTCTTCCAACAGATATGCCTCAGGCAACTATCAGTACTTTCAAATTCCATGCCAGTGACCAACACTTAAAACACATTTAAACACACACACACACACACACACTTAAAAAAAAAAAAGAACAAGTTGATCAGGTAATTCTAATGAAAGAAAAGGATCTTTTGCAATAAGACAAATGGCTTCCTTAATTCATTATTCTTCTTTAGTATCTTCTACCTAGTGTTTTCAACCACAAAATCGGATAGTATTTTTTTCTTTTAGATCACTAGTGTGCTTCTAAAATAACAAAGTTGTCTTTTGTAGGTCTCTGATGATTTAATTTCCTTTTTTTCTTAGGTATTCTCCTGAAAGCAAGCAGAGCATGGTTATTTTTTTCTTTTTTATGAGCAGTAAGTTATCCCTACAAATCATCGATTATTCCACAAACATTGTTGGTGACTTCCATGAGCTAGGCACTGTGCGAGGTACTGGGGATACATGGATGACTGGACAGTTAAACATAGTGCCTGCTCTCATGGAGTACATTGTCCAGTAGGGGAGAGAGGTGATAGATATGTACACACATTAATTCTATTTCTCAATAATAAAGACCACAACAGAGGTATCTGAGGTGTCCTGGAGTATGAACTATTCTCCAAGGGAAGAGAGAATAAAGGATACATATGGCTATGCAGAGAGTGCGGGGTGAGAGAGGGCTCAGGGGAGCAAAAGTACTTGCTGTCCTCCCTGCCTATGTGCAATCTGTGACCTAGATTTAAAACTGATTTCAGCACTCATTTTTTAACAAGCTATTTTTAATTTAAAAGCACTTTGAAAGCTATTGCTTCTCTCTGTCTTAAATTGAATGCTGGATATTACATATTGCAATCATGACAGATGGAAATGGTGGAAGAACAGGGAGGTTTTAAGTGACAAAAGAAGTAGAGTCCTGAAAAGTTAATTGCAGGACAAATTCTGCAAAATGAAGCACATTATCTCACTGATCTATGTTAGTGATTTGGCAATAGGGTCCCAGAGGAAATTCTCATGAGAATAAACAAAATACCCAAACCACGAAATATCTATCACTATCTCTTTATCTCTTTGTCTATCAAGACACAGAGCCCAGTTCTTTAGCTCACAGATCTAGTCGCAGAGTGGGCAACTCTTAGGAAATGTGGTTGGCTTCTAAGCAGTTAAGCCTATCTCTCCTCTGTGGTCTATAGAGAGGTCATAAGAAATTCAAGAAAAAGTTGCAGTTCTCTGATAAGTCAAGAAATTCAAGAAATTCAAGAAAAAGTTACAGTTCTCTGATAAGTCACAATATGCACTTACATTTCTTCTTATAAACTGAGGACCCAGAATTAAAGATGTTAACATTTTACAAATGCTATGCTTCACAAATATATTTATTTTAAAAACAAACCTGAATAACTTCTTAGAGAAGCAACATAGCATTCTTTACTAATCACTATCTAAATGTTTTCTTTAGTAAGTAGTCATGCTCCTAGAGTCTGTCCTAATTAAAACTTCTAAGTGGTCATAATTCTTCACTTACCAAATTCTCTACAGTGGTCATGTGTAATTTTTTTTTTTGATAGAGAAAACTATAATTAAAAGAAAAAGAAGTGAAGGAAACAAAAGTAATGAGAGATAGCCGGCTCCTGAGTGGGCATCAGCCTTGTCCATCCCCGGTGAGCATCCAGCTATTTCCAGGATAGCCTGTCCCTTCCCACAGCAGTGGGATCTTAGTGGCATGATGCTACCTATGTCCCTCTAACCAGGATACATTCTTTGGAGTCTTTTGTGGTCCTAAGTAAGAACACCAACCTTCAGTGCCAGCCACAGAATTTATATTACAGTGGTCAGGCAACTGCTCTGGTTTCTGTGGGGGATTAGTCCTGGGCCCAACCTTGATAGGACTGAGCCTGGCTTCTTGGCAGCCTATTCTTCTTAGCCTCATTTTCTGGATATTTTATAATTAGATAATTAGCCTAGATTTATATATTCTATTTGGCCGTCTGCTCATAGCCTGCAGAACCTACTCATATCCTGAACCTGAACCTCTCTCAAATGCTTATGCTTGCTGAGAAAGGGTTAGTCCATGGAGGTTGCTTGTCTGTCTCAGGTTGAAGTTCATCCCCATTCTTTGGTACCGGTTTCCTATTTTTTTTTTTTTTTTTGAGACAAAGCCTCAAGCTGTCCCCCTGGGTAGAGTGCCGTGGCATTACAGCTCACAACAACCTCCAACTCCTGGGCTCAAGCGAGTCTCTTGCCT
>NW_003852417.1:15207989-15209470 GCF_000181295.1 Otolemur garnettii
TTTGCAAATTTTTTCCCTTCCCCTTTCCTCCCCTTCCCTCCCCTTCCTTTCCCTTCTTTTCCAAATGAGGTATCACTCTATCACCCAAACTGGACTGACTGCATGTCCTTGGGCTCAAGTGATTCTCTGACCTCAGCCTCGTGAGTAGCTAGAACTATAGGCTCAATACTATACTTAGTTAATTTTTAAAAATTTCTTATAGAGACAGGGTCTATTTTACCCAGGCTGCTCTCCAACTCCTGGCCTCAAGCAATCCTCCTCTCTAAGCCTCCAAAAGTGCTGGGATATAGGCATAAGCCATAGTGCCCCACCACAAATTTCTTATATAAGACAATAGCAAATTTTGCCATATCGATTAATTATTCCTATTTTTTTTATTGTTGGGGATTCATTGAGAGTACAAATGTGTTACACTAATTGCATTTGTCAAGCAAAGTCCCTCTTATAAATCTGTTCCTCCCCCAAGAGGTGTGTGGAACACCGTGACCCCTCCCACTTCCTTCCTTTCTTTTTTTTCTTGAGACAGAGTCTTGCTTTGTCACCCTTGGCAGAATGCCCTGGTGTCATAGCTGACAGAGCCCTCAAATTCTTGGGCTTAAGAGATTCTCTTGCACCAGCCTCCTGTAGCTGGGACTACAGACACCTGCCACAACACCTCACTATTTTTAGAGACAGGGACTTGCTCTTGCTCAGGCTGGTCTATAGAACCTGTGAGCTTAGGCAATCTACCCGCCTTGGCCTCCCAGAGTGCTAGTTACAGGTGTGAGCCACCACACCTGGCCAATTCTTCCTTTCAGGAAAGATTTCTCTGCAGCCTGTAATTCTGTTTGGCAGCATTTTACCCCCAGCAGAACTTCTTTCAAAATTGGAGTCAGTCCTCTCAAACTCTGTCCCTGCGTTATCAACTAAGTTTATATCATGTTCTAAATCCTTTGTTGTCATTTCAACAATGTTCATACAGCATCTCCACCAGGATGAGATTCTATTTGGTACCAGCTCTAATTATGCTTCTGGCTGGGCAGAAGAGAGAGGATGAAGAAAAATGAAGAAACAAGAGACAAAGAGAAAGTTTAAAGGGTAACTGGCCCAGGAGGCTGCATGCCCTTCTTTGTAAGGATCACCACAGCATGCAGCATCTTGTTCCAGGCTAGCTGTTTTTATTTCATACATTATTGTTTTTATTTATTTTTTATTATTAATATTTTTTGAGACAGAGTCTCACTATGTCACCCTTGGTAGAGTGCTGTGGCGTCACAGCTCACACAGCAACCTCCAGTTCTTGGGCTTAAGTGATTCTCTTGCATCCGCTTCCAAATAGCTGGGACTACAGGTGCCTGCCACAATGCCTGGCTATTTTTTGTTGCAGTTGTCATTGTTGTTTAGCTGGCCCTGGCTAGGTTCGAACCCACCACTTTTGGTGTATGTGGCTGGCATAACCACTATGCTATGGGCACCAAGGCCATACATCATTGTTTTTTTTT
>NW_003852417.1:15209943-15211761 GCF_000181295.1 Otolemur garnettii
ACAGCAACCTCCAACTCCTGGGCTTAGGCGATTCTCTTGCCTCAGCCTCCCAAGCAGCTGGGACTACTGGTGCCCACCACAATGCCCGGCTATTTTTTTTTTGATGTTGCAGTTTTGACCGGGGCTGGGTTTGAACCCACCACACTTGGTATATGGGGCCAGCACCCTACCAGCTGAGCCACAGGTGTCGCCCCACTATTTCTTTAACTATGTTAATTGTATGGATTCACTTTTATTGCTCTAAGGCAGGGGTCCTCAAACTTTTTAAACAGGAGGCCAGTTCACTGTCCCTCAGACCGTTGGAGGGCCGGACTGCGGGCCCCAGGAGGAGTCAGCTGCTAAGCAGGATGGGCAGCTGCAGCAAAAACACCCAGTGGGCCAGATAAATGTCCTAGGCAGGCCATACGTGGCCTGCAGGCCATAGTTTGAGGACACCTATTTATGATCTTTAACACAAACAGAACATGGAACCATGGAAACAGTCTAAGAGCAGGACGTCAGAGAAGATCCCAATTAGGCCATACACACAAATCACAGGAGTGACAATTAATACTCAAGAAGCTTTTTGCTCAGATAGACAGACGCCTCTGGTCATACCAAGGTGACAGAAGAAAAGAGATATTTTATCTCCTTATCTGGTCTGGAGCAAATCTCGCTGTCTTTAACAAAATCTAAACATTCTGCATATCCTAAGTCCACAAAAGCACTCCCTCTCTCAGAGCGAGTAGCCCCACTGTTCCAGGTGAATCTCACCTGCTTAGAGACCTCCAGAGAGCTGTGGTAGGGACGGGGTGAAATTTCAGCAAGACATTTCTTAAGTTTTAAAGGTGCCAGGGCTCCTGCAGCGTGTTTTGCACTGAGTTCAGGATTTCTTGCATCCACTTCTCTCCTGTTTCTGTTTTCCTTTGCCCATACTCTGCAATCACTTTCTTAATTCAATCTCTAATCTACCTGTAACTAATACTTGAATATTGGATTTAAGCTTATTAAATCATTATTACTGGCAATGCACACACATCAAGCTACAACTCTTCCCTTAAGTACTCCCACATGCACCCACAAGATGCCATCTCAAAAACCTCTTTCTTTGCTCAACTGCAAGAAGCAACTCATTATGCATTCAAGTTTGATCATGAGATCCCAGCAATTCAGTCACATCTTCCGTCTCCACCTCTAATTCTAGCTCTCCTGCTATTTCCAACACATCTGCAATTGCTTCCTCTACTGAAGTCATCCAGGAAATCTGGAATCAATTTCTCCCAAATTCCAGGTAAGTTTTGACCTCTTCCCATGAATAATAAATGTTCTTAATGGCATCTAGAATGATAAATACTTTCTAGAAGATTTTTTAAATTTACTTTCCCAGGTCCATCAGAGGAACTACTATCTATGACAACTACCAATTAAAAAACCTACAAAAGATACACAAAAAATAAAAAGCAAGAAATTAAAACACACTACCAGAGAAAATCACTTTTTACAAAGGAACACAGGAAGGACATAAGAAAGAGATAACTATAAAACAACCAGAAATCAAATAATAAAATAGTAGTTATAAATCCTTACCTATCAGTAATGATAACTGGAAGTTAATGATCTAAACTCTCCAATCAAAAGACACAGAGTGGCTGAATGGGTTAAAAAAACAAGAACCACCTATATACTGTCTACAAGAAACACACATCACCTGTAAAGACACACATAGATGGAAAATAAAGGCATGGGAAACACATTCCATGCGAATGGAAACCAAAAAAGAACAGGAATAGTTATGCTTCCATCAGATAAAATAGATTTCTTTTTTCTTTTTTTTTTTTT
>NW_003852417.1:15213418-15218244 GCF_000181295.1 Otolemur garnettii
GAGCCCAGGAGTTGGAGGTTGCTGTGAGCTGTAATGCCACGGCACTCTGCCCAGGGGGACAGCTTGAGGCTCTGTCTCAAAAAAAAAAAAGAAAATGAAAACACAATGTATCAAAATCTATGGGATACAGAAAAAGCAGTAATAAGAGTAAAATTCACAGTCATAGGTGCCTACATCAAAAAAGGAGAAAAGCTTTAAATAACCTGATGACATCTCAAAGAACTAGGAAAGAAAAAGAGCAAACGAAAACAAAAAAACAATTTTTTTTTTGAGACAGAGTCTCACTTTGTCACCCTCAGTAGAGTGCAATGGTGTCATAGCTCATAGCAACTTCAAACTATTGGGCTTAAGCAATTCTCTTGCCTTAGCCTCCCAAACAAAAACCAAAATTAATATAGGAAGGCCAGGCACAGTGGCTCATACCTGTAATCCTAGCACTCTGGGAGGCTGAGGCAGGTGGATTGCTTCAGCTCATGAGTTGGAGACCAGCCTGAGCAAAAAGCAAAACTTTGTCTCTACTAAAAACAGAAAAATGGAGACAAGAGAATCACTTGAACCTGAGTTCCAGGTTGCTGTGAGCTATGTTGCCATGGCACTCTACCCAGGGTAACAGCTTGAGACTGTCTCAAAAAAAAAAAAATTTAATATAAGGGTGGTGCCTGTGGCTCAAAGGAGTTGGGCACCGGCCCCATGTACCAGAGGTGATAGGTTCAAACCTGGCCCCACCCAAAAACTGCCAAAAAAGAAAAAAAAAAGATTTAATATAATAAAAATCAGAGCAGAAATACATATAATTGAAACAAAAAATACAAAAGATCAATGAAACAAAAACTTGATTTTTTGAAAAGACAAACAAAATTGACATATCTTTCCAAACTTTTGGCAGCTATAGCCTTACAAAATGTATTTCCCTCCCTCCCTCCCTTCCTTCCTTCCTTCCCTTTCTTCCTTTCTTTTTTTTTTTAGACAGAGTCTCACTCTGTTGCCCACTTAAAGAACCATGGCATCAGCGTAGCTCACAGCAACCTTGAACTTCTGGGTTCAAGTGATCCTCCTGCCTCAGCCTCTCCAGTAGCTAGGTCTACAGGTGCCCATTACCACACCTGGTTGATTTTTCTATTTTCAGAAGAGGTGGGTCTTGCTCTTTCTTAGGCTGGCCTCAAACTCCTAAGCTCAAGAGATCTCACTTTGGTATCCCAGATTGTTAGCATTACATGAGTGAGCCACCATGCTTGTGGAGCTCTAACCCCAGCGCCTTTAGTGAAACAAAGTTGCACTATACAAAGGAAGGAACCACTGAGCTAGAGCCAGTCGGTTTTTTTTTTTTTTTTGGAGACAGAGTCTTACTTATGTCACCCTTAACCTCGGGAGAGTGCCATGGCGTCACAGTTCATAGCAACCACCAACTCTTGGGCTTAAGCTATTCTCTTGCCTCAGCCTCCCAAGTAGCTGGGCATACAGGTGCCTGTCACCAACGCCCAGCTATTTTTGTTGTTGCCATTGTTCTTTAGCTGGCCCAGGGTGCGTCTGAACTGTCCAGCCTGGGTATATTCGGCCAGTGCCCTACCCACTGAGCCATGGGCGCCGCTCAAAAATGTATTTCTTAAATAAGAAGACTTGAAAGTCAAAATTATGTCTTGAAGCCTGGGCTGCAGACAGAATAGATTTTGTGTTAGCAAGCATGAAAACATCATTAAATTCTTTGGGTATCTCCATCAGAACTCTTGGGTGACCAGGTGCATTATCAATGAATAATACTATTCTGAAAGGTATCTTTTCTTCCTGAGCAGTAGGTCTCAACAGAGGACTTAAAATAAATATTCAGTACCCCATGCAAAAAGAGATGAGCTATAATCCAGCTTTGTTGTTGCATGGATAGAACACAGGCAGAGGAGATTTAGTGTAATTTTTAAGGGTCCTGGGATTTTCAGAGTGGTAAATAAGCACTGACTTCAATTTACAATCATCAGCTGGGCAGGGTGAGGTGGCTCACACCTGTAACCCCAACACTCTGGGAGGCTGAGTGGGTAGATTGCCTGAGCTCACAGGTTTGAGACCAGCCTGAGCAAGTGTGAGACTCCGTCTCTAAAAAATTGTAGGCTTATTAATTGGCCTAATTACAATATTGTGTCGCACGAAATAAGAGAGGCTCAAGAAGAGGGAAAGAGACTGGGGGTGAGGAGAAGGATGGTTGGTGGTACAGTCAGAACTTACACAACATTTATTGACTAAACTCACTGTCCTATGTTGGCATAGTTTGTGGTGCCCCAAAATGATTACAGTAGTTTGCCATTGAGTTAGTGACAAAAAACCCCAAACAATTATAATAATAACATCAAAGATCCCTGATCACAGATCATCATAACACATATAATAATAAGAAAAAATTTGAAATATTGTAAGAATTACCAAAATGTGACATAGCTATTTAAAAAATGGCACTGAGTTTGAGACAAGGCTGAGCAATAGCAAGACACTGTCTCTAAAAATCACTGGGTGTTGTGGCGGGCCCCTATAGTCCCTGCTACTCAGGAGGCTGAGGCAAGAGAATTGCTTGAGCCTAAGAGTTTGAGGTTGCTGTGAACTGTGACACCCTGGCACTCTACTGAAGATGACAAGGTAAGACTCTGTCTCAAAAAAAAAAAAAAAAATGGTGCTGATGGACTTGCTTGACACAAGGTTGTTACAAACCTTTAATTTGTAAAAAAAAAAAAAAGTAGGCTCAGCGCCTGTGGCTCAACCGGCTATGGCGCCAGCCACGTACACCTAAGTGGCGGGTTCGAATCCCCAGCCCGGACCCGCCAAACAACAATGACGGCTGCAACCAAAAAATGGCCGGGCGTTGTGGTGGGCGCCTGTGGTCCCAGCTACTTGGGAGGTGGAGGCAGGAGACTCGCTTGAGCCCAGGAGTTGGAGGTTGCTGTGAGCTGTAATGCCACTGCACTCTACCCAGGGCGACAGCTTGAGGCTCTGTCTCAAAAAAAAAAAAAGTAACATCTGCAGAGCTCAATAAAACAAAATGCAGTAAAATGAGGTATTTTGTTTTATATATAATTATATATTTCGATATATAATTTCTGTGATAGTAGTTAATTTCTCAATTAATCCTTTAAGATTCAGCTCTCTGGACCCTTCTCTGACTCTACTGGACAGAAGCAATTAATTTAATTGTTCCTCAAACCTGTATTAATTGGCTATTCAACATTAGGCACTGTGTTAGGTACTGGATACAGGAGGATGACTAAGACAAAATTCTTTGCTGGGCATGGTGGCTCACGCCTGTAACTGGAGGATTCTAGGAGGCTGACGCTGGAGGATCACCTGAGCCCAGGAGTGTGAGGTTGCTATGATGATGCCAGTGCACTTTAGCCCCAGGCAACAAAGCAAGACCCCATCTCAACAACAAAAAAATTGAAACATGAAGGAGTAGGATGGGAGGCTTGGCCATGATCCATCCCATGCAGGCAAGGAAGCAGTTTGTAATGGGACAGAATGAAGTTGACCCAGACATTGAGACAAGACAGAGTCCTAGCAGTGTTCCAGTTCTTGGAATCTGCTTTCCCTGTGGCTCAGCTACACTCTGTCCTTCCAGTGGTTCTGTTAGTAACTCCACTGTCCCTCCAATAAATTCTTTTCTGCCCTAGCTGATTTGAGATGGATCTCTCTGACTTGTAGTCAGAAGGCCCGACTAACATAGGAAATGAACACAGGTGTTGGGAGGCAAACTCACCTAGCTTCTCTGTGGCTTCCACACAGACACTAGGAAACATGGATTCGTTGTAAGTTGCCACTATAAGATACAGATGGGTTTTCACAATAATCACGCCACCGTTTTCCTGGATAAAGAATGAAAAAGAACATCCTAGTCTTGGTTCTAATCCCAGGACCAGCAGTTACACTTTAGCTATATATATATATATATTTTACTATTTATTTCCATAAATATACATGTTTTTTGACTGTCCATTTATTTCTACTAATTTAGTTGCCTTTCCTCAAAAAGTTTCAGACTGTTGTAATAACAGCAAATGTATTTTGAAAAGGTTCCCCAATCGACTGTAACATACTCCTATCCCCACGGGAACAATAGACATGATGGAAAATAATGGAAAAATTGAACAACTCTGGCTTGACTTCCAGCACCTCCACTTTCTTCTGCATGTCTATGGAAGAGTTATTTAACTGTGTTAAGCCTCAGTTTCCTCATTAGTAAAAATGAGGCCATTTAGTTTATAATGTGGGTGAAGTATGCCTAACTCATAATACTGGACATCCAATGAATGTGAATTTCATCTCCTTTTTTTTTTAGATAGAGTTTCATTATGTTACCCTTGGTAGAGTGTCATAGTGCCACAGCTCACAGAAACCTCAAACTCTTGGGCTTAAGTGATTCTATTGCCTCAGCCTCTGAAGTAGCTGGCACTACAGGTGCCCACCACAACACCTGGCTATTTTTTGTTGCAGTTGTCATTGTTGTTTAGCTGGCCCAGCAACAGATTCAAACCAGCCACCCTAGGTGCATGTGGCCAGCACCATAACCACTATGCTACAGGCACTGAGCCAATCTCATCTCCTTTCATTCCTTATAATCAACAGAGAGCCAAGGGAGGTCGTAACCACAGGAGTTATATCATTTTTTTTTAAAGGAAGAGGATAAACCCACACAGTACAACCCACTGCACTGAAAAGAATAAATTCAGGTGGCTCGACGCCTGTGGCTCAAGTGGCTAAGGTACCAGCCACATATACCTAAGGTGGCGAGTTTGAATCCAGCCTGGGCCCACCAAACAACAACGACAGTTGCAACCAAAAAAAAAAATAGCCGG
>NW_003852417.1:15218370-15222778 GCF_000181295.1 Otolemur garnettii
AAAAAAAAAAAATTGAACTTTTCTCAAAACCAGGCTGACAGTACCTTTTTTTACATATGCCTTCCTGGCACTAGACTGATGTCTCAGTGTCTAGAAACAGTGATGGGTTTAATTTGTTTTATGGAGAGGATCAGGTGGGGCAAAGAAAATTGAAGTTAAATTCTTTGATAGTTTCACCTAGGTGTCTTCAAATCTTGAGCACTCACATTCTTAGCATAAAGAGAAGATTCATCTGCCCGGACACATCTGTAATCCTTTTCCTTGAAATACAATCCTTCTCTTCGGGCTTGTAAAGGGTTCTTGGCATATCCATTCACAAGTGTTCGGACATCAGTGGGCATTATCTGGAGAGGTTAAATAGTTAGACCAGGAATTGGCAAACTAAGGCTGGCAGCCAGCCAAATTCACCCACTGCCTCTTTTTTATAGCCTGTAACCTAAGGATGGTTCTCAGATTTTTAAATGATTGGACCAAAAAAAAAAAAAAAATCAAAAAAATAATAACACTTTGTGACATTTGAAAATTATATGAAATTTAGGCTTAGCACCCTTAGCACAGTGGTTATGGTGCCAGCCACATACACCGTAGTTGGTGGGTTCGAACCCGGCCCGGGCCAGCTAAACAACAATGACAACTACAAGAAAATAGCCGGACATTGTGGTGGGCCCCTGTAGGCCCAGCTACTTGGGAGGCTGAGGCAAGAGAATCGCTTAAGCCCAACAGTTGGAGGTTGCTGTGAGCTGCGATGTCACAGCACCCTACTGAGGGTGACATAGTAAGACCCTGTCTCAAAAAAAAAATTTTTTTTTATGAAATTTAAATTCTAAGCCAGGATTGGTGGCTCATGCCTGCGATCCTAGCACTCTGGGAGGCTGAGACAGGGAGATTACTTGAGCTCAGGAGTTCAAGACTAGCTTGAACAAGAGACCCTGCCTCTACTAAAAATAGAAAATATTGGCCAGGCACATATTTCGTATAGTCCCAGCTACTCAGGAGACTGCAGCAACAGGATCATCTGAGCCCAGGAATTTGAGGTTGTTGTGAGCTATGCCACCACTGCACTCTACCCAGGGCAACAGAGTGAGAATGTCTCAAAAAACCATTGTTTTTGGTGTCTATAAATAAAATTTTATTGAACATAGGCACACTCATTCTTTTGTGTATTGTTTATGACTACTTACACATTACAATTGCAGAGATGAATGGGTGTAACAGAAACCATATGACCCAGAGGCCTAAAGTATTTTACCAGTGCTCTTTATAGAAAAACTTAATTTAAAAGTATTATGCCTAGGGCAGTGCCTGTGGCTCAAAGGAGTAGAGCACTGGCCACATATGTTCAAACCCAGCCCTGCCAAAAACTAAAAACTCAAACTAAAAATAAAAGCATTATGCCTAAACTTGTCTTTTCTTACATTAAATCCTGGTGATGCTACACACACGGTCTGTTCCTGGATGTTGATGAGGGCTGCACTGTCCACATGCTTGGTTCCCAGGAGAGCATCTAGCAGTAAGTTCTGCAAATGGCTCATGCCCGTTCAGCTCTGAAAGGGAAACCGCAGTACAAGAGATCTACTTTGGCTAGCTTCGAAAAGGCATGTGAATACAAATGTCCCTACAGAACGCTTCAGTTTTAATACTGTGTACTTTGAAAAGAGGAAGAGTTAATGAAAATGATGGCCCACCATCTAGCGTACTAATAGAATCCTAGAAAAATCACAGTTAACACAGAATGGGTTACGAAGCTGGGTTTCCAAAATCACAGCCTCAGGGTTTCCTTATGCCGATGGTTTGCATTAGAATCGTCTGGGATTTAAAAACAAAACAAAACCCAGCTAGGATGGAGAACCGCCCAGCTAAGCAAACAATTGGAATGAGATATGCAAGCTCATAAATCCTCACATTCCCTTCCCGCTGACCTGCTGCCGGGCCAACCGTGAACAGGGACCATCCCCCAGGGGACTAAAAACACCTTTCAGGCGTTTAAACCGACACTTTCTGCCCAGGTCCTCAAATCTTGGGCAGTCCTCACCAGGACAACCGCCCTGGAGCCCCCTTCCCGCCACTCCCTTCCCCGGGCGTGGCCCACGGGAGGAGGGGTGTCCCCGGAGCCGGACCGAGAAGGGGACCCGGGGTGTGTGTGCGGTTAGTTTAGTCCCGTCGCCTGGGGAAACTCACTTAGGACACCAAGGACTCGAGGGAGCGGACGCCGCCCCTCTCTCCGTCCCGGAGCCCAGCCTCTCGAGGGGCCGGCTTGTCGGGACCCGCCCGTCAACGGACGCGGCGACGGCGACGGCGGGATTGGGAGGGCCACCTGCCCGTCAGCCCGCTTCCCACCCGCGCCCGCCGACCGGGGCTGGCGGCAGCCGCGCCCAGCTCCTTCCCGAGCCTGAGGGGGCGGCAGGAGCGCAGCGGCGCGAGGCTCTGGGCCGGGGCTGCCGGTCGTCGCACGTCGTCGCACACCGGGGGGAGGGGCGGGCGCGTTTGCGTCCCGGAGACGCCGGTCGCCAACGTTCCCGCTTTCCGAAGCGACTGGCTCGAGCTGAGGGCAGCCGGGCGACTCCGGAGCTTTGGGTCGTCGGGTTGGGTGCGAGGCAAGAGAGTCGGAGGGCTTGGCGACCTTGGGAGGGGAGAGAGGTGCCTGTCGCGGCCTGCGGCCTCCCAGCGGGGCGGGCTGGTTCCCGAGCGCGCGGCGCGGGGCGCGGGGCGCGGTGTCCGGGCGGAGGCCGCGCGCCTCCTGCCGACTGGGCAGTGGGTAGAACTAGCGCAGCCCCTACCACGGCTTCTCCCTGGGCTTCAGGCCTTCCAGAGGGCTTTGCGAAATTTTGACCCAAAGCTAGGGTGACCAGACGTCCCGCTTTCTAACAATTTGTCCCGCGTCCCGCGGCGTTTAAAAAAAGTCTCGATTTTTGGAAAGAATGCACGAACGGGCGGGAGAACAGGAAAGGAATATATGGGTTTTGGCTGCCATGTGGCTATTTCGCCAGGACATGAGTTTTTTTTTTTGTTTTTTTTGTTTTTTTTTTGAGACAGAGCCTCAAGCTGTCCCCCTGGGTAGAGTACCGTGGCACCACAGCTCACAGCAACCTCCAACTCCTGGGCTCAAGCGAGTCTCCTGCCTCCGCCTCCCAAGCAGCTGGGACCACAGGCGCCCGCCACAACGCCCGGCCATCTTTTGGTTGCAGCCGTCATTGTTGTCCGGCGGGTCCGGGCTGGGGACTCGAACCCGCCACCCTAGGTGTACGTGGCTGGCGCCCTAGCCGGCTGAGCTATAGGCGCCGAGCCCAGGACATGAGTTTTAACAAAAATTATTTTTGTTAATTTTATAATATTAAATTGAGAATAACAAATAATTGTTGAGAAGTGATTATCGAGAACTGCTTATCAAAGTTTGCATTATTGTCAGGCCCCCCCCCCCAGTCATGTTGTCCCGCTTTACAAATGTTAAAATCTGGTCACCCTACCCCAAAACCCTTCCCTCATCTAAGCTTCTCGGCTCGGTTTCTGTGACAGAAAGTTGCGACTTTTCCCCATGCACAGTTACCAAAGTCAGAAGATGGGGCTTCTTAGGGGCCGGGCTGAAATCGCGACGCTGGCTGGACTGGGCTCCCTGCCTACTAGGACGCGGGCAGCCCTTCCCGGGGCCTGGGCATTATTCGCTCAGAGAGAAGCCTTGAAGGAGGCTGGCTCTGAAACCGTCGTGAGCAGCCCACTGCGAAGGCCTCTTGCAGTAGCATGGATGGCTAATGTGCAAAATCCATTCCTCGTCTGTTCAGTGTCAAAGTAGTTCAGTTTAACAGAAAAGAAAATTAGATGACTACGTATTGTGAATTTTGATTACCAAAATAAGCTAATTTTTAGGTATTTTTTTAAAGGGCGCTATTAGTTGTGACTACAATGAAAAATGCACGCAGTGGCACACCACAGAAGCTCAAGAGCTCCAAAGAATGGTTGGAACCACAATCGATTTCTTTTATTGAGGTATAATAGGACATTTTGAGGTTTTTCTTTGGGTAATTGCACTGAGAAGTGGCTCGCGCTAAATATATTTTTTCTTTTACTGCTTCTATATTTCATTCTCTTTATTATTCTTTTTTGTTCTACTAACTTTGTATTTATTGCTCATTTTCTAGCTTCTTAAAATGGAATCATAGACCATTGACTATATACTTTTATTTGATTATGTACTTGTAATATACCATAGCTGTAAGTTTCTCTTGAAGCACTGCTTAGCTGCATCACTCAAATTTTGATATATTGTTTTTATTTTTTATTTTTATTTTTTTTGAGACAGAGCCTCAAGCTATCCCCCTGGGTAGAGCGCTGTGGCATCACAGCTCACAGCAACCTCCAACTCCTGGGCTCAAGCGAGTCTCCTGCCTCAGCCTCCCAAGTAGCTGGGACCACA
>NW_003852417.1:15223523-15225299 GCF_000181295.1 Otolemur garnettii
GGCACTCTATCCAGTGGGACAGCTTGAGGCTCTGTCTCAAAAAAAAAAAACATTTTATACAGGTTCCAGCAGGGTGGCTCACACCTGTAATCCTAGCACTCTGGGAGGCTGAGTTGGGGAGAGGGGGGATTGCCTGAGCTCACTGATTTGAGACCACTCTGAGCAAGAGCAAGACCCCATCTCTAAAAATAGCTGGGCTTTGTGGCTGGAGCCTGTAGTCCCAGCTACTCAGGAGGCTGAGGCAAGAGGATCACTTGAGCCCAAGAGTTTGAAGTTGCTGTGAGCTATGACTCCACAGCACTCTAGCCAGGGTGACAAAGTGAGACTTTGTCAGTCTATATTATTTTTTCTTTTTGTTTGGCTTCTTTCACTCAGAATAATTATTTTTCAATTCATTTATGTTGAATGTATAAATACATTCCCTTTGTTTACTGAATGCTGTACCATTATGTAGCTACATCTCAGTTCATCTTGTTGATAGGTATTTGGTTTGTTTCTAGTTTTTGGCTATTGCAAATAAAGCTGTTTTGAACATTCATGTACATGTCTTTGAATGGACATGCTTTCATTTGACTGGGGTAGATACCTAGTTGTGGAATGGCTGGGTCATATGGTAAATGAATGTAACTTTTTATGAAGCTGCCAAACAGTTTTCTGAATTCATTGAATTATTTTTCATTCCCACTAGCAGTGTATGAAAGTTCCATTTGTTTCATACTCTAGCCCACATTTCATATAGTCTTCTGTAAAAGACAGGTAATAGCATCTCATTGCAGTTTTAATTTGCATTTCCCTGATGACTAATGATGTTGAGCATCTTTTCAAGATTTACTTGCCATTTGTAGATCTTCTTTTGTGAAGTGTTCAAGTCTTTTGCCCATTTTTAAATTGGCAGTTTTTAACCTTTTTTCCTTTTTTTGCTTTTATTAATGAGATAATTTATATACCATGACATTCACTGTTTTGAAATGTATAGTTCAGTGTTTTTTAATACGTTCACAAAGTTCTGCAACTGTCACCACTGTCTTAATTCGAGAACATTTTCATCACCCCAGAAAGAAACCTCATGCCCTTAATAGTTATTCCCCATTCTCCTATTTCCTTGGCAACTGGCAATACTAATCAACCTTTTGTCTCTGCAGATTTGTCTATTCTGGACTTTTTATACAAATGAAATAAAACAATATGCTGTTCTCTGTGACTTCTTTCACTTGGTATAATGTTTTCAAGGTTCAGCCATGTGGTTCCATGTATCAGTGCTTTGTTCCTTTTTATGGCCAAATAATATTCCATTGTATGAATACCAGATCTTGTTTATCCATTCATTGGTGGAGAAACCAATGACCTAGAACTAGAAAAACTAGTTGTGTCTAGTTTTTTAGTTATTATGAATAATGCTGTTCTGAACATTTGTGTACAACTCTGTGTGTGAGCATGTTTTCAATTCTCTTGGATATATAACTCAGGAATGCAATTGCTGGGTTATATGGATAACTCTATGTTAAACTTTTTGAGGAACTGACAGACTTTCCCACAGTAGCCATACCATTTAAAATTCTTTATTGGCTATGTATGAGGGTTCCAATCTCTCCACTGCTTGGAGTTCTTTGAATTTCTTCTATCTGTGTTTTTGTTTTTCTTTTTGTTTTGAGACAGAGCCTCAAGCTCTCGCCCTGGGTAGAGTACCATGGCGTCACAGCTCACAGCAACCTCCAACTCCTGGGCTCAAGCGAGTCTCCTGCCTCCACCTCCCAAGTAGCTGGGACTACAGGTACC
>NW_003852417.1:15226978-15229062 GCF_000181295.1 Otolemur garnettii
GTCCCAGCTACTTGGGAGGCTGAGGCAGGAGACTCGCTTGAGCCCAGGAGTTGGAGGTTGCTATGAGCTGTGATGCCATGGCACTCTGCCCAGGGGGATAGCTTGAGGCTCCGTCTCAAAAAAAAAAAAAAAAAAAGACTTTTGAGAGCAAGTTTCTCTTTTATTTCAGTAAGAGCTTTCATTTAGAGAAAATCCAATCATCTGTTTGATTATAATTTTATATTTCCTGTATAGTTGTAAGTTTATGGATACAAATATAACTAATTTTCTTGAATTTTATATCTATGGTCTTCATATTTTAGGTTATGTTTAAGTAATTTTCACAAACAAAATTGGTAGGTTAATTTATTATGGAAGAACAGGAAATTGAATACAAACTCTTTCTAAAACCTTGTATTATTTTACACTGGTGACATTTCTTCTGGGTATAGGGTTTGCCTTAGTTCACACTAAGCTTTTAGTGAGACTGTTGACATTTTTAGCTAGTCTTGTAAGAATAAAGACTAGGAAGATCAGTCTTTCTTATATAGTAAAAAAAAGGATCAGAGCCTAATTGTATCTGTTTTTAACCCCAAAAGATAAAAACATTTTGTAAGGTGTGAAAAAAGATGGATCTAACTACTGTGTGATTCTGGGCAAGTCCCTTGACCATTCTGAGACTCAAAATATTTGTGAGCTGAATTATGTTTTGCTGTAGCTGAGGCCAGAGATTCAAATATCTTTCAAAAGTATTTTTAAAAAGTGATGGGATTTAGGGCGCCTGTGGCTCAAAGGAGTAGGACACTGGCCCCATATACTGAAGGTGGCGGGTTCAAACCCAGCCCCGGCCGAAAAAAGTAAAAAAAAATTTTTTTAAAGTGATAGGATTTGAACTAGAAAAACTGGATTTACAGAGAACTTTTCAGGGATATGTTTGTCACACAAAATATTTACAGTGAGTCCAGATAGTACTAAATAATTTAATTTTTTTAAGATTCGATTTTCAAAGTTTAATTCTGTTCTTTTAGGTCTTAGCTAAAGAAGATACTGATGCAGCTATTCAATCAATATTATACAGAGAAAATTATGTAATTAAGGTAAGAATTGGCTACAAGATACATCTCGATTAAAACTTGAATTTGGTGAGCCAGCGTGGTGGTGTGCACCTGTAATGTCAGCTACTCAGGAGGTTATAGTGGGAGAATTGCTTGAGACTGTAGTGAGCTATGAACACACTGATTATTATTCAGGTATACATAGGTAAGAACAAGGGTTAAACTGTAGCAGGATGAGCTTAATGAGATAAGAACAGCCATGTGAAGTATACTAAACACCAGAGTGGGTCATCTAGTTTTTTCTTATAAGACTTTTCATCAGAGTTGTTTTTTTTTTAAAGAAAAGGAACTACTATTGGAATGGTTGAAGTGTGCTATAACCTGAGTGCAGGTGGGGTGAGGCCTAGAGAACTCCTCAGGGTTCGTAACTTTTTTTTCAGTTTGAATTCCATGTATGTCCTAGTAATCACATGATTTCATTTGTTATATGAAAGGTGGATGAGAAGTTTGGGTGAGAACAAATTCGCGTATACCCTACTCAAGCTTCTTTGCAGGTTACTTGCCATTTGGACCAACGTACGTTATGTTTCTGCCTCGTTGTTCTTTTCTCTTTCTCCCATAGAACATTTTTCTTCCTCATTCTCTGCCATCCCTTCTCTTCCAGGATAACTTCTTATTCTTGAAGGCCCACCTCAAATGTTTCCCATTTGGGGAATCTTTTATTTTTTAATTTAAAAAATGGTGGTAAAATATAAAATGTGCATTTTAAGCATTTTAAGTGTACAATTCAGTGACATTAATTTTGACAATGTTTTCACAATGTTGTACAATGTCACCATTATTTCCAAAACTTCATCCCAGACTGAAACTTTGTATTCAGTAAGCAATGACTCCTCATTTCTTCCTCCCCCAAGTACCTCGCAACCTCTAATCTACTTTCTGTCTTTAATAATTTTGCTTGGCTCGGCGCCTGTGGCTCAAGCGGCTAAGGCGCCAGGCACATACACCTAAGGTGGCGGGTTTGAATCCCCAGCCCAGGCCGCCAAACAA
>NW_003852417.1:15229268-15230570 GCF_000181295.1 Otolemur garnettii
AAAAAAAAAAAAAATTTTGCCTGTTCTAGATATTTCATATATATGGAATCCTACATTTATCTATTTGTGCCTGGCTTGTCCATATTGTAGGGTATGTAAGAACTTCATTTCTTTTTTAAGCCAAATCATATTCTGCTGTAATATTTTGTTTATCCATCCATCTCTAATCAACACTTGGGTTGTTCCCACCACTTGGCTATTGTGAATAATGCTGAAGCAAACATTTGTGTACAGATATCTCTTTGAGTCCCTGCTTTTTGTTCTCCTCTCCTCTTCCTTCCTCTCTTCTCTTCTCCCCTCCTTCTCCCTCTTTCTCCCTCCTTTCTTCTTCCCTTTTCTTTCCTTCCATTCTTCCCTTTCCTTCTTCCTTTCTTCCATTCCTTCCTTTCCTTCTTTTCTTTCTTGACAGGGTCTTGCTCTGTTGTCCAGGCTGGGTACAGTGGTTCATCACAGCTCACTGCAACCTCCAACACCTGGGCTCAAGAGATCCTCCTGCCTCAGCCTTCTGAACAGTTGGGACTGTAGGCACATGCCAGGGTACCAGGCTTTTGATTTGTTTTTTAGTCTATTTCCTCAGGGAGAACAGGTGTGTTGTCTCAATTATTTATGTGTTGCTTGTTTCCAACATAGTATATGTCACATAGTAGAACACACATGAATTATTAAATTAATAAACGCCTTTGTGGATTTTTTTCTTTTTTTTTTGGCCAGGGCCCGGTTTGAATCTGCCACCTCTGGTATATGGGGCTGGTGCCCTACTCTGTGAGCCACAGGTGCCACCCAGCCCTTGTGGATTCTTCTAAGAAATAACTCAAACTTAGGAAGTTTAAATTTTAGAAAATTTTAGAACAAGAACACTAGAGGATAATGTATTTGTCTTTTCTATCTTGTTTACTAGGAACTAGATAAGTGTTTACAACATCATGACTTCTTAAAGGCAAGAAGGAAAGAGATGCTACATAAAAGATGGGTTGACCATGTGGCAGACCCTCTCCAGAAGAAAATCATAGAAAAAGTTTGTTCATACAAAAATATTAAAAAAAGGAGACAAGAGGAACTAGATTGTTTTTTAAAACACATAAATAAAAAGGTACTAAGAGATCATTTGATACTTGTTCCAATTGGCTTAAAACCTGTGGTTATCTTTGTTCATTTATAATTGTCCAAACAGCCTGCCCCTCCCTCCATATAAAGAGGGTGCCAAACAAAATACACATTTCAAGAAAGGAAAAAAACTGTATTAAAATTGTAAATTGTGACTCAAGTCACATTTGACTTCTGCAATTACAAGAGATACAAGAT
>NW_003852417.1:15232486-15236190 GCF_000181295.1 Otolemur garnettii
CTCCTTTAACAGTGTATTGTTTCCTATGTTGTAAAATAGGTATCTTTTTTTTTTTTTTTGAGACAGAGTCTCACTATGTTGCCCTGAGTAGAGTGCTATGGTGTCACAGCTCACAGCAACCCCCAACTCTTGGGCTTAAACGATTCTCTTGCCACAGCCTCCCAAGTAGCTGGGACTACAGGCGCCTGCCACAATGCCCAGCTATGTTTTTGTTGCAGTTGTCGTTGTTGTTTAGCAGGACCAGGCCAGGCTCGAACCCACCACCTTCAGTGTATGTGGCCAGTGCCCTTACTGATCTGTGGGCGCCAAGCCTACAGCAGTTCTCAAAGTGAGGTACATGAACATTTGAAATCTCAAGGCCCTTGTGGGAGTGTCCGTTAGGCTAAAACTATTTTCATAATAATTGCTAAATATTATTTGCCTTTTTTGTTGTATTGACATTTGTACTAATAGTGTAAAAGCAATGGTGGGTAAAATTGCTGGTGTGATTGATGTCATGTCACCACACCGTATAAATAGTCATTATATTCTTCATTGCCATGCACTCGCAAGTAAAAATAAATGCACTTTCATTTAAGAGTGTTCTTTAATAAGCAGTAATTGTTTTTACATACTTTCCTCCCTGACCCCGTCTTGAAACACATTTAGTATATTGTTAGCTGAACTGTTTTTCTTTTGATTGAAAAATGAAAATTGTACATATTTATCTTATTTTGAAATATATATACATTGTGGAATACCTCACATACTTTTTTTAAATAAATGACAACACATAAAATCTATCTCTTCAGTAATTTTGAAGAATATAATACATCATTGTTAACTAGCAAAATGAATTAAGTGGGCCTGTCACTTTAAGGAAAACTAATAGTGTTTATTACCAATGAAAAAACATGAGTTTTCAAGCGGAATTTTGGAAAACTCATATTCACCATAATGAATATGTCAATGTCCTAACATTCAAAGACTTTACTGATGAGATTGGTAATGATATTAATAAATGTGGTTCTTTGATATTATATGATGAAATATATAAACTTGGAAGATCTTGCATAACTCAGTGATCCACATTTTTTCCCACATGATCAATTCATGATGTTATAAAATCATGCATGGGAAAAAGATTTATTCAAAGTGCAAAACAGACCATGGATTTTAATGTAGAGAAGTAGGAAAAATTCATTGATGGGGTTTCAGAGTCCATATTTAAAACTCACCTTTGGCTTGGCGCCTGTGGCTCAAGTGGCTAGGGCACCAGCCACATACACCTGGTGGGTGTTGGGTAGGTGGTGGGTTTGAATCCAGCCCGGGCCTGCCAAACAACAATGATGGCTGCAGCCAAAAAAGATGGCTGGGCATTGTGGTGGGCACCTGTAGTCCCAGCTACTTGGGAGGCTGAGGCAGGAGACTCGCTTGAGCCCAGGAGTTGGAGGTTGCTGTGAGCTGTGATGCCATGGCACTCTACCCAGGGTGACAGCTTGAGGCTCTGTCTCAAAAAAAAAAACCTAACCTTTAAGAAACTACCCCTTGTTGAGTTTGAGTATAGTACAAAGAAGAATATCCATCGTGATAGTAAAAAATTGTTAGACTACTCCTTCCTTTTCCAACTACACATCTCTGTATGGCTTTTCTTCATTTCCTTCAACTAAAACAACATATGTCAATAGATGGCATCAGAAGCAGGGGTGAGAATCCAGTTATCTTCTACTAAGCATGACATAAAAGAAATTTGCAAAGATGTAAAACAATGTTACTCTTCTCATTTTTTTTTGCTTTGCGAAATATAATAATTTTTCATAAAAATATGTTAGTAGGCTATTCTTGTTATTTTAAAATTAATACATAATTTTTAATTTTCTCAGTTTTAATTTCCAATATAGTAAATACCAATAGATAACTCACATATTCAAGAGTTTTTTGGACGATAATTTCTTGAAATAAAATAGTTTGAGAACCACTAGGTGATAATACCTCCATTTAGATTCCTCTGGTCTACAAGTGCTTCTCAGTAGAAATAGTAGAATCTCAGGACTTAAAATTGCTGATAAAATGAGAATATTCTTTGTTTCTTTCTTCAATTTAAAATTTAAAATGTGATTTCAAGTCATAGGTCAATAGGTCATGCACAAAAACCTGAAAATACTAGTACTGTTTTTGTCTCCTTGTATTATGTATTAATGTTTTCTTAATATTTTATAAGTGACACTCTTCATAATTTCTATAAAAGCAAAATTCTAGAGGGCAGTCTGATCACTGTTTATGTTAACTCTAATAGCCATGTTGTATATTATAATTATCCCAGAAAAGCAAGCCTGATTATCATTAGAAAGATATATGGGTGACCTTTTAGGGTGTTTTAGAATTTCACTAGCTAGGCCTGGACCATAAATGTTATTGTTGCTGAATGCCATTCTCTTTTGTAGAACTGTCACTTTGATTTGGATAACATAGGCTCATACAGTAGGTTTAGTACTTTAATACCTTGGCTCATAAATCATCTTCATCTTGAATATTCTACTGGTGAAGTTTTGTGTAACTGTTAATTATATTGTTGATTATGAATGTTAGGGATTAAGATGAATATATAGATACATTTTTTGCTTTTGTGCATGGGAAAGGAATTTTTAAATTTGGAAATATATGATACAATGAAAGAATTTTTTGAAGACTGAACCTATACTTTGCTCTCCCCTTCCCCTACCCCTGTGTACTAGGTCATTAATTGTCCTCATATCAAAATTGAGTTGAACCTATACCTTGAAACAAGAGCAAACCTTGCCTCTTGGACTGGAGCACCTCATTAAGAGAAGTATTGGAGAGCCCCCAACTCTTTGTACTGTGTTAAATATACATAATAGTAAGCTTGCTGTTCATTGTAGATATTATATTCTTTTTTTTTTTTTTTTTGGCTGGGGCCAGATTTGAACCCGCCACCTCCGGTATATGGGGCCGGCCCCCTACTCCTTTGAGCCACAAGCACTCTCCTAGATATTCTTTACTCTTCTGTCATAAGAGCTATACGTGGATAGGCTGTCCCACCCATATGGGATAGAATAGACTGAATATGTTTAATACTCAGAACTGCAACCCAGTCCTCACAGAAGTTCCTCTCCCGTAGGTTACCATTCCACCATTACGTGACCCTTTGAAAAAGGCACAATGGGACAAGGATAATGAAAAAAGAACTCTTCTTCAGTGTGAGACTGGTACTTAGTTCCTAATTGTTATGTGATTTCATGGTCCAAGAGCAGTTACAGTTGCATTTAAGGGTACTAATTCAGGTTATCAATATTCCCACAGGCAAAATATATACAATGAAAGAATTTAAAGAGATTGAGAAGGCCAAACTGCGTTCAAGATTCCCAAGCATTTCCAACTCAAGGGACTTTATCACTCCAAATGAGTGGCTTAAACTGCCTACAAGATACGTAGAAAGTGAATTTTGTAAAAGGAGCAGGTAATGGTTAATATACTAGAAATTACAGAAACTTCTTAGACTTTGAAACTCCTTTTTTGAGAGAATGATATAAATTTTTTATACTTAATGATTTCTTTTAAGAAATACATTTTTAGGCCAGGCGTTGTGGCGGGCACCTGTAGTCCCAGCTGCTTGGGAGGCTGAGGCAGGAGACTCGCTTGAGCCCAGGAGTTGGAGGTTGCTGTGAGCTGTAATGCCATGGCACTCTACCCAGGGGGATAGCTTG
>NW_003852417.1:15239229-15244859 GCF_000181295.1 Otolemur garnettii
ATTCTCTTGCCTCAGCCTCCCAAGTAGCTGGGACTACAGGCGCCTGCCACAACACCCGGCTATTTTTTTGTTATGGTTGTTATTGTTATTTGGCAGGCCCTGGCTGAGTTCGACGTTGGTGTATGTGGCTAGTGCCTTAGCCAGTGAGCTACAGGCACTGAGCCCCTAATCTTTCTTGTTAGCACCTGGTGTGAGCCCATGGAGAAGAGTTTGCAAGTGAGTGCAAACGCTTTTTGTATGTGGGGCTCCCAGGTATTCCAAAGTGTCACACTAGCCTAGACTAGGCATTTGAGGATTCAGTATAATTTTAGCTTCTTTTTTTTTTTTTGAGACAGAGTCTTATCTTGTCACCCTTGGTAGAGTGTCATGGCATCCTAGCTCACAGCAAACTCAAACTCTTGGGCTCAAGTGATCTTCTTGCCTCAGCCTCCCAAGTAGCAGGGACTATAGGTGCCCGCCACAATGCCCAGCTATTTTTAGAGATGGGATCTCGCTCTGCCTCAGGCAGAGCTCAGGCAGTCCACTTGCCTCAGCCTCCAAGAGTGCTGGAATTATAGCATGAGCCACTGTGCTTGGCCAGTTTTAGCTTTCTTTCTTTTGGAGGAGGGGGAGCCAAGAGTCTCACTTTGTTGCCCTTAGTAGAGTGCTATGGCATCATAGCTCACAGCAATCTTATTGAGCAAAAGTCTGTTTCTAAGACTCTATGAAATGCCACTTTATGACTTGGTCTCAGAAGTCTTTCCGAACTACCTCCTCTTACTAGGCAGTGTGGATCAGTCCCTCTGCTGTCCCACCACTGTACTCTGTACCTCTTCATTTATCACACAGTTTGCAACTATTTACTTGTCTGTGTAATGAATGGACGGATGGGCAGTCATTGATTCAGTCCGTGACTCCAGGTTGGAGCCATTTTTGTAAAGAGCCTTTAATGCCTGCTAAAGAATTGGGCATTTGTCCTGCAGGGAATGGGGAGTCAGTGAGTAGAGCGAGGAGGGAGTGAGATGCTGGAAATGGTATTTCTAGAAACTTTAATCTGACAAATGACGTATTGCAGTTTGAATATAGAATAAGACAAAAGCTAAGTGAAAAGATAGACAAAAAATATTTCAGCCAGCTGTGGTGGCTCACTCCTGTAGCCCAGCAGTTTGGGAGGCTCAGGCAAGAGGATCACTTGAGCCCAGGAGCTGGAGGTTTCAGTGAGCTATGATCTGGCCACTGTGCTCCAGCCTGGGTGACAAGGAGAGACCCTGTTTCAAAACCAAATCAAGCCAAAACAAAACAAAAACTAATCTCGTCTAAGAATGGTACCAGTTTGAAGTAATGATATTATTTTGGACTCTGTTTATAGCAGTCAGTGTATCACAGTAATTTCTGTGTAAGTATGTAAGCTAGTATTGTCTTCAAAACATCCTCACACGTGTTATCTTGTTAAAGGTTAAAAGTGAAAGTGAATTTTAACCATACTAGTTTTGATTTGAAGCCCTTGGCAAGAGCTCCTCATCTTCCGGCATCCCAGGAAGAAGAAACAGCTGTTACTTACAAGTAAGCCTGTCACTGCACAGCTTTGCTTCGCTCACTTAAGGCGCTGGGCTGTGTTGCCGTCGTCCACCTTCAGCCGTCCCTTCACCTTGCGGACGAGGTGCTGTGGCTGCACCAGCTCCACTGTGGCACCGGGTCCAGCACCTCCCACCCCCAGGTCTGGGTGAGGCGGCAGCTCTAGTCAGGCTTTTCAGGTTTTAAGGGACAAAGAGCTAACACACTTAGAAATACCAAGCGCAGAAATGGGAAATAATTGTTAACTTGTATTAAAGTTAAAGGTTAGTGGAGTTTTATTGAATTGGAGCAGTATAAACTCCAAACAGGGTTTGAAACTAGTGTTAATGTGTAGTAGCTATTACAATATCCTGCCCAGATGTTATAAGCAGAGAAGTGGTACCTGTACACACTGCCATCCATGTAACATGAAGATCATTGCAATTAAATAGCTATGGAATTGAAAGTAAGAGATTTTGGCTGGGCTCAGTGACTCATGCCTGTAATCCTAGCACTCTAGGAGGCCCAGGCAGGTGGATGGCTTGAGCTCAGGAGTTCCAGACCAGCCTGAGCAAGATCATGACCCTCTTTCTACTAAAAATAGGAAGAAAACTAGCTGAGTATTGGGGTGGGTGCCTGTAGTCCCAGGTACTTGGGAGGCTGAAGCAAGATTGTTCAAGCCTAGGAGTTTTAGGTTGCTGTAGTTACAATGATACCATAGTACTCTACCTAGGGCAACAGAGTGAGACTCTGTCTCCAAAACAAAAAACAATTTGCTGCTTTGTCTCTTGAATAGGAGCTGAAATTTAGGGACAGAAGGAAGTATTGAAACGAAGCCCTATTCATTTTGTAGCTGAAGGCTCAAAAGATAGGGTAGTTCAGAATCACTCTTGTATATTAGAATTCAAAGGAGTAAGTTCCTCTAACTGCCACAGTCTCAAACAGATCTGTTTGGATAAGATTTTAGGATAATGCACATCTTAATCCTGTCTGATTTCTATAAATGATATAGAAGGAGGGATTTTGTTCTTTGATACTTTTACTAGCAGAGTGTGACCCAGATATGAAGGAGATTATTGCATTGCTGGAGTACCTGGGGGCTTCTATTTTAGACTAGAGGCTTAAGTCTATGAGCGCCTTCTGGAAAAAGAGGAAGAAGATTGAATTCTCTTCCATGAATTAGGGAAGCACCCCAGTTACAGCTGCAGGGGTGGAGAAGGCATGTTTGTCCTTGGCAGAGTTAGACCTTTCCAAGAAAAGCAAAGTGGACAAGTATGAGAGGGTCATTCACTCCAAAGACCCACACTCAGCTATTGGATTAAGCAGTAAAGAGATTACAGATGAAACTATTTCTAGAGCAAGGTAATACTATTTATTTGTGTTTCTTTTTCATAAAAATATGGATATGTAAGTTCATAGAGAACTTACTGACTTCAAACTTAAAAACATTAAATGCTATAATTGATTTGAGAGTTAAGAGAATTCCTTCCTTTCCAATTCCTCCCCACAGAAATAAAGGGTTACCCTTTCTGGAAAAGGAAACTCTGTGTTACCAGGAGGGAAAGAATCCAAGTCCCAAAGAGGCCAACCCTGAAGGGCACTGTTCTTCCTTGAACCTCAGCCAGAAGGTAGAACGGGATGAAGATCAGGATGTGGTAAGAGCTGGGGCAGTCCCATTTCACAATACACAGGGCAGCCACTGCTGACACCAGAATCTGAGCACCTGGGAACTTCTCCATATGGCAGGCTTCTGAAAAGAGAGGAAGTGATGGGCCCCAGCCCCCCAAAAGTGCAGGGATAGAGCAGAAGAAACTGAGAGGTAGATGTCCTGTATTCACAGGGAGTGGAGAGTTGCACCTGGGAACCTGGTGAAGCTGCATAGCTGGGTACTCTCGGGTGGGTGGATGTGCTGTCCAAAATGTCCCTGGCTCCCTCCCCCTGAGATTCTACCCTTCTCTCTTTCTGCCATCTCTACCATCTCTCTACCATTCACTTAGCATACCCAAGCCAGGCCCCAAATGTTGTTCCTCTTAATACAGTCAAGATAGGTAGAAAATTTTCGAAAAGACCAATACTTCATGAATGTAATGACACTTCAGAAGTAAAACCTCCAAATTTGAGAGACTGCCAGAAGCAGAGAGGAACAAACACATTTCTATAACCCTCTGACTCTCCTGGATTAGAAAAGAGTAAGTGCTAGTTCTTTGCAGATCCTGGATTCTGCCCTGAAGCTAAAGTGAAAAGAAACCTAGGAGAAAACTCAGGAATAAAAATGGAGAGCGGGAGACTCTCATCACACTGAAGGTAATAGATGCCCATAAGATGTAAAGGAGGAAAATGGAGCCAAGGAAATGGAAAAACCCTCAGACCAGTTAATTATTTTTTTCTTGAGACAGAGTCTCACTTTGTCCCCCTCAGTAGAGTTCCTTGGCATCATAGCACACAGCAACTTCTAACTCTTGGGCTCAAGCAATTCTACAGGTGCCTGCCACAATACTTGGCTATTTTTAGAGATGGGGTCTCACTGTGGCTCAGGCTGTTCTCGAACTCATGAGCTCAGGAGATCCGCCCACCTCACACTCCCAAAGCTGCTGGGATTATAGGTGTGAGCCACTTCACCCGGCCTCAGACCAGTCAATTAAAACTTGGAGTAACCAGGAGATCCAGAGTGTCCTAAAAGGATGGGAATTGCTTAAATTTGAAGAGTTAAAGAAGAATAATCATGAATAGTTTAAAACAAGTGTCTCAAACAGAGGGGCACAAAGCAGAGCTGGCACCAGTGTTTCCAGCTGGACTCACAATGGACTACTCACAAGGCCAGTCAGAGGCCCAGGAGCCAACTGTGGCCCTGCCCTTAAGAAGAGGCCCTAGACAGGATGCTGGGATACAGTTAAAAGGACAGTGTCTTTTCAGGTCCTCTCTGTACATATGTGGTCATCCTTTTAGCTTCCAAGTACTAGTCCCAGGTCCGTCTCATGCCCATCTGCTTTGAGGTACTGCTGTCAGCCTCCTACCTGTGGCCTACATGAAGGAGCCTCAGGCACCTGGATGGGAGCCCCAGTATGTGCACCCCCAGGGTCAGCTCTGTCCCTGTTTCCTGCCGTTGTCTCAGCAGCCCCCTAACCCCTACCCCAGTAGCAGTGGTTGACCTCTTCTGACTCTGATCCAGATCTTGAACTTAAAAACAATTAGAATCCGGGATTCGGATTCAGGCTGCAAAACAACAGAATGGCACAATTGTTCATACTGGTGTGTGATTCTCCTTTCCTAGCCCAAGGTAATGAGAAGAAAATGTGTAATAAATTAAGGGGAAAAGCCCCTAAATTTAAAATATAAGATTTATAGAAATATAGGTATTTACAGAACATAGATTTCTCACCCTAAGGCAACTGCAGTTAAACGTGGTGGCCATTTCACTGATCTAGACCAGCCCACCGAGTCCAGGCCTACGTGGGGCTCCTCCTTCAGTTCTCTTCTCCACCCTCTATGTCCCAACACTATGGGGTCAGCCTCTCTTAGGAGTGGATTAGAGAAGTCACAGTCTCCCCCATAGTTAGAAATTAGTGTGTGAACAGCTTGTCTTCTATTTTTTTGGAGTCAGAGTCTCACTCAGTTGCCCTGGGGTTGAGTAGTAACCTGAAACTCTTAGGCTCAAGCGATTCTTTTGCCTTAGCCTCCCAAGTAGCTGGGACTACAGGTGCCTGACATAATGCCTGTCTATTATTTATTTAGCTGTAAAAATACATTTATTGAACCCCCAAATTTTCTGTGTAGGGAACCCAGGGCCAGAGGCATCATGCTTGTTTTTGGAATACTATAATTTGTGAAGAAGCCTTCTCTGGTAACCATTTAGAATTTCTATTACTGTGAATGTGTACATTCAATAGGAACGTGTTCCTATTAATCAAGGAATTAATCATCCCCGTTCTCTTTGATTAAAAATCACATTACCGGCTCGGTGCCTATAGCTCAACCGGCTAAGGCGCCAGCCACGTATACCTAAGGTGGTGGGTTCGAATCCCCAGCCCGGATCCGCCAAACAACAATGATGGCTGCAACCAAAAAATAGCCAGGCGTTGTGGCGGGCGCCTGTGGTC
>NW_003852417.1:15246122-15258779 GCF_000181295.1 Otolemur garnettii
CCGAGCCCACATTTGTTAATCCATTCATGGATCAGTGGGTACTTGGGCTGTTTGCATGTCTTGGCTATTATGAATTGGGCTGCAGTAAACATTCTGGTGCAAATGTCTTTGTTGTAAAATAATTTTTGATCATCTGGGTATATACCTAGTAGAGGAATTGCAGGATTTGAACGGTAGGTCTACTTTTAGTTCTTTGAGTATTCTCCAAACTTCTTTCCAAAAAGGCCGTAGTAGCTTGCATTCTCACCAGCAGTGTAGAAGTGTTCCCTTCTCTCTGCATCCACACCAACATTTGTAGTTTTAGGATTTTGTGATGTGGGCTGATTTTACTAGAGTTAGATGACATCTCGAAGTGGTTTTGATTTGTGTGTTTCTGATGATTAAGGATGATGAGCATTTCCTAATGTGTTTGTAGGCCATGCACTGTCTTCATCAGAGAAGTTTCTGTTCAAGTCTCTTGCCCAGATAGAAATGGGGTTATTTGTTCTTTTCTTATTGATTAGTTTGAGTTCTCTGTAGATTCTAGTTATCAGACCTTTGTCGGAAGCATAACCTGCAAAAATCGTCTATTCTGAAGGTTGTCTGTTTGCTTTACTTACTGTGCTCTTGGCTGTGCGAAAGCTTTTTAGTTTGATCAGATCCCAGTAATGTATTTTTGGTGTTGCTTCAATTGCCTGGAGGGTCCTCCTTATAAAATATTCTCCCAGGCCAATTTCTTCAAGGGTTTTCCCTGCACTCTCTTCTAGTATTTTATACTAGAGTCTTATACATGAGACTCTATAAACTAGAGTTTTATACATGAGTTTTAAGTTTAAAACTTTTATCCAGTGAGAATCAATTTCTGTTAATGGTGAAAGGTGGGGGTCCAGTTTCAGTCTTCTACAGGTCGCCAGCCAGTTCACCCAGCACCATTTGTTAAATAGGGAGTCTTTCCCCCACTCAATATTTTTAATAGGCTTGTTGAAGATCAAATGATGATAAGTAGCTGGGTTCATCTCTTGGTTCTCTATTCTGTTGCATAAATCTACCTCTCTGTTTTTGTGCCAGTACCATGCTGTTTTGATCACTATAGATTTATAGTATAGACTGAAGTCTGGTAATGTGATACTTCCTGATTTGTTCTTATTTCTGAGTAATGTATTTGCTATTCGAGGTTTTTTTCTGATTCTATATAAAACAAAGTACTATTTTTTCAAGTTCTTTAAAGTATGACAATGGTATTTTAATGGGGATTGCGTTAAATCTGTAGATTGCTTTGGGTAGTATGGACATTTTAACAATGTTGATTCTTCCCAGCCATGAGCATGGTATGTTTTTCCATTTGTTAACATCTTCAGCTATTTCTTTTCTCAGAGTTTCATAGTTCTCTTTATAGAGATATTTCACGCCCTTTGTTAGGTAAACTCCCAGATATTTTATCTTCTTTGGCACTACTGTAAAAGGAATAGAGTCCTTGACTATATTTTCAGCTTGACTATTTTTGGCATATGTAAACGCTACTGACTTGTAAGTATTGATTTTGTATCCTGAGATGCTGCTGTATTCCTAGATCACTTCTAAGAGTTTAGAAGTTGAATCCCTGGGATTCTCCAGGTATAGGATCATAGCATCAGCAAAAAGTTAGACTTTGATCTCCTCTGACCCTATTTGGATACCCTCGATCACCTTCTCTTGCCTGATTGCGATGGCTAAGACTTCCATTACTAGGTTGAATAGCAGTGAGACAGTGGGCATCCTTGCCTTATTCCTGATCTGAGTGGAAATGTTTTCAATTTTACACCATTCAGTATGATATTGGATGTGGGTTTGCTGTAGACGGCCTCTATTAGCTTAAGAAATGTCCCTTCTATGCCTATTTCTTAAGTGTTCTGATCATGAAACGATGCTAGATATTATCAAAGGCTTTTTCTGTGTCAATTGAGAGAATCATATGGTCTTTGTTTTTTATTTTATTGATGTGATATATTATATTTATAGATTTGCATATGTTGAACCAACCCTGTAACCCAAGAATATAATCAACTTGATCATGGTGTATAATTTTTTTGATGCGTTGTTGAATTCTGTTTGCTAAGATCTTATTGAATATTTTTGCATTGATATTCATTAATGATATTGGCCTATAATTTTCTTTCTTTGTTGGATCCTTTCCTGGTTTGGGTATCAGGGTGATATTTGCTTCATAGAATGTGTTGGGAAGTATTCCTTCTTTTTCTATGCTTTGGAAAATGTTGTATAATATAAGTACTAGTTCCTTTTGAAAGGTTTGATAGAATTTGGATGTGAAGCCATCTGGTCCCAGACTTCTTTTTGGGGAGATTTCGTATTGTTGATGTTATTTCAGTGATTGATATAGGTCTATTCAAGATTTCTAATTCTTTCTGGTTGTGTCTGGGAAGGTGGCATGCTTCCAGGTATTGGTCTATTTCCTGCAGATTTTCGTATTTCTGGGAATAGAGATTTTTGTAGTAATCGTTGAGGATTTTTTTGAATTTCTGAAGTATCTGTTGTTATTTCTCCTTTATCGTTTCTGATAGATGATATTAGAGATTTTTTTTTTTTTTTTGAGACAGAGCCTCAAGCTGTCCCCCTGGGTAGAGTGCCGTGGCATTACAGCTCACAGCAACCTCCAACTCCTGGGCTCAAGCGAGTCTCCTGCCTCCGCCTCCCAAGCAGCTGGGACCACAGGCGCCCGCCACAACGCCCGGCTATTTTTTTTTTTTTTTGGTTGCAGCCATCATTGTTGTTTGGCGGGGCCGGGCTGGGGATTCGAACCCGCCACCTTAGGTGTACATGGCTGGCGCCTTAGCCAGTTGAGCTATAGGCGCTGAGCCGATATTAGAGATTTTACTTTTCTATTTCTGGTTAGGTTGGCCAAGGGTTTATCAATTTTGTTAATCTTTTCAAAAAACCAAATTTTTGTTTCGTTGATCTTCTGAATGATTCTTTTGTTTTCAATTTCATTTAATTTTGCCCTAATTTTGGTTATTTCTTTTCTTCTGCTGAGTTTGGGGTTGGAATATTCTTCTTTTTCCAGTTGCTTGAGATGATTCATTAAGTTGTTGGCTTCCTCTCTTTCTGTTTTCTTGATGAAGGCTTCCAATGCTATAAATTTCCCTCTTAGGACTGCCTTTGCAGTATCCCACAGGTTGTGATAATTTGTGTCTTTATTATCATTTTGTTCCAAAAATTTAGTGATTTCCTTCTTAATCTCGTCTTTGATCCAGCTATCATTCAGCCTAAGATTATTTAGTTTCCATGACTTTGAGTATGCGAATTCCTGTTGCTGTTGTGTTCAACTTTTATTCCATGGTGGTCCAAGAAGATACAAGGAATAATTTCTACACTTTTAAATTTGCTGAGGTTAGACTCATGTCCTAGGATATGATCTATTTTGGAGGATGATCCATGGGCTGATAAGAAGAATGTATATCCATTTTTATTAGGGTGGAATGTTCTATAGAGGTCTGTAAAGTCCATTTGTTCTAGGGTCGGTTTTAAGTCTAATATTTCTTTGTTTGGTTTCTTCTTAGAGAATCTATCCAAAACTGTCAAAGGGGTGTTAAAATTTCCAACTATTATAGTGCAGGAAGATATCAAGTTGTTCATATCCATTAGGGTCTGCTTTATGAATTGAGGAGCATTCTGTTAAGGTACATAAATGTTAATTATCGAAATCTCTTCATGTTGGGTGTTTCTCTTGACAAATATGTAGTGATCTTCCTTATCTTTATTTATCTTTGATGATTTAAAGCCAACTGTATCTGCTACTAAAATTGCAACCCCTGCTTTTTTCTGGTTTCCATTTGCCTATATTATACAAGTTCATCCCTTCACCCTGAGTCTATTTTTATCCTTTAAGGTAAGGTGGGATTTTTTTTTTTTTTTTTTTTTGGTTGTGCAAAACTATTGTATTTACAAAAATGGCACAAAAGTGAATTCAACAGTCGATGCACATGCACACTTCATTCACATCCTCAACAAAAGGTATTCTGAAACTACAGAACTGAGTAAGGATACTAGCTTCATGGGGAACTGGTAAGCACTAGAGTCACATAAGTTACACCAGAGAGGGCAAATGTTGCCCAAGTGAAATGCTACTGTTAAAGCTGAAATAGGTTTAAGGCCATTCAAGTTCAAGCACAGAGATACAAATCTTTCAGAGCCCCATCTATTTGTGTTTGAAATATGTAACCTACTTCCAACTTGTGGTCTTAAACTTCTGTTTTACAAAATCCAAAAGGTAAATACAGAAGAAATCAGTACAACAGAAGTTATATTAAAGGAGAGTAACATACAAAGCTTTAATTAAGATGAAATAATTAAAGCCAAAACATTAAAATTGTTAAACTTGCTTGTTGCAACCAGCCCTACACTAGTAGTTAGGTAATATATACAATTATTTTCAAGTAGATTACTTATGTTGCTCTAACATGTCCTTTTCATCAGTGCACTGTTAAACTAATCAACACTCGACACGTGTAATATTCCCTTACAATAGCAGCACACTGCTGCTACCTGCAAAGCTTTCAGTCTCAAATGACTTAGTGAAAGGAAATAAAAAGAGGATAAGTAACATATTAAGGAGAAATAATGGGAATTAGAGGATTCATGCAGTTCAGCTCTTTTAATCAGCCAGCCAGCTTGCTAGCAACAAGGGATGGTTTCCGTTGAGGAAGGTCCTGTGGAATGGGAATGTGGTCACCAGTGACCTCCATCTTATCTGGGGCTGCGGCAGGAAGTTGCTTGTTCCTCATTTTTGCTTTTGCCATGTTGTAATCTCCAGAATCAAAATATTTTTGCCCTTTTTGCAATTGTTTCCTTAAGAAATCTGAACCTCCAGGCTTTTGTCCCAGATGAGGATATCTTGCTTTTAATTTTGCTTCTTCAAAATTGGACTGGTCACTTTATCTTCCATTTCTGTCTACTCCTCTGCCTCGGCTGCCTCGGAGTCTTCCGCAGACATAGCACTCCCTTTGACCCCACTTCTCCGGCTCTCGAGATTCTTAGCAGATATCTGGTCTGAGTTTATCTCAGTATCCAGTCAGCCAGCCTGTGCCTCTTTAGAGGACAATTTAAACCATTCACATTAATTGAGAGAATTGATAAGCCTGGTTGTGTTTTGGGTGTCATGATTTTTGGATGTCCAGTGGCCATTTTGAATCCTTTCACCACTGCGGAAGTTGGGTTTTGTTCAAAAATTTCTGGGTGAGTTTACTTTGGAGGTAGAGTATTATGCTGGTCATTGTGGAAGATGGGTCTGAGAATATCCAGGAGAGCTGGTTTAGTTATGGCAAATTTCTTCAACATGTCTATGTCATTAAAGTATTTGATTTCTCCATCACAAATGAAACTCAGTTTAGCTGGATATAGGATCCTGGGCTGGAAATTGTTTTAGGAGATTGAAGGTCAATGACTATCTTCTTCTGGCTTGAAATGTGTCCAGTAAGAGATCTGCAGTCATTCTGATACTTCTCTCTTTGTAGGTGATGCTTTTCTTACTTCTGGCTGCTTGCAGAATTTTCTCCTTTGTCTTAACTTTGGCAAAGTTAATCATGATGTGTTTAGGAGATGCTTTATTTGGATTGAGTCTTGCTGGGGTTCTGAAACTGTCTGCTATCTGAAGTTCTGTATTTCTTGCAATGCTTGGGAAATTCTTCTCCAAAAACTCTTGGAGTAAAACATCTGTACCTTTAGGACCATCCTCTTCTCCTTTGGGAATTCCTATAAGACTAATGTTTGATCTTTTGGAGTTATCCCACAACTCTCTCAGGGAATGATCAGTTTTTGCTTTCCATTTGTCTGCCTTTCTGAGTGTTTGGGAACTTTGTCTTCAGTGTCAGAGATCCTTTCTTCTGCCTGGTCAACTCTATTACTAAGGGATTCTACTATATTTTGGAGCTCCTCAACTAACTTTTTCATTTCCTTGAGTTCTGCTATCTATTTTCTCATTATGTCCATGTCTTTGGTGACTTGGGCTTTGACTTCATCAATTTCTTGAGACAACTTTAGAACTACTCTTTGAAATTCAATTTTTATCTTTTCTTCCATTCTAATTATCTTATTTGCAGTCCATATTCTGAATTCGATTTCTGACATGGCTGCATTTGTCTATGCATGGCATCTTCATTTGTATCTCCTTTGTCATTTCATGTAGGGGTTGATCTACTCTGGTTATTCATGTTGCCAGAGTTCTTCTGTTGAGTCTACACCATGCTTATTTTCCACTGTTTGATTATTAGAACTGGTAGGCTGAGATTGAATTGAGGTTCCCAGGTAGTAGAGATAGCCCCTTACCAAAGCACTAGGGTTTGTAATTGTGGCTTATCTCCTACAACCTTAAAAAGGCCCCTTTCAGAGTTTTGGCCAGAGACTCTGAGGACCTACTTGGTGAGATAGTGCAAGCTAGCTCTGTTTTGATATCCGCCAACCTCTACCCTATCCTAAGAAACCATAGTATTAGGTTTATTTTACTATTTTATTTTTTGCAGTTTTTGGCCAGGGCTGGGTTTGAACCTGCCACCTCCAGCATATGGGGCTGGTGCCCTACTCCTTTGAGCCACAGGCACCACCCAGTATTAGGTTTAAATCTCAACTGTGAAGAGATACAAGCAGCTGCGGTGCCCAGCCCCCACCCTTCAGTTCTTTTCTGCTACAGAATTTCAAAGGTCAACCTGAGAATGTCCCTGAGTGGACAGCCCCAGACATGGGTTCCAGTTAAGTTGTCTCAGGCACTGTAAACCCTGCCCAACAGAGGGATTTAAGGGTCCCCGAAAGCACAACTGGAGGCAGGGATCCACATTCCTGCCTGCCAGACTCAGTCTACCCTGTTGTCTGCTCACAGGCCCAGTTGGAGCCAGGGGCCACGCCCCCACCCACTGGTCTCAGTCCACACCCAGCTAGCTTCTGCTTGCCGCCAGATCAGTTGAAGTCAGGGGACCATGCCTCCACCTGCTAGTCTCAGTCTACTGCCTGGCAAGCCTCTGTTTGAGGCTCTGTTAGAATCAGGGCACTGCACTCCACCTGCACATCTCAGTCCTCACCCAGTAAGCCTCTGCTCACCAGCCCCACTGGAGACAGAGGACCACGCCCTAGCTCTCAAGTCTTGGTTCACACTCAGGAAGCCAGTGCTGGAGGGTTCTGTTGGAATCAGGGGACCATACCCTTGCTCTCAGGTCTCAGTCCACACCTAGCAAGGCTCTGCTTACAGGCCCCACAGAGGCTGGGGACCAGCCCTGTTTGCCAAAGTCAGTCCACATGGGGCAACCACTCTCCTAATGTGGGTGCCATCAAAGCTGGGGGTTCTGCACCCTGTCCCACCAGACGCAGCCTGAACTAAGGGTTAATACCACCACTGGCTGGGCATGTCATAGCCAGGGGACTGTTCCTCCTCCTGCCAAGTGTCCCTTTCTTCCCACACTCTCTTTCTTCCCTGTTAGTCACAGATTCCACCCTGATGGTTGGCAGTCCACACTATGCCCAGGTATCTCAGGACAAGACCAAATATTCTGTGCTCTGCAGGGGGCAGAACTTCAGACCACCATGCAAGAGGGAAAGGGTGGACTGGGAGTTTGGACTTGTGGGGAAAAATATCTGTTCAATTTTATGCCTGGCAGGGTGGTATCTAGGTTCATAAGTGGGACTTCCCTGGAGAAAGAGACCTGGAGTTTAGTGGCCTTCTCCAGGGAGTTAAAATGAGAGATCTTTTGTTCCTTGCTCATTTGCAGATAGCCTGCGGCAGGCCTCCTGCTTGGGGGAGGAGTCTCCCATCCTCTAGTCAATAGGCTTTGTACCTGTAATTTGTTTTCTTGAATGCTCTTCCTTGGAGTTACAGCTTGTTGAACTTTCTTGGCTCAGTTCCCCACCTTTGACTTCATAGAGTCCAATTATGTCCAATTTTTCTTCCTCTGCTCAGGAGCCTCCTCTGCTCAGTCGGCCATCTTCCCAGAATTCCCTGGCTATTTTTTAGAGACAGTTTCTCGCTCTTGCTCATGCTGGTCTCAAACTCATGAGCTCAAGCAATCTGTCCCCCTCAGCCTCCTGGAGTGCTGAGATTACAGGCGTAATCCCTCTTCTTTTTTTTGAGACAGAGTCTCACTCTAGGCACCTGTCTCCTGAAACAGGAGTGAGGTTGGCGTGTTCAGGAAACAGCAGGAAAAACTGGTGAGGCTGAAGCATAGTGTGGAGAGAAAGGCAGGAGGCAGGACTGAGGGGAAGCAGGTGTAGGTCTTAGAGGCCATGATGAAGAATTGAAATACAGTCCAAACTGTGAGGGTAAACCATTCAAAGGTTTTGAGTAGGGGAGAGATATGATCTAACAAATATTTTAAAAAGGAGATGGCTGCTGCGTGAAGAACTGAGGACTCAAGGGCAAGAGTGGAAGCTGGGAGGCCAGGTGAGAGTGAAGCAGCCAGTGGTGCTTGTGGGGAGGTGACACCAAAGGAGTTGACAGCTCATTCAGATTCCACATGAATGCAAGTGAAAATGAGAAATCAAGCTGGGTGTGGTGGCCTTCACTATTATCCTAGCACTCTGGGAGGCTGAGGCAGGAGGATTGCCTAAGCTCAGGAGTTCAAGACCAGCCTGAGCAAGAGTGAAACTCTGTCTCTACTAAACATAGCAAAAAAAATTAGCCAGGCGTGGTGGTTGGTACCTGTAGTCCCAGCTACTTGAGAGGCTGAAGTAAGAAGATCACTTGAGCCCAAGAGTTTGAGGTTGCTGTGAACTCTGATGCCATGGCATTCTAGCCTGGGCAACGGAGTGAGACTCTGTCTTAAAAAAAAAAAAAAAAGGTGAGAAATCATTCCTCAGCAGCTTGGCCTGGTGGATTAGCATCTCATTCAATGAAAGAGATGAAAAAATCTCTTTGTTGCTCTGAAAAAGTCAGAAATCATGCTTTTCAAGAGAAAGCATGTTCTTCCATCTTATCTTTATTCCTTATCCTTGTTTCTTGCCACTGTGATTTCTGATTTTTTTCAGAGCAACTGTGGGAGAGAGGACGAAAGCCAGGTAATGAGAGGCAGGAACGTTCTTATGCATTAATGATGATCTATTTTAGTATAAAGCATTCTCCAGGCTTAGCAGGAGTTTAAAGTTAATATTTTCTTATAGGGGCACTTTTAAGTGATCTTCAGAGAAAATTTCTTTTTTTTTTTTTTTTTTAGACAGAGCCTCAAGCTGTCCCCCTGGGTTGAGTGCTGTGGCATCACAGCTCACAGCAACCTCCAACTCCTGAGCTCAAGCGAGTCTCCTGCCTCCGCCTCCCAAGTAGCTGGGACCACAGGCGCCCGCCACAATGCCCGGCTATTTTTTGGTTGCAGCCGTCATTGTTGTTTGGCGGGTCCGGGCTGGGGATTCGAACCCGCCACCTTAGGTGTACGTGGCTAGCGCCTTAGCCGGTTGAGCTATAGGCGCCGAGCCCAGAGAAAATTTCTATTGCTAGTAAATCTCCCCTGATGATTTTGTTCCCAGCTGGTTGGCGTTGGCTCTCAGCATCTGCGCGATTTCCCGCTAATCCCTTCTTCACATTGGAACACGATTGCCTTAAGAGATATGGAGACTAAAATTAGACCCATTTTAGAATCTTGTTATAAGCCTGTTCAGCACCCAAGAGGAAATATAAAGCGGGCAGGTGGATGTACCAGTCTGAAGTTTGGGGAGACAGGGGTGGAGACAGGTTATTTGAGAGCCTTCTGCATATAACGCTGTTTGAAATCATGTGATCATCTGGGAGTGTCAGCAGGGAAAAGAGCTGAGGGCCAGTTCTGCGGAGCTCCAAGATTTAGTGATTGGGAAAAGGAGGCACAGCCAGTGAGGGAACATAAAAAGGGTGAGTAGCTAGTGATTTAGGGAGAAAAGCAGGAGAGTGTGGCAATCAGGAGCCCCAGAAAGGGTTTCAGAAAAGAAGGTAGTATCAACTGTGTCAGTGCTAAGAGGGCAAGTAAAAGGAGGATTGGGATTTATCCTTTGTATTTAGTGAGATTAGAAGTGATGGGTGACTTTCATCATTCAGGTTACTGTGGACTAGCTGGAATGAAAGCCCATGTAGAGTGGGTTCAGGAGAGAATGGGGTGAGGATGTGCAGACAGAATGAGCAACCCTATGTGGAGTTTAGCTATACAGGGAGCAGAGAGGTATGGGGTAGGGGCTGGAGAAGGTAGGGACAGGGAATGTTTTTTTATCAGATGTTAGATATTTAGCATGTAAGTTTCCTGCTGGAAATGCTCCAGTAGAGAAGGACATTTGATGATGCTGGAGAGAGAGGGGCCATATAGGAAGGAGAGAGTCCTTCAGAAGTGAAGAGGTGGGATCCAGGACTCAACTGGGGGGCAGGACGACCTACCCGTTGTGTGAAGAGGGAAGACAAAACACAGGGATGCAGAAGCAGCCAGCTCGGAGGACTGTGGTGAAGGAAGTTTGTTTACTTCTGTTTATTTTCATTTTCTCAATAAAGTGAGATGGTCCTCAGCTGATAGTGAGGTGGAGGATAGAGATTTAGAGAGAAGGGAAGAAAGTAATCTAATACTTTCTGAGTCATAACAATACTAGTCTAAATTAGTACACCAAGCTTACTGACATCTGAAAGGCTGGACCATGTGGGGTTCTTTAAATCTTTGTGCTCTATCCCGTCTCTAGTACGGTTGGCTGTGTCCCTGAATCTCTACATGTTTCTGAATCCAGACAGAGGGAGGAAAGGTTGAAGCAGGAGGTTTGGGTGGAGACTTTCCCTAAGAGATGAGTCACTCAGCTCTGGCAGGACCAGGCTTCAGGGGGATCAGCTCAGCAGGGCTGGGTAGTTCCTTCTGCTCTTGTGATATCATCATCCCTGTAACACACTCAACTCTTTTCTTTTGTCACCTTCAAAAAGTTTCAGCAACCAAGGAGCATACATCCTCATCCATGACTTGTGAAAGGGAAGACAAAACTAAGCTACTTCAGAGGAAGTCATCTGCTAGCGGGAATCATTCAGGGTAAAGGACCAAGGAAGGTGCTCAGAACTGCCATATCTCTAAGTAAAGCATCTACTCAAACTTTAATTTTTGACTTCAATGTCTGTGATCATTAAGCAATGGCAATACTATGTATTGACAGTTACTACAAATGTATTTTCCTCAGAAGTTACAAAATATTGCTAACATCCAATAAAAATAATCATAGCTACCTTACTGAGTGCCCATTTCAATTTATTTGGTTTGTTCCTAAAGGAAGTTATGATCCCTTTGATCATGTACCCTTAAAATCCACACCCTCCTATCTTCCCCAGGTTATTACGATTTTTAAAATTCATTAGGAAATTTAAAAACTCATTTTAGGTATGATTATTCCCTTGCTGATTCTGATCTAAACATGTTGAGTTTGAATCCTGGTCACGGGAAGACATAGCAGGACATAGAGCACAGGAGAGCGGGATTCCATTTTCCTTAAGCAAAGGAGACACCATGGGAACCTTTTTAAAGGAGTTGGGGGAGTCTGAGTTCTTCAGTTCTGTCTATTCCCCGCACATATATAATTGCCAAGAGCCTCTCTTTCCCAACCTGTGCCCTTGCTTCCATATAAAAGACTGGCATGGCAGCATTGTTAATACAACTGGACTCATAATTCAGGAATTTACAATATCAATTTATGGGATGGGTGCCCTCGCTCACTTTAGGAGGCTGAGGCAGAGGATCACTTGAGGCCAGGAGTTTGAGACCAGCCTTAGCAACATAGCGAGACCCCAGCACTACAAAAAAATAAGAAAAATTAGCCAGGTGTGGTGGCACACACCTATAATTCTAACTACTTGGGAGGCTAAGGCAGGAGGATTGCTTGATCCCAGGAGTTTGAGGTTGCAATAAGCTATGATCACTCTGTTGTGCTCTAGCCTGGGCAGCAAAATGAGACCCCATTTCAAAAAAAAAATGACAAGTTTATGAACTTGAGGGCTCCATACAGAATGGGGTTTATTAAAAATGGTGGCCGTGTATTTTTATGCCTTGACTCCAGCTTTCTGGCATCTGAGCTTTTTGTTTTTTTACTTTAAGTTATCCATTTTTCTCTCTCATTCCACATTTATCATTCTACCATGACAGTTATCCAGTCTCCCAGTCTCTAATCCCCCAGTCAATATATCCCCCACATGAAAAATAGATCTTTTTCTCTTTTAGCTATAGGGTCTTGCTTTCTCACCAGGCTGGTGTGCAGTATCTTGATCATGGCTCAATGAAGCCCTGACCTCTTGGGTCCAAGTGATCCTCCCACTTCAGCCTCCTGAGTAGCTGGGACTGAGTGAGACACACCACCTGGCTGTCAGCGTTTTCTTAGTATTAGTGACTCCATTTTGACTTTGACAACTTTCAAAGTATAAAGGTAAGAGACATATTTAAATATGTAAGAACCAAGGGAAAATTATTTCCATGAGCCCTTGAAAAAATTACTAAATAATGAACTTGAATCAGCAAAGACATAAAATATAGCAAAAGAACTGACAGTGAACACTAATTCAATTGACTATTCAACACACTAAAACAAAGGTTATGAGACAGAATTTAAGTTTTGTAAATACTGGCTCGGCACCTGTGGCTCAAGTGGCTAAGGTGCCAGCCACATACACCTAAGGTGGCGCGTTCAAATCCAGCCCGGGCCCGCCAAACAACAATGACGGCTGCAACCAAAAAA
>NW_003852417.1:15258903-15259989 GCF_000181295.1 Otolemur garnettii
AAAAAAAAAAGTTTTGTAAATACTAACACAAATTGGGAGGGAAAGAGAAGATGAAAGTAATATAAACACAGTGATCTCAGTTTTTGCAAATGATATTTAAGGCTGTTAAATTAAGTAGTGGAGGACTAATGGAACATTAACAAAAATATATTTAGTTAGCGATTAGGGTCCACAGCATAGGGTAAACAATGCAGATGTTTGAGTTAGAAAGACCTGTGTGTATATCTTGGTAATTGGCTGGGTGCAGTGGCTCATGCCTGTAATTGTAGCACTCTGGGAAGCCAAGGCAGGCGAACTGCCTGAGCTCAGGAGTTGGAGACCAACCAGAGCAAGAGGGAGACCTCATCTTTACTAAAAACAGAAAAACTAGTCGGGCATTATGGCAGGCACCTGTAGTCCCCAGCTACTCTGGAGGATAAGAAGATGGCTTGAGCCCAGGAGTTGGAGGTTCCTGTGAGCTATGATGCCACAGCACGCTACAGAGGGCAACAAAGTGAGATTCTGTCTCAAAAATAAATAAAAAATAAATCTTGGCAAATATCTGCTTGGTAATTTTGGGCAAGTTGCTTACTCTCAACCTCAGTAAGAACTGTTCCTCAGGTTTGTTGGAGTCAGTAGAACAATAAACACTCATTTATTAGCTTGCCCTCTTGATTAAGGGAAACTGTTGATTAAACCAATACGTATGCAGGTAAGTTTCTTAGGAAACTTCACGTCACACAAGTTGTCTGGTTGCTCTGAAGAAGCAGTTCAAATCCTGGCTAAGTCCTACATTCTCTCACCCAGTTGGTTATGTTTCCTTTGAAAAATATTTAATCAATTCTGTTCTTATCTCCAGTGAGAAATTTGAATTTAAACAGAAAAATAAAAGTAAATTTGTGCTGCTGAGTCTACTTTCCCTCAGGAAGGAAGGAAAGGCTGGGGTAAATTTTGAAAGCATTTAAAAAAATGTTTTATTATGGAAACTTTCAGTCAAATACAAAGTAGAGAGAAAAAGTATATGAACTCCATAATCCTACCCAGGCCTCCCCTCTCACCTACTGGATTACTTTGAAGCAATCTCTGATATGCCGTTTTTTTTTTTTT
>NW_003852417.1:15261228-15266352 GCF_000181295.1 Otolemur garnettii
GTCCAGGCTGGCCGCGTCGCCCCTCTGGCCCTCGGCGACGCGGCCCGGGCGCCCAGGAGGGGTGACCGCCGCCGCTGGAGGGCGCGGCCGGGCCTGGCTCCCTGCCGGGCCGAGCGAGGGGGTTGGAACCGCCGCCTGCGCCGCAGGCCCGTCCCAACCGTAATGTCCTGGTCAGTCGGCTCCGCTGCTCTCTCTCCAGGGTCTCTGCTGTCCATGGCTGCCGCGAAAACATCGAGCTACTTCAGGCTGGAAAGATTAAAAGAATGGCCAGAGCCCGAGACCGTTTCTTTAATGGAGGTAAAATAAGGTGTCATCTTGACAAGTCGTGCTGGCGTGGGGACACCAGCCCCTTGCATCTAGTGGTTATTTTGCCTCCGTCACAATTATATTCCTAGGATTGGTGGGGAACCAGTGGCCTTTTGACTGAAACCAAATTTATGTTATTAAAAGGGGTGCAGCAGCGAAAGATGAAGCTTTTCCTGCCTCCTCTGGTGCTTAAGAAAGAACAATCTTGAAGTCAGAAGGCGGCGGGTTCCCCACCCCTGCCCCCGGATCAGAATTGGCCCAGAGTGGGTCTTGTCACTGGCCTCAGTGAGCTGAGCAGGAAAAAAGCAGGGACCCGTGCGTGCTGCCCTGCGGGAAGAGCCAGGCCTGGGCTGGCCGGCTGGTTCCTTACACTTAGCGTCTGGGAATAATTTTCCCATAAAGAAAATTTTATTGTGGATTCCATGATTTGCCTCACTGTAAAAACAGAAACTCTTGGTAATTTCCTTTATTTTGCCCCTTTTGCCACAGCGGAAGAGTAGTGAGACAGTTTTCGTGCACAGAAGGCTGTGGATTTCAGAGCGCTGCTACAAATTGCATCTTCCTTACGTTTTCTGGCAAAATTAGGAAGAAGGAGCCATCAAAGACAAAAATCTATTTCTTCAAGCAAAAAAAGATAATTTGAGAATCTGAAACAATACACCAAAAGTGTATATAACATCGGCTGATAATCTTACTATAATATTTATTTATTCATTTTGAGACAGAGTCTCACTAAGTTGCCCTTGGTAGAGTGCCATGGTGTCACAGCTCACAGCAACTTCAAATTCTTGGGCTTAAGTGATTCTCTTGCCTCAGCCTCCCAAGTAGCTGGGACTACAGGTGCCCGCCACGACAATCGCTGTTTTTTTTTTTTGTAGTTGTCATTGTTTGGCAGGCCTAGGCAAGGTTCCAACCTGCCAGCCCCAGCGTATGTGGTTGGTGCCCTAACCACTAAGCTATGGATGCCGAGCCTAGGATATCTTAAACATTTTTTTTTTTTTTTGCAGTTTTTGGCCAGGGCTGAGTTTGAACCCTTCACCTCCGATATATGGGGCCAGCCCCCTGCCCTACTCCTTTGAGCTACAGGCACCACCCCCTAGAATATCTTTTAAGAAAGGTTTTCCTGGCTTGGTGCCTGCGGCTCAAGTGGCTAAGGCTCCAGCCACATACACCTAAGCTGGCGGGTTCGAATCCAGCCCCGGCCGCCAAACAATGATAGCTGCAACCAAAAAAAATGGCCGGGCGTTGTGGCAGGCACCTGTGGTCCCAGCTACTTGGGAGGCAAGAGAATCACTTAAGTCCAAGAGTTTGAGGTTGCTGTGAGCTGTGATGCCATGGCACTCTGCCCAGGGGGATAGCTTGAGGCTCTGTCTCAAAAAAAAAAAAAAAAGAAAGGTTTTCCCAAGATGCTTGCCAACATGTATGTTTTCTGTCTTTTCAAATCAATTGATTGATTCTAAAATTATATTGGAGTATCAGGAAACACGTTTAACTGTCATACATACTTCTCCAGTTGCCGTCTTAAAATAAGCCTGAGAAGGTGGAGATTTTGGACAGTAAGGAAAATTCTAAAACAATATAAGTCTGTTTGTATTGTAAAGAGTGCTTTATTTTGAAGAAGATTGGAGTATCTGTTTGAAATCATTTTAGATTTCAGATGAAGCTGTTAAATATATGGGTAAAAATACAAATCTTTTTGGGATTTTTCTTATTTCAGAGAATTTGGTTATTTCAGTTTGGAGTTCAGTTTGTTTTGATGCATTCAGTGTGGCAGAACAGAAAGAAGAGCCAAGCTGGAATATCATAGTCCTAAGAACCTGTGTCATTTTTCACTAGAGATAATATTTTTTTAGGCAATAGTATATCTCTTCCAGATATTGGAATTTTATTGCCTTTTCATTGGTTCTTACTTAGTTCCTATAAGAAGAAAAGCTGTAGATCAGATCATAGTGTTATAACTAAAAAATCCCTGAAGTGATTTTTCAGTGCATCAGCTATGCCCAAATTCATAATGGAAACAGCAAGTCCCTACATGTGAGATAGTATCTAACTATGTTTCTAGCTGCCACTAACTAGGTCTGAGCTCTGGAATGGCTGAACTAACTCAAACTTACTGTAGTTTTGATTTACAAAGAGACCTAGGCAAAGGTAGGAAATGCCCTTTAAAACATACCTAATGCGGCTAGGCTGGCGCCTGTGGCTCAAGCAGCTAAGGCGCCAGCCATGTACACCTGAGCTGGCGAGTTTGAATCCAGCCCAGGCCCGCCAAACAACAATGATGGCTGCAACCAAAAAATAGCCGGGTGTTGTGGTGGGCACCTGTGGTCCCAGCTACTTGGGAGGTGGAGGCAGGAGCCCGGGAGATTTGAACCCAGGAGTTGGAGGTTGCTGTGAGCTGTGATGCCACAGCATTCTACCCAGGACAAGAGCTTGAGGCTCTCTCTCTCCAAAAAAAAAAAGTACTTAATGGATGAATGACTATATGAATGAATGGGAGAATTCCTTTCAGAGAGAGTCCCTTTAATTAATAAGCTTCTTTGTACATTAAAAAATATGATTTGTCTCGGCACCAGTCGCTCAGCGGCTAGCGCGCCAGCCACATACACTGGGCCCACCAAACAACAATGACGGCTGCAACCAAAAAATAGCTGGGCATTGTGGCAGGCGCCTGTAGTCTCAGATACTTGGGAGGCTGAGGCAAGAGAATCGCTTAAGCCCAAGAGTTTGAGGTTGTTGTGAGGTGTGATGCTATGGCACTCTACTGAGGGTGACATAATGAGACTCTGTCTCAAAAAAAAAAAAATATATATATATATATAATTTAATAATATAGTATTGGTGTTTGGGTAGGGGGCTAAAAAATACAAATTTAAATGAAATAAGATTGACTCTGAGTCGATAATTGTTGAACATGGGTGATGGGCTCATGGAGAATGATTTTTAAAATTTTCTATAATAAAAACTTACAAAATGTGTTTTGAGATACAGAATTAGATTTACACTAAAATTATTGGTAGAATACACAGAATTTTTTTCATTCTAGTTTATTTGTTCAGGATTTATGTCTTAATATTCAATCCTGTGATTTCAGGTATTAGCTAGAGAAGACATCGATGAAGCTGTGTATACCATCTTATTTAGAGAAAATTATGTTGTAAAGGTGAGAGCTGGCTAGAGACCGTGTGGTGTCTAAGTGTGATCTAGGGGGGTGAGAGTGATGTTGCCGTGTCAAAAAGACTCATTTTGCAGGGAGAATGAGGCTTCCCTGCAGAATGGGTACTTGTCTGTGCTATGTAGATCTGAGATTATGCCACTTCCTTGCGAGATCACTAAGAGGTTTTGAATCCTGCTTGGATTTGTCCTGAAGAATCTGAGAAACGGTTCTAACTGCTTCCCTGTGTCCTGGTTCTGAATGGAAATTCTGTCCTACTGAGGCTTGCTTCTTTCTCATATGTTCCCATATTGCAGTGGGGAATATAGAAAACCACCAGAAGCGAATTAGTATTTAAGATTAATGACCAGGCAGTAACTGTTAGTCCCTATGGAATTAGTGAGCTTAAGAGGGGTTTATTTTCAATGAGAAGGATAGTGTTATTTATAATAATACTTTGACATTTATGTTTACAATTTATGACAGAAATGTACATATATTGCCATTTGAGCATCCGAAGAAGTAGGTGGGATTACCCTCCTTTTGTAGATGGGAGTGAGAAAGGGGTCCAGGCCAGTCTAGTGCTCTTTCTATTCTACCAAGTTTGTCACGGACTTTCCTGATGATGAAAGCTAAACATGGAATGAGTGACCAAGGAACGGTACAAAATCCCTAAAAAGAACCCAGAATTTCATGAGTTAGGAATGGGTTTGTCTGATTCAGGAGTTAGGTGCATTTTCATCTGAAGGCGCAGTTGTGGTTTAGAACTTTGAGTTATACCTGCGCTGTGCTCTCAGGTTCTCTAATGAACACTGTCTTATACTAGGATTTTGTAACCTGATTTTGCCTGAGAGCTTATAAGTGGGGAACAAGTGTGGTTTTTTTTCTTATTCAAATGGTGATCAATGAAACATTTCTTAATAATTTATTTTCTATGTTTGTATCACTTCATTAGAGTCTGGATACATATTTTCAGCATCTGGATACTTATAAGGAAAGAAGAAAAGAGTTGTTACATAAAAAGTGGGTCCAAAATGTCATAGCACCTCTTCAGCAGAGAGTTTTGGAAAAAGTAATCTCATATAGAGGGCCTAAAAAAAAGAAACAAGAAGATTATGGATATTATTTAAAGGACAGAAATAAAATGGTACTAAGAATTTGTTTTTATTTAATTAAAGTGTAATTTGAATATTTTTACTGGTTGTGTGAATAGTCTAAAGCTTATTTTTGTATTTAAGATGAAATACAAAAATCAATACTGCATTCTTATGTCTGGAGTTTTGAGTGGAAGGGATAGGAGAATTGATTGGGAGCTAGATTTATCAGGAATGCTTTTAGGTAAATGTTATTAGAATAATAGTGCCTTAAATCATAAAGGCATTTTTATTTATCCATTAGGAAATTGAGAGGTGGGTGGTCTCCTGGTGGGTTCTGGCAGCATAATGATGTCAAGTTCTGGCTCGGCACCTGTGGCTCAAGTGGCTAAGGCACCAGCCACATACACCTGAGCTGGAGGGTTCAAATCCAGCCTGGGACTGCCAAACAACAATGACGGCTGCAACCAAAAAATTCTAGCTGTGGTCCCAGCTACTTGGGAGGCTGAGGCAGGAGACTCGCTTGAGCCCAGGAGTTGGAGGTTGCTGTGAGCTGTGATGCCACAACACTCT
>NW_003852417.1:15266464-15268645 GCF_000181295.1 Otolemur garnettii
AAAAAAAAAAAAAATGATGTCAAGTTCTTTTCTATTCTATATTGCTATCCTTAATATTTTCAATTTATTCCCATCATTCTAACATTTGCCTGATGGTTGCTTATAGCTCCAGGTAGTAGGTTTGCTTTCAAGGCAGGAAAAAGGGGTCAGGAATGGTGCCAGGGGCTCTTCTCTCACCCTGCTTCTTTGATCAGGAAACAAAAAGAGTCCCTAGAGGTCCCCAGCCAACTCTCCCTGAGGTCTCATTGCCAAGAGTGGCTCACAGCATAAGTCCAGCTACAAGCAGGGCCAGGAAAATACTGTGCAGCTTTCTAACCTCTATACTAGGAAGCGAGCAAGGGGGAATGGATTGCAGGGCTATTGAGTCAGCCAACTGTTAGGTGTAGGGATTAACAGTTTTTTTTCTTTTTTTGAGACAGTCTCAAGCTGTCACCCTGGGTAGAGTGCCATGGCATCACACCTCACAGTACCCTCCAACTCTTGGGCTTAAGCGATTCTCCTGCCTCAGCCTCCTAAGTAACGGGGACTATAGGCACCTGCTACAGTGCTTGGCTATTTTTGTTGTTGTTGTTGCAGTTGTCATTGTTGTTTTAGCTGGCCAGGGTCGGGGTTTGAACCTGCCAGCTTCAGTATATGTGGCTGGTGCCCTACCCACTGAGCTACGGGTGCCGCTGGGATTAATAGTTTCTATACATTGCTCTGCAGTTTGGCTTTATTGAAAACAGTAAAATTTAGTTTTTTACTATGAAGACTTCTGTTTTAATTTTGAAGTCAGGACTCTCTATTGGGCAGGGTGTGGTAGTTCACGCCTGTAGTCTTAGCTGGAGGATTAGAGGGAGGCTGAGCCAAGAGGATTGCTTGAGCTCAGGAGTTTGAGGGACCAGCCTCAGCAAGAGCAAGTCCCCATCTCTACTAAAAATTAAAAGAAAATTAGCCAAGTGTTATGGCGGGTGCCTGTAGTCCCAGCTATTCAGGAGGCTGGGGCAGGAGTCTGAGGTTGCTGTGAGCTAGGTTGATGCCGCAGCACTCCTGTCTGGGCAACACAGTGAGACTCTGCTTCAAAAAAAAGAAAAGAAAGAAGTGGGGGTATTTAGCCCAGGAGAGAAGATATGAGGAGGAATGAAATCTGTAAAGATTTCAAGGCAGGCATACGTCTACCGTAATTAGACTAGTATCTGCACCTGGAAGTTACAAGGCAGGCTTACACTCAATCTAAGGACAAACTCTCCTCACGGAGCAAAAAGTTCTCAAGCTAAGGCTGATGGATAAATTGGGACTGAAGCTACATGATGACTTCTCCCTGAAGGTGGTGGGGGCTCGCTTCAGGCTAAATCACTTCTGAGGCTTCTTCTAACCCTTTGCATATCTGCTTTTATGTAAAAATGGAATAAAGTATTTGCTTTTTATGAATCTTGCAAAACAGTTTGTATTTGTAGTGATGTGCTCTTGTGTATTTTTTTTTCTAAAGGAAATTGTATCTGGAGAACATTATGATTCTGACATATACGATCCTTTTTTTATAAAGGAAAAGGGCCCAGACTCTAGAAAGGTATAGTAGGTTTATTATTTTTATTTATTTATAATTCATAGCTCTGGAGTTGGGGGAAACTGAGTCAACTTAGAAGTCTCGTAGTTATTCTCTATTCATTAAAAAAAAACAAATCCACAAAAGCATTTCTCCTGAGTTTCAAAATAGGAACCCAAAGTTCCTGTTGATCTCTGAGGGAAATCTACATTGTGAACAAGGCATGCATGTGTGTGATAATTTGTTCATTCATTCATTCATTCATTCCCATTCAGCATACTTGAAGCGCAAGAGGGAGAGAGAGACCCATGAGTATTGTCAGTCCACTGAGCACTGGAAGGTCTAATAGTTGAGCTTGCAATGAGTTCCGATTTCTTTTTTTTTTTAATGTTTCTTTTTTCTTTTATTTATTTATTTTTATTTTATTTATGTATTTATTTTTGTTGTTGCAGTTTTTGGCCAGTGCCAGGCTTGAACCCGCCACCTCCAGTATATGGGGCCGGCACCCTACTCCTTGAGCCACATGTGCTGCCCTATGAGTTCTGATTTCTAAATTGCTAATATATGAGCTAAAATGGAGAAATGAAGGTTTTGGGTTTTGCTCCTGTGTAGCAGATATAGCCACTGATGTTATTAATTTTTAAAACATATGGCTC
>NW_003852417.1:15268863-15270077 GCF_000181295.1 Otolemur garnettii
GCCACAGCACTCTACCCAGGGGGATGGCTTGAGGCTCCGTCTCAAAAAAAAAAAAAATTTTTTTAAAACATATGTTTGGTTCTGAAGAGAGAAGTAGTTTATTTTGCTTCTCCTTGAAAACCAGGCCAGGTCCTTAGCAAGAACATTGAAAGGTTCTTGGTCATGAGCAGACTCTCGTTATCAGGGAGCTGGAGGCTGCCTTGGTTATTCAGCAATTACTTGTCTTGTAGTTAGGGCCCAGCATTGGGCTAAGTGCTATGGGAGAAATGGAGAAGGGGAAAATCATCTCTGTAAGTTTTATAATCATGAGGGGGAAGAAAGAACTGTCTCTATATAACCTCTGTGTGCCCCCTTGAAACAAACTTCTCCTCCTGCTTACCTGCCCTTAAAAACCAATGTCAGCTTCCCAGGGGGCCTCCTTCCTCCATAGCCGGGTGAGGAGCCCTGCCTGCCTCACGCTCCTGAAGTGTCCCAGACTCGCTGCTCTCCTGACTACATCACCTAGTTTACAACTAGGCTGTTCTAAACAGAGAGATCCTCGAGGACGAGTCCTAATCTGATGTGGTGCACAGTGGCATCACAGATACGGAATGAGTGATGCGGTGACACAGCAGAACTGAGCAGAGGCTGTCTCTGCTGTTTGGGTGGCCCTTCCACCTGTTCAGCCATTCAGGCCCTGTGATGTAGCCTCATCTGAGGCAGGTGGTATTTACCCCTTCACTGCTCTGTGGAGTGACATTATTCATGGGTCCTTATTCTCAGCACCTTGGGTGTACACTATTTGAATGCTTAGACCAGATTTGTAAAGTCTACTTGGGGCCTCAAAGAGTCTCACTTTTCTTGTAGGTTGCATCGTCACCATTGTTTGATCCTCTGTTTCAAAGACAGCAAACGGATGAAGAGCAGAGCACTAGTCTCCTCGTTAGTTCACCCGGGTTCACTTTGACCCCACACAGTGTGATTCCAGAAGAGCAGCGGAAAACCTCAGCAAGGTTCTCTGGCAGCTCCTCCGCAGGCTACGAAAGTGAAGCTTACAGTCAGTGCAGGTACAGACAAGCACAGACACCGAGCAGCAGACATTTGTTTCATTTGTAGTTGTTTATTTCCTAGTGGAGATCTTTTTTTTTTTTTTTTTTTTTTTTAGACAGAGCCTCAAGCTGTCCCCCTGGGCAGAGTGCTGTGGCATTACAGCTCACAGCAACCTCCAACTCCTG
>NW_003852417.1:15271002-15272258 GCF_000181295.1 Otolemur garnettii
AGGAGGCTGAGGCAGGAGAATCACTTGAGTCCAAGAGTTGGAGGTTGCTGTGAGCTAGGATGCCACGGCATTCTACTGCAGGGGACAAAGTGAGACTCTGTCTCAAAAAAAAAAAAAGAATGTAGTTAATGTAGAATGTAGTTAATGTAAAAAAAAGAATGTAGTTGCCTAGTTTTGAATGTCACGTAAACAGAAACTTAAAGCATTTATTCTTTTGTGACTGACATTTTAAAAATATCCTTATTAAGATATAATTTATATCTGCTATCAGTGTGTAAGTGTACGATTAGGGGGTGACTTGTTTGTTGTTGTATTTTTCAGATTCATTCGTGTTGCGTATAGCTCCAGTGGATTACTTTCTGTTTTCTTTAATATTCTGTTGTGTGACTGTGATATCATTTATTTAACCAATTCCACCATTCGTGGACATTTGGGTTGTTTCTGTGTTTTGGCTATTATCAACAATCAATTGTAGGTATTTTGGCTTCTATAGGCCACATTTTGTAGGGAATATACATAAGGGTGGAGTTTGCAGAGTCATAGGATAATGGTGAGCTGTTTTCCAAAGAGGCTGTTTCAGTGCAAGGGGATTTGCTAATCCGCTTATGTATTACACTGTCCTCTATGTATATTCCCCTTACACCTCACCAGATGTGAGCCACTGTGCCTGGCCAAAACTTTATTAATTCTAATATTTTATCTATAATGTCTTTTGTATTTTCTACATACACAATATTATCTGCTAATAAATGAGAGTTTCCTTTATATACATACCTTTATCTCTTTTCTTCTTTTTTTTTTTTTTGAGACAGAGTCTCACTATGTTGCCCTGGGTAGAGTGCTGTGGTCTCACAGGTCACAGCAACCTCAAACTCTTGGGCTTAAGCGATTCTCTTGCCTCAGCCTCCCAAGTAGCTGGGACTACAGACACTTGCCACAACACCCAGCTACTTTTTGGTTGGAGTTGTCATTGTTGTTTAGCAGGCCCAGCCAGGTTCTAACCTGCCTGCCCCATGTATGTGGCCTGAGCCCTAACCACTGAGCCACGGGAGCCAAGCCACCATTATCTCTTTTCCTTATCTTACAGTAACAATAAAATCTCTGGCACAAAGTTGAATTGAAGTGGTGATAGTGGGCTTCCTTGTCTAACTCTTAAACTGAAAGGGAAAGCTTTCCGTGTTTTGTTGTGCTTTATATAATTTTTAGATCTCCATTAGTAAATTAAGGCAGTTTACTTCTTTTTTTTTTTTTTTTTT
>NW_003852417.1:15272517-15276317 GCF_000181295.1 Otolemur garnettii
TTTACTTCTATTCGTAGTTTGCTATGAGGTATTTTTTGAGATCATGGATATATATTAATTTTTCTACATTTATTGAAATGATTATGATTTTTCTTCCTTTCTTAATGTGGAAAATTATACTGACCTAGTTTTAAAATATTTTATTATAAACATTTCAAAATATACTAAATGGGGACAGTGCAGCAGATTCCCATGTACCTATCACCCAGGTTCAACAACCATCAACATTTTGCCATACTTGTTCTCTCTCTCTTTTCCCCCTATTCTCCTTTTTTTGTTCTCACTTTTCAGGAGAACATTCTAGGCCTCATGTCATGTACATTACGACAAACAAATATGAAAGAAATACCATAGTGTGCTTCTGCTCATGAAGAATCTCTCAGTTTCTGTTTGCTTTAAAATGTCTATATTTTACCATCCCTCTCTCTCTCTCTTTTTTTTTTTGTTTGGCCAGGGCTGGGTTTGAACCCACCACCTCTGGCATATGGGGCCGGTGCCTTACTCCTCTGAGCCACAGGTGTCACCCCATCACTCTCTTTTTACTTAATAATCTTTATGTTTCACAGCAGATTTTATGTTCACAGCAAAATTGAGTGGAAAGTACCTAGAGAGTTCCATATACCGTCTGCCCCCCATCATTGACATCCTGCACATGGTGGTACATATGTTATAATTGATGAAACTACATTGAAATTATCACCCAAAGTTCAAAGTATACATTAGGGTTCACTCTTGGTATTGTACATTCTGTGGGTTTTGATAAATGTATGATATGTATCTACCATTGTAATATCATATAGAATAATTTGCTTCCAAATCCTTCCTTCCATTTATCCTTTCTTCCTCCTAGCTTCTGGCAACTACTGACCTTCTTACTGTCTCTAGCCCAGGGGTCCTCAAACTTTTTAAACAGGGGGCCAGTTCACTGTCCCTCGGACTGTGGGAGGGCCGGACTATGGGCCCTGGGACGAGTCGGCTGCTAAGCCAGACAGGCAGCGGCAGCAAAAACACCTGGTGGGCCCTAAAAATGTCCTAGGCTGGCCGCATGTGGCCCCCAGGCCGTAGTTTGAGGATGCCTGCTCTAGCCTTTTCAAATTTCACCTTCATGCTTAAAGGATATTTTCATAGGATTAAGAATGCTAGGTTGGGGATGGTGTCTGTGGCTCAAGGAGTAGGGCGTCAGCCCCATATACCAGAGGTGGTGGGTTCAAACCTGACCTTGGCCAAAAACTACAAAAAAAAAAAAAAAAAAAGAATGCTAGGTTGGTAGTTTTCTTTTGAAATGTATTTTGTTGGCTTTCATTTTTTCATTTGAGAAGTCAGCTATTAGCTGTTCCTTTGGAAGAAATTTGTCTTTTTCCTTTGGATGCTTTAAAGATTTTCTTGTTGTCTTTTGATTTTCTATAGTTTTATATGATGTTCTAGATGTGGATTTCTTTATATTTATTCTGCTGGAGTCTTCTTGTATCTGTAGATTAATGTCTTTATTTATTTTATTATTTTTGCATAGACAGAGTCTCATTCTATCACTCTTGGTAGAGTGCTGAGGTGTCACACAGCTCACAGCAACCTCAAACTCCTGGGCTTAGGCCATTCTCTTGCCTCAGCCTCCCAAGTAGCTGGGACTACAGGGACCTGCCACAACGCCCAGCATTTTTTTTGTTGCAGTTTGGCTGGGGCCAGGTTTGAACCCACCACCCTCAGTATATGGGGCCGACACCCTACCCACTGAGCCACAGGTGCTGCCCAGTAGATTAATGTCTTTAATTAGTTCCACGAAGTTCTCAATTCTTTTCTCTTTGTTATCTTGGGCATATTTTATTCTCCTCTCTTTTGCATATTCTAAATGAACATATTTTAAATTTTCTCACTGTATCCTCTCTGTCTCTTCTCCTTTTTTGTCTATTTTCTATTTTTTGGTCTCTTTATATTTGATTCTAGAAATTTAATCTGTTGTTGAACCATCCATTGAGCTCTTAATTTCAGTTATTTTATTTTATAGTTCTAGAATTTCTATTTGGTGCTTTTTCAAATAGGTTTTGGGGAATGTTATGTGTACTAACGGGCCTGGCAAGTTCCTGCCTTCCACTGGGGAAACAACCAAGTGTACTGCTGCTCCACTTAGCTGTCTGTGGGAGGGAGTTGCTGAAAATAAGGTTAAATGTCCCAATTGCCAGACATCAATGAAGCTCTGGGAGAAAAACTCTACTAAAGATCCTGGGAACACAGAGGAATCAATTTCTACCCTCATACTTGATACTGGAAACCCGGCACTTGAGTGCTTCGGGGTGGGAGGAGGAAAGAGTCACAGACATTGTCAACTTATTACTGAAGGGCTCTCTCCTTGCTGGAATTATTTCTATGGCTATCCAATGACTTTAAAATTATTACTTCAGGGTGTAAATTTTCTGGTATTTTCTATTTGTTGCAGCAGAACTTTCAGCAGGTGCAAACTTCTATGTTCTATGCAAAAGGGAAAGTCCTGTTATGCTCCTTGATTTTCCTCCTCATCCCTGATCCTGACTTTGGTTGGAATAAACAATGTTACTCTGCTTCTGTTTCAGCTAGTGATTTGGAAGTTTTATGTTCTATTTCTGGTTTCATAGTTTATCAATTTTAACCAAAAAAAAATTTTCTTTTTTTTTTTTTTTAAGACAAGAGTCTCACTTTGTTGCCCTAGGTAGAGTACTGTGGCATCATAGCTCACAGCAACCTCAAGCAACTCCTGGGCTCAAGCGATCCTCTTGCTTCTGCCTCCCATGTAGCTGGGACTACAGGTGCCTGGCTATTTTTAGAGACCGGGTCTTGCTCTAGCTCAGGCTAGTCTTGAACTCCTGAGTTCAAGCAATCCATCTGCCTTGGCCTCCCAAAGTGCTAGGACCTATCAAGCATTTTTTTTTTAAACATCAGTATTATGTAACTCTCCATCCCCTGAGAAGACAAAGGTTTTTTTTTTTTTAGTTGTTTTTTTTGAGACATTCTCACTTTGTTGCCCTAGGTAGAGTACTGTAGTGTCATAGCTCATAGCAATCACAAACTCTTGGGCTTAAGCAATTCTCTTGCTTCAGCCTTCCAAGTAGCTGGGACCACAAGTGCCTGCCACAATGCCTGGCTATTTTTAGAGACAATGTCTCGCTCTGGCTCAGGCTGGTCTCAAACTTGTGAGCTCAGGCAATCCACCTGCCTCAAGTGCTAGGATCACAGGCCCAGGATGAAGGGTTTATTTTGCTTTGTTTTCTTCATCTCTGCCCTCTGGCTACTCTGCCTGGTTGTCATAGCTCCCCAGCTGGCCCTCCTCCTTTACTGTGGTCTCCTCCAGGCCATGTTTACAACAAAGTCCAGAGTCCAGAAGATAGCACATAAGGGGCTACCTGGTCCTACCACTATTTCTGCCTTCATCTTAAAAATCCCATCTCCCTAAACAAAAGAAATAATTTATTAACCACAGGTTGGCATGTCTCTAACTCCCCAACCTGTCAGGTTGCCAATGCAGGCAAGAGGGACAATTATCAGAGGGAAGTAGAACTCTGCATTGCCTTTTCCTCCAGCAGCAAACCCCTGGAGATTATAATGGGGTTCCCAAGACTTGGCTGACACATAGTCAATGAGGAATAAATGGTTTGTTGAATGAATAAACTAAGGATCACAAGAGGAGGCTTATTTCCGTAGGTAGTACTAGGGAAAACCCTCTGAGAGGGAGCCTCCTATGGCTGTTTGATGAAGTAATGGAGATTAGTCAGCCCAAGCTCTAGTTTGAGCACCAAAACCAGAATCCTTCTTTTTTTTTTTTTTTTTTTTTT
>NW_003852417.1:15276473-15282418 GCF_000181295.1 Otolemur garnettii
CCGGCCATTTTTTGGTTGCAGCCATCATTGTTGTTTGGCGGGCCCAGGCTGGGGATTTGAACCCGCCACCTTAGGTGTACGTGGCTGGCGCCTTAGGTGTATGTGGCTGGCGCCTTAGCCGCTTGAGCCACAGGCGCCGAGCCCAGAATCCTTCTTAAGTGAAAAAAACAAAACAAAGGAGGCAGGGAGTTAGAAATGTTAGAAAGCACCTGTATAGTACGTCATGGACACCAAGGCCAGGAAGAAAATCAGGCTGCTCCAGGGACCAAGAGGCCAGTCCCTTCTCGTGGGGACCCTGTGGCTCCCACCTTTGCTTCTCTTTGTAACCTGCTTCACTTCTCTGTCTCTGCACCCTGGCTTTCTCTGCTTTGTTGTGCCTGTGCTACAAAGCAGTTACCCTAACCTGCCCACCTTCCTGCTGTGAGAGCTCAGTCTACCTGGTAGCTGCTTTGGACAATTACAGCTGTAGGAATTGAGGCTGGAGAAGGGTCCGGGGAGTCACCATCTCCCTAAGGGTTGTGCCAGCAGGGGGTTGGGTGGGGCAGGCAGATTGAGGGACAGCCACCTACAATGTCTGGTCAGTCATAAAGTGAGTAGTGAGATCATTAAATTGATTTTCCGAAATTACCAAATAGTACTATCCAGTTTGTGTTGAGATCATGTTTTCTACTCTTCTTCACAGTTCTGAAAAACTCGTCTATGCGGAAGAGAAACAAAAAAGTGAAGAGAAAGAGATTACTGACCTGAGTCAGGCGGTTTTTGAAAGGCAGTTCCGTGCCTCAAAGCTCAGCCAGGACAGGGGCGATGGAAAGAAGGGTGTGGTGAGCAGAGGCCTGGGGGCAGGGCCGGGGAGACCCACAGGTTCCCGACTCCAGTGAGCCGCTGCTGCTGTATTCTCTGTGCACATTCTTCCACTGGCTGCAGAGGCCAGAGGGGGCCTGCGGAGAAGGCAGTGAGAAAGCGAGGGCAGGAGAAAGTGAGGCTGCTCTTAGGGGCCTGGGCAGGGAAGCTTCGTGTGAAAAACTCAGAAAAGTACCGATTGTAGGACCTACATGCCCAGGTCTCATAGTCCCCCCACTCCCCACTTTCAGGGGAGATGGTGCCCTGCCAAGGTGAGGGCAGAGCTGGCAGAGGGGCCCATCTGCTGGGATTTCTTCAGCGCTTCTTGAGCTTTTGCCCTTCTGCCACTTAGGTTGTTTCCATATCTTATTGTAACCAAACTAGACCACACATGCTTTTTTCATGTGTTCTTTTCATTAGTTCAGATGGTGTTATTATCTCCCAATATGTCATTTGTTTTTTAAATGAAATTTATACAAAAAATTAAGGCCAAAACGAGAATTTAGAATTGAAAAGATATTTTATATGCAGGAATTTTCCGAGCACAGGTTTCTTATCATCTGGTGGGCACAGCTTACAGCCCGCGGTCTATTTCCCTTCCTTTCTCTCCCACACCCTATCCTAAGGCCTGAGGCTTAGGCCCCTTCCAGGGAAGGCTGTGTGTGGGGGGGGGTGGGTTTGTGGACAGTGGTCTCCTGACCTGACAGGACACAGCGGGTCTCTGCATTTCTCCACTTGCCAGGTCCTCCTGGCCCTCCACCCCGCCCCACGTAGATGATTAGGGGCTCTTTTTCTCTCATGCTTGAAAACCTTGTTAGACATTTTATGATTCAACTGCTGTTCAATCCCATGGTCCTCCTCAGTCTCCAGAGAGAAACCAATTCTCCTAATATGGTAATTTACCGTATGACTCCTCAGCAGTTTGTGCTGAGCTTAATTATATCTGAGAGCGCAGGGAGCTTCTTATTGAGATAATTTTTAAATTTTTTTATTTGAGACAGTATCTCACTTTTTTGTTCTGAGTGCTATGATGTCATAGTTCACAGCAACCTCAAACTCTTGGGCTCTAGTGATCCTCTCACCTCAGCCTCCCAAGTAGCTGGGACTACAGGCACCCGCCACAATGCCCAGCTATTTTTTTTTTTTTAGAGATGAGTTCTTGCTCTAGCTCAGGCTGGTCTCCAACTCCTTTTTTTTTTTTTTTTTTGAGACAGAGCCTTAAGCTGTCCCCCTGGGTAGAGTGCCGCGGCATCACAGCTCACAGCAACCTCCAACTCCCGGGCTCAAGCGAGTCTCCTGCCTCAACCTCCCAAGTAGCTGGGACCACAGGTGCCCACCACAACACCCAGCCATTTTTTGGTTGCAGCCATCATTGTTGTTTGGCAGGCCCGGGCTGGATTCGAACCTACCACCTTAGGTGTATGTGGCTGGCGCTTTAGCCACTTGACCCACAGGCGCCAAGCTGGTCTCCAACTCCTGATCTCAGGCAAGCCACCCGCCTTGGCATCCCAGAGTACTAGGATTATAGGCATGAGCCACCACGCCCAGCCTCATTCAGATATTTTAAAAAATAATCAGAGTATACAGTGTGATGATTTTGGTATAGGTATTACTTGTGAAAGCATTACCACGATCAAGTTAGTTAATATTCTGTGTTCTTACATAGTTACTGTTGGTGTGTGGAAGAGAATACTTAAGATCTACTCTCTTAGCAAATTTGAAGTGTGCAATCCAGTAGTATTAACTATAGTCAGCATGTGGTACATTAGGGTCTCTAGAACTTACTGTAACAAAGTTTGTACCCTTTGACCAACATCTCCCCACGTCCCTGCCCCAGAGGGTAACCACCCTTCTCTCTGTTTCTTTGAGGTCAGCTTTGGATTCCACATGTAAGTGGCATCTTTCTGTGCCTGGCTTATTTCACTGAGCACAATGCCCTCCAAGTTCCTCCATGTTGTTCCTAATGGCAGGATTTCCTTCTTTCTGAGGGCTCTTTAATATTCCATTGTATATATACCATATACATTTTCTTTACCCACTCATGTCAGTAGACACTTAGGTTGTTTCCTTATCTTAGCGAATGTGAATAATGCTGCAGTGAATATGGGGAGTGCAGATACCTATTCGAGATAGTGATTTTTTTCCTTTGAATATATATACCCAAAAATAGGATTGCTGGATCATATGGTAGTTCAAAACTTTTTGAGATACTTCCATATTGTTTTCCGTAATGGCTGCTAATTTACATTCCACTAACAGGGGCGGTGCCTATGGCTAAGTGGGTAGGGCGCTGGCCCTATATAATGAGGGTGGAAGTTTCAAACCCGGCCCTGGCCAAACTGCAACAAAAAATAGCTGGGCATTGTGGCGGGTGCCTGTAGTCCCAGCTACTTGGGAGGCTGAAGCAGGAGAATCACCTAAGCCTAGGAGTTGGAGGTTGCTGTGAGCTGTGACTCCATAGCACTCTACCAAGGGCAGTAAAGTGAGACTCTGTTTCTAAAACAAACAAACAAACAAACAAAAAAACATTCCACTAACAGTGTATGAGAGTTCCCTCATCCCCTTATCTTCACCATTGCTTGCTATTAGTTGACTTTTTTTGAACTGGGGTCTTGTTCTCTTGCCCTGGTTAGAGTAGCATCATCAGAGCCTGCCACATCCTCTACTTCCTGGACTCAAGTGATCCCCCTGCCTCAGCTTCCCAAGTATATGGGACCACAGATATTTGCCACCATGCCCAGCTAGTTAAAAAAAAAATGTTTTTTATAGAGACAGGCTCTTGCTGTGTTGCTCAGGCTGTTCTGGAACTCCTGGCCTCAAGTGATCCTCCCCTCCTTGGCCTCCCAAAGTGTTGGGACTATAGGTGTGAGCCACCACGCCTGGCTTTTCTGATAATTGCCAATCTAACAGGTGTGAGGCAATATCCCATTTTGGTTTTGATTTCATCTCCCTGATGATTATTGATGCTGAGCATTTTTCATATACATGTTGACCATTTGTATGTTTTCTTTGGAAAAATATCTATTAAGGCTCTTTTCCCATTTTCAAATTAGGTTATTAGTTTTTTTGCTATTGAGTTGTGTGAGTTCCTTACGAATTTTGGATATTAACCCCCTATTGTATATATGGTTTGGAAGGATCTTCTCCCATTCTGTAGGATGCCTCTTCATTTTCTTTCCCTTGCTGTGCAGAAGTTTTTTAGTTTGATAAAGTCCCACTTGTTTATGTCAGATCTTAACGTGACCAGAGTCACCTGGATCCTTAGGGTGGGGTAGGTGAGCTGCTGTCACTAATAGGTCCAAAAAGCAGGGAGTGGTTTAAACAGCAGCAGCTGCTTTGGCTCATGGCCTTGTGCCAGGTGGGTCCGGGCATCAGCAGGCTGACCTTTGTCCATGCAGTCTCTTGGGACCCTGATGGACCTTTGTTATCTTCAGTGCCTGGTTCCCTAGGCTGCTCCATGGAACTCCCTGAAAAGGGAAGAGACCACAGGTGATTTCTGCCCAGGGTGGAGGGTGTCTGTGGGCCAGGCCTGCATGTGGCATATGGCACGTCCTCTGAAGGACCCAGTCACATGTCTGTCCTTAACTAAGGGGTGCTGGGGGAAGTATTCTCTGGCTGGTCTGAACATGATGGCAAGGGGGCATTATGTGGACAGCCAGTCTGCACACCATAACCAGGTTAGTCCTATGTGGAGTTCAGGGATATGCACAGCCTCTGAGGGCTGACCAAAGCAGACAGAGAGAGGTGAGCCAGGAGGGTAGGCTGAGACCCTGCCTGAAAGGGGTGTCTCTGCCTGGCAGGAGGCCGGGTGTGGGTGATGGCAGCAGGGTCCTCCCTGGTTCTGTAAGCCCTTCAGCCCTTCTCTTCTGTCAATAGGTTTTAGGAACCAGACGGCAGAGACCCCGGTCCTGGGTGGCTGGAGACAGCCAGCAGAGAAAGGGGCTCCAGCCTATGCAAAGAAGAGCGATGACAGCAGAGGTCCTGGGGAGCCACCTGGCCTCCCTGCACAGGATGGCTAAGCAAGACTGCTGTTGGTGATAAAATTTGGTTGATTTGAATTTGTAGTGTTTGTACAACACTTGGAAATATGTTTTCTCTCCTCAGAAGTAGAAATAAATAGTTGTACCAATAGTACAAGTAGTACCAATAGTTACTATTTATTGCATTCCTGCTGGGAACCAGGAAATGTGAGTGAACGATTTTGTATTCATTGAAAAGCTTTAATAGCAAGATAGTATTATCTCCCAATACTGGTGCTCAGAGAATCTGTGCAACTGGTTCAAGGGCAGTGTTCTGTCTCAGGTTGGTCCCTCAGGTGGCAAAGTTTGGGTCTCTTCTCAGAGGGTGTTGTCTCCCCTCCCATCCCCCCTGCACAGCATTCTGTCCCAGAAGAGCAAAGTCCCTGGAAGGACTTGCTGCCCACCCCCTACCCTTGCCCTGACCCAGGGGAGACTTCCCATGCCCAAGGCACTCTGCTCAGTCTTGGAGCGGGGTGCAGAGACTCAGGGCACAGCCCCCTCACTACCCCCCCCAAAATAAGCTCACATTTCAGCCTTAAGAGAGCTTGATTTCTCAAGGGGCAGGTCTGCAGTTCCTAGGTCAGCGGGGATGATCCAAGTTGCTGGGTGTACTGACAATCGATGTCCTCCAAACTTTTCGCAGAAGTTGTTTGACTCTGATCCTGCTGGTTTCTCTGTCCTAAATCTGACCAAAGAACCCGGAGAGATGGAGGGATGGCTCTAGCCACAGTTCACAGTGAGGACTGCAGTCCCCTCAGTTCTGGGAACATGAGGACTATTCTGTGGCTAAGGGTCCCAGTTAGCTCGCAGCTGGTTTTGAACCTGCCTGATTCCTAAGCCAGCAGGCTTCCCCAGCCTAGAGACCCAGCAGTTAGCTCTGCTCAGCGAGGTGGTGTCTGAGCAGCCAAACTTCCCCCTTAAGCAAGCAGTATGTTCAGTTGTTTTGGTTTCATAAATTATTGTCTATTTCTTTTCTTTCTTGGGTGTTTATTTTATTTTTTATTTTATTTTATTTTATTTTTTTTTTGAGACAGAGCCTCAAGCTGTCCCCCTGGGTAGAGTGCCGTGGCATTACAGCTCACAGCA
>NW_003852417.1:15282937-15294404 GCF_000181295.1 Otolemur garnettii
TTTGAGACAGAGCCTCAAACTATCCCCCTGGGTAGAGTGCTGTGGCATCACAGCTCACAGCAACCTCAAACACCTGGGCTCAAGCAAGTCTCCTCCCTCAGCCTCCCAAGTAGCTGGGACCACAGGTGCCCACCACAATGCCCAGCTATTTTTTAGCTGCAGCCGTAATTGTTGTTTTTGGGGGGCCTGGGCTGAATTCGAACCCGCCACCCTAATTAGGTGTATGTGGCTGGCACCTTAGCCACCTGAGCCACAGGCACTGAGCCATGGTTTTTTTTTTTTTAATTGAATATACTGATGCTGTTTTCTACCTCTTTTTTGCCCAGGGATTATGTTTAAACAGAAACAGGCTATGGTGGAACCTGAACATTTGGGACATTTGGATTCTCCCTGGGTTCCCCAGCTGCCTGGAGACCTTTTCCCTCAGAAATCTGGGCTCTTGCAGCCTGAGTGATCCCTTCAAAAGACAGATCTTTTCCCAATTGTACTCATTTATCTAGGGATTTAATGTTTAAAACCTTATTTTTTTTTTCAACAGTATTCAAAACAAATTTCACACTTCAAAATTCAGAAGCCAAACAAGCAGCTTGGACAGGTGTGGATATGACTGTGCAGGACAGGGATGGGGCAGAACAGGGGAAAGACAGGGCCTCAGGGAGCTGGAGGGGCTGAAGTAGTGCAGGGCATCACTGAATCCTTGCCCACCCCTTGTAAGTTACCCCCGAGGTTTCTACTCAACAGGGTCAGAAATGGTTCCCCCAGAGATCCTCCCTTGGAGCCACTCAAGATTCCAAACCCAGAAGCGTGAGGTGGATTAACAAAGTCCTGGAGCAAGGTAATGGCAGAGTCAAGGTGAGCCCCCAGGTCTGACGCTCTCCCACCCCTTCTAACCCCATCCTTGGTTTTTCCCACTATTTGGGAAAGGAAATTTGGTTTTGTTAAAAGCAACCTCTGAAGTTACCTTTCATGTAGAAAGCAGATCACTCAAGCTTTGAAAGAAGTTGCATTCATAAACTTATATTTTTATTCTTTCTGTACATATTGGCAATGATAAAGCTTAAAGATGCATGTCCTATGAAATATGCAAAACAAGGAATTTACATAAATAATTTATACTTCAGAAAATTAAAGTTGAAAAATATTTTCCACATTATTAGAGTTCACAGTATTTAAAGTAAATCAAGCTATCGCCCTTATATTTCAAACTATATTGTCTTAGCAGAAAATGGTAAAACCTAATCAGAAATAAAATGATCAAGTTTCTGTTTTTATTCAGTGCACAAGTATGCGCTATTTCAGCATTGGGCTGCTCAAGCACTGAGCTGCGGTTCTTTACCCCAACCCTCTCCCTCCTGAGTGGCTGTGACCCGGCAAAGGTCACACGACATGGAATGGTCACAGCATCATCAAACCACTCCACAGTGCACACATTCAACCAAGTGGTAACGTCTGGTGGTCTGATGCCTCATTTCCACATAATACTTTTTATAGCCCTGAAAATGGAAACCTTGGCATCTAAACACAGCTGAACATGTTAACACTAATACAAGGCACTGTGCTATGGGTCTGGTTTATTTACAGGAAGATGTTTGCATAGCTTGCTAGCGATTTAGAGTGCAATAAAATAGAGGGGCCAGCCAGCGTGGCTCTGTGACAGATGAAGCTGCAGGGTACTCCTTCAGTCCCCGAGGCGCGCAGTCTCTCATTCTCCTGTCCCAGGCTGGGGGACGGGTCCCCTGGTGCCATCCTCCTCTGTCCTCTCGGATCCCCTACAGGAGAGTCTTTTGCTCAAAAAGCTGCAGGTCAAAGCGGACCCAGACCTCCCCGGTGGGGACCTCATGCAGCAGCAGTCGGCGGGTCGTAGGGCCTTTGCTTTCCTGTTCTGTTCGAATTTTTGCCACTGGGACTTCAGTCCGACCCAGGAAATCTGGTGAATAAACATCATATGAGAGCCAGAAATCTTTTTTCTTTATAAGATTACTTTAAAACTACACCAGGAGTAGATTCATAAAACTTTCATGGCCAAAACAAGAGGGATTTCTTTAGATATGACTTTTTTTTTTTTTTTTTTTTTTTTTTTTGAGACGGAGCCTCAAGCTATCCCCCTGGGTAGAGTGCCATGGCATCGCGCTCACAGCAACCTCCAACTCCTGGGCTCAAGCGAGTCTCCTGCCTCTGCCTCCCAAGTAGCTGGGACCACAGGCGCCCGCCACAACGCCCGGCCATTTTTTGGTTGCAGCCGTCATTGTTGTTTGGCGGGTCCGGGCTGGGGATTCGAACCCACCACCTCAGGTGTACGTGGCTGGCGCCCTAGCCGGTTGAGCCACAGGCGCCGAGCCTAGATATGACTTTTAAATCCAATTACAACTTTCACTAGAATTAAATTGTAGTCCAACTACTTCCTTTCAGTTTTTGATATTGTGAATGGCTGTGTGCAGAATGATGACAGGTTCACGTGAGAGAAGCTGCAGAGCTGGAATTCAAGTCTCTCTGGCCTGAGAATGTTCTATGCATTCAAGATGCACCAGGAGCACAGGGTTGACAAGATGTGTGTGTGTGGAAACACACCCAAGGCCTCCCCACCAACCCCAAGGAAGGCGAAAGCGAGCTGACCTAGGCCTGTGTCATTTCCCTGAGGTGCTACGAGGCAGACATGCAGCTGAGCACCCTGGATCCAGACTCCAGGATCTAGAAACCCGGGAAAACCTTCAGATCTCCCAGCTGAGCTGTACTTACCATCTGGTGAAAACTGGTCTCTGTCAAACATGGTGAGACAGAGCACATCTTGGTAAAGATCCTTAATAAAGAACTGGCAGTTAAAATTCCACTTGGGATTTAACGTGTCCTGGATGGTTCTGGTGGTGTAGCTCTGAGAGCCCATGCTGATTTCGCAGTATGGGTTGCTCTTTCCTGAACAAAAAGAAACCACAGATGCATATGGCACATGTAGATAAAATGAAGTGACAGGCCATCCTTGAGCAGAAGCAGAATCCAAAATGCTGCTGTGCTACAGACCATGGCTCCCACTGCCTGGGGGACCACGTACACCTAGTAGTCCAGCAATATAGTCCCTGTATTCCCAGCACTGACAGCTGTGCAGACCTGGGTGCAACTGTGAGCTCTAACACCAGGATTGCTCCCTGCATCATAAAACCTGGCACATGTTTTCTTGATGCACAAGCACTCAGAAAAGCAGGCAGTAGTACTTACAGGGAAACAGTGATAACACTAGTGCGATAAACTAGCTTATTACCATTTTGGTGGCACCAGACACAAAGACTTAAAAAGCATCTGCGGCCAGGGCACGGTAGCTTACACCTGTAGTCCCAGCTACTTGAGAGGCTGAGGCAGGAGGATTGGTCATTTGAGCCCAGGACTTTGAGGCTGCAGTTAGCTGTGATTGTGCCACTGCCTGGGTGACAAAGTAAGATCTTTCTCCAAAAAATAAATAAATAAAATTCTATCGTTCAATGTTTAGAGGAATGAACAGCAGAAAATAGGGTAGTTACCATTTAGTTGAATAAGAAAAGCATTTACCATTTGGTTTACAAGCTTTCAATTCTGTAGCTTCAATGACGTGTACCATCAGGCGCCCGATGCCTGAAGCCTTTTGAGAGCGGGCTATGAGAGAAGGAGATAAGTCACGTTAACCTCTTCCCTGAGAACGCAGACAGTGCAGCGATGACTAAGCTGTGCATACTCACGATCTGAATTTCTAACAAACTGTAACACTACAGCCCCCACTTGCATGGCACTGGGCCCAGCAGCTCGGTATCCTCAGGCTGTTGCCTGCTGTCTCTGCCTGTCAAGCATCCCACTCATCCTCCAAGATCCAGGCCCAATCTCTCACTCATCTCCCAGACCTTTCCGTCCTCTGTGCATCTATTACCCTTCACTTATGAGCACCCCACAGCCTGCTAGGTCTGAACCTAATACTGTCTCCTCTGCCACAGAGAGGCTGTTGTAGAGCATGGACTGTTTTATCCATCCTTGCATTAACCCCCTCAATTGCCTAGCAAATAGTAGTAATAAAATCGTAACATAGGATATTTGTCCAGCTTAATAGCAGCTAACATTTATTGGATACTTACTTTGTATTAGGAAATGTGCTAAACCTTTTCATAAATTATATTATTAAAATTGCATAGTTACCTTATAAGGTAGCTCCCCACTTTACAGATAAGAAAAACTGAGGCTTAGAAAGGACTGTGATTAACATGCTCAACTCAGAGCTGCTAAATGGGAGGGTCAAAATTTAGATATCAAAATCTAAATAAACTATTCAGTATCATTGCAATTACATGTCAACATTTTAGTTTATAAAGCAGTTTTACTTAAGGCCTTATTCTCTTTAAGGAGGTACTCAGAATACTTTCATATAAAGAGAAATAATTAGTGGACTCACATTACTGTGGTAAACATGATGTTTTAGTTAAGCAGGCTTTGCACGCAAGGGTTAAAAAGCTAACAAAGACAATGTGTGATGAGCTATGATTTTTCAAATTCAGGTCAAGTATGACCTCTCTGGTAGGTGGCCCACTCCTCTCTTGTGCCCACTCCTCCACCTGAGTGGATCTGACCACACACTCAGGTCCCCTGAAGGCAGGGGTTGGGCCTTGCTCATCTTCCTAGGCCTCATTAAACCCAGCACAGAGCCTGCCACAAAGTAAGTAACTGATAAATGTCTGAAGAATTGATCACATGGACAATGCATAACAACATACACAGTTATTGATGGTAAGCAAAACTCAGAAAGACTTTGATTTATATCTTTGGCCAACTAAGAGATCATTATATATTTTATCTGCTCATTGATTTTTTAACAACAAGTTTTAAAGTAACATTAAAATAACATTCAATTAGCAAAAGCTGATTTGCACATACCTTTCAGGAGCATATAACAAAATAAGGGAAACCTAAATAAAGAAAACATATAAAGAGCTGCGACCACAGCAGCCAGGGACCTAAATGGCAGGCCTGGATGGGAAGGAAAGCCACGTGGAGGGGACAGGCAAGGCTGCAGGTGGAGGTGAGAGTGGCTCAGAGCACAAGTCTCAGGGGGTGAGGGGCTGTCTGGGAGCAGCTGGAGATGGGGCAGAAAGGCAAGGGCCCACCAGCATGCACGTAGAGGCTGGGGAGGAACATGGGAACTGCCACAGTTCCAGATGGAGGGCCATGAGGGGCGGAAGAATGCTTTATAAAGACCATTGCAGCAACACTGAGCAGGGGAACGAGCCGTCCCATCAACAGAGAGGACACAGTCAAAGCAATAAACGTGGAGCTTCACTGGGCATAAGTCACGCATGGGCTCTGTAGGGTATGGAGTGGCACAGGATGCTTATGACCACTAAGCGAGAAAAGATGGGGCTCTAGGGACTTAAGCAGAATCAATAACAGACTAAAGTCTAGTGCAACCCCAGACTCAGGTACAGCGGGGGCTCTGGGCAGAAGTCACACTGGTTGGGGGCTCAGGGATGGCACCATGCAGGGGCAGTGTGTGACGTGGGTGTTGAAAAATGGGAAGCTTGTTGACGTGTGGAGTACAGCATGAACTGGGAAGGCCTGGCAGGGCAGCGTGGGTGTTCAGTCAGGCAGCGGTGTGGGCTGGGCACAGGGAGGCAATGGGAAATGGGGCTAGTGACAGGTATTACTGAGAATGGGCCCTGAGTCTGGGGTAGGAAATTTATCTTTAATTTGTCAGGGAAGAGGGAAGATATTTAAGCAAGGAGAGATAACGCTAAGAGTAGCTCTAGATAAAGATACTCCAGAAATGAAGAGGGTGGGTGGCAGAAAGGATGGGAGCCTTGTGCTGTAGCCTGCATGGGAGATGGAGGGTCGGTGGCACTGGGTGAGGACAGGCCCAGGCAGATGGAAAAGATGGTGAAGGAGAAGGTGCAGGATACAGCAGCTGACGAGATGAGGGGCCGAGGGAGGGGCCACAGGGCATGTTTTCAGCCTATGGTGCCATCCCCAGAGATTCTTGGGAAGAAAAGCCTTATAGGAAGGAGCTGGTGATCCCACTGGAAATGGCAATGTGTGATGCCCCTGGGAGTCTTGGGAGCAGCGGGGCCAGGACAGGTAGTCTGGAGAGGGTTGCCATAGGTGGGGTCCCCAAGGGAGAGGGCTGACAAAGGTGGGGAGAGAGTGCTCCGGGCTGAAGAAATGCTGGGAAGTGAGATGAAGAAACAATGCCAGGAGATGACAGGGTCCAGAGGGAAGGAGGAGCTTTCAATTATCTGCCAAGGGGCGCAGGGAACTTGGGCAAAGAATGTGAGCCAAGCCACTGATTAGGGCCTGGGTGGGAACAGGAGGAGGAGGAGGAGGAGGAGTGGAGTAGGAGGATGAGCAGATGCAGGAGGCGGCTCAGGAGGAGGAGGGGGGACAGTGGAGGCGGAGGAAGAGGAGCAGGAGGAGGAGGAAGAAGAGGGGAGTAGGAGGAGGAGGAGCAGTGGAGGAGCCGGGGTGTGGGGAAGTTAGGCCCAGGCCAGCTGGTGGATCCTGGGAGGGCAGGTGAGATGAACCAGAGGGCATTTGCCTGCTAAAGGGAGGTGGATCACAGAAGTGCAGTTTGATGGTGCAAAGTGGACCAGGCAGAGGGGAGATGAGTTGTAGAGAGAAAGGAGTAGAGGGTGAACAGCGGAGGCTGAGGGCCAAGAGACTGTTGCAGAGGGAGGACCCTGGAGCTGGCCCTGATGACCCCAAGACCCCAGTCTGTGTGGGCAGGGGCTCAGGGAGTCTGGCCTGAGGCAGGTCTGCTCTCTCAGGCACAGCCCCATTTCACAAGCCCACTGCAGGTGTCCCCAGGGCCCCCTGATGGCTGGTTCCAACCCTCCACCACTGAGTACCTTGATAAGCCCGCTCTCGTTTCTTCTTTTCTGTGTCAATGTACTGCTCAGACGCTGCCTTGATCTTCTGGACCCAAGCCGTCCTGCAGGAGAAGCAGAGGCAGCTGTTGATGGCTTCTGTGCAGAGCCACAGAGTTCAGTCCTCTCTTACGAGTCCTCTTTCACTAGCCTCGGCTTTAACAAGTTGCCAATCACAGACCTAACTTCAGTGCAACCCAGAGACTAGTTTGCTGAATGAGGATGGAGCTGAGGATTTCCAACAGTTCTTGACCACTTACAGAGCACCAGGCACTTGCCAGGTGCTGGACCAGAGTCAGAAGATGCGATTCACCACCTGGACACCAGTTCAGCAGGAGGCTTCTACCAGACAAGTGCGGGCACAGAGGAGCAGCAGCTCCCCCGCGGCCTGCCACAGCCCAGGCACGCTCAGAGCCACAGCTGGAGGAAGCGTGTCTGACCAGGAGAGGGGAGGAAGGTGCTCCTCACTGAGGTCCACGGGTGGGCAGAGGCCGTGGGTGGAAGGAGGGGCTAAGCTGTGAAGCAAGTGGACTGTCGCCGGACGGCATCCCCTAAAGGGATTTTAGGAGGGACTGAGGCGTTGGCCCTGCCATTTGGGAAGAACAGGAGGAGTGGGCATGAGGAGAGGCTGGAAGCAGGACAGCGTGTTAGAGGAGGTGGGACTGGAGCGGAGGGCATGTGTTACGAGAGGTTGAGGATATAGAATTAGTAGGGCTTCAGCATGGATGGAGACAGGTTTTTGGCAGAGGGAGACATCCAGGTTGCCTCCCAGAGTCCACGGCAGGTCACACATGGTCAGGACTGACCTCTCATTAATGTTGTCTGTTCGGAGGGTGTAGACCCGATCAATGTGGGAAATGTGGAAGACAGGCTCATCGCTGGAAGGGTCTGTGGGCAGTTTCACCAAGACTTCATTCAGGAAAATGGGCTGAAAGAATTAGGGCCAAAATACAGGCTGTGAGAGGGGCCACAACACTCCACCCACATGTCCAGAGAGTTCTGTCTGTGCTGAAGAGCCTTGCTGAGAAGTAGAAAGGGGTCTAGGGTCTAAGGTCTTTTACACAGAAAACAATGAGACGGCCTCCACTTTGTAAAATACATGTTGAGGTGGATTAGGTGTTAGGGGACCAGGAAGGGGAGCCTTAGTGCTGACTGCTGAGGCGGAGGCTCTCTCCTCTGCCCACTGACAGCTGCTGGTGCTTCAGCCTCCATTTACAGGGAGCTCTGATACTACGTGTGGACAGAGACAGGACCAGGTGTCATGTCTGCCATTGTTGAAGCCAAAATTCAAGGCTGGCATCTGGCTGCTGGCCATCAGTGGGCAGTGAGGGTCCAGCTACACTGGGGCCCCTTCCCTTGGGAGCTGGCAGAGGAAGCCACGTGGACACAGGCAAACAGAGTCCCCCAAGCACAGCTGGGGCTCAGCAGGAAGGAGGTCTGTAAGGTAAAGGCAGAACCTTGTCAGGCCCTGATGCCACCGCCAGGCATGAGACACTCACCGTTTTATACATTTTGAATTGAGCGTTGGACTTGGAGCTGAAAAGTTTCTCAGAGCCAGAGGAAACGGCAAACTGCTTGACCATGTAGGTAAGAAGCAGGAAGTCATTGAAGAGGAATCCATGTAGTTCCTTGTTACTCTTGGTCTTGTATAATTTCCCACTGTGCAAAAGCTTCCGGGGCCCCAGACAATTGGTAAGGGAGTTGAAAATAAGTTGCTGAAGGAGAAAGAAGATGTCACCTTTTAAGTCCCAGCAGAAATCATCCCGGCATCCCTGAGAAGGCAATACCCTGGGCCTGCCAGCACTGTGGTAGAATTTTCTACCTGGGAATGAGTCTACAATCATTCACCTTCACACAAAAGCTCTGTGCACTTATTACTCTTCAGAGTTCAAAGTGGCTCAATGAAAACTGTTACTTGTACCCACAGAATATTGATTCTAGCAGGAGAAGGCAAAGAACTCAAAACAAAAAACTAACCTCTGTAAGCAAGGAAGATGACAATCAAAGGAGGAGTGTCTCTGTAGGGCAGGATGGTGAGTCCACACCAGGGCAAGGCTGGGAGCTGGCTCCCCACCCAGAACCCCCTAATGGCACCCAGCTAAACAGTGTGGGCCTCACCTCCGCCAGACCTTCGCACTGGACGTGTGCCTGAATCCACTCCAGTCGGTCTGAATTTTCCTTCTCCCGAACTCCCTCATTAACTTGAGAGCAAAGCTCCTCTGCCCGTTCGAGGGCCAGCTTTAGGGAGGAATGGTCTACGTGATTCTCCGGGGTGTTCTCCAGAATCTGGAAAAGAGCAAGCTGCTTCATATAGGATGTACTGTTTCACTCACCTACCCAGCCATTCACTTCACTGCTTGTCTAGCCAAATTTTGACTGCTTGCATGAGCTTGGTGCTATTGTAGGCACTGTAAATACAACGGTGAACAAGGTAGTAGTTTTTGTTCTTGAGAAGACCATGGTGCCACAAGTTCTTGGGGGAGATAGGACAGGTAACTTAGTCACAAAAGAGTAAGACAAGTGCTAAATAGATCATTTCTGAAATTTAAGGGCCTCTGGTTACTTTCTGACTGGGTTTTGGCAATAGGCCTTGTACTAAAGGGTACCTCCATACCTGCCCCGCCCCAGTTTAAGCCATGTACCTTTAGAGTGAGCCCTCCACTATAAACTGGCTGCAACCTTATAAGTGTTAACTTGCTCAAAGCAATGGTTCATAACATTTTTAGAGTCACTAAATGCATTTTCAAAAATCTGATGAAAGTAATGACTTCCCTGCTACAAGAAAACATACAGTAAAATCATGTTAGCATGTAGGAAAAAACGCATTCAGTTTATTCTGAAGTGATTTCAAGTTACTTTTGCTACAAACGTAAATGAATAGAGGCCAGAACACAACTGTGTGGTCACTCCGGAAATCAGCGGCCTTCCCACACGACTCTGTCTGGGTTCTCACAGTCCAGGTGGCTGGGTCCATAGTCCTTTGTTTACAATTTTAATGTACAAAACGGTCTGAAAGCCTGAAGTTTTTATTCAGGGAGAAAGTGACCCTGAATGGACAAGATGTATTTACTTATTCTACTTCCAGGGATTATCTGTGTATTTCACTGTAGGAATAGCAGTGTGTTTGGATGTAAGTGATTCCCCCGGCTTAGATGGGGTGTAACATAATATGTGGCATTAGATTACATTTTTTTTTTTTTTTTTGGTACAGAGCCTCAAGCTGTCAACCTGGGTAGAGTGCCGTGGCATCACAGTTCACAACAACCTCCAATTCCTGGGCTTAAGTGAGTCTCCTGTCTCAGCCTTACAGGTGCCTGCCACAACGCCCAGCTATTTTTTGGTTGTAGTTGTCAATGTTTGGCAGGCCCGGGCTGGATTCAAACCCGCCAGCTCTGGTATATGTGGCTGGTGCCTTAGAGCTACAGGAGCTGAGCCTTGAATTACATTCTGAATTCTGAGACATACATGGCCCAAAATATTTCAGTGAAGGGACTATGGACCCGTATACTGGGCCAGGCTGGGAGAGACATCTGCAACGTGAGAACTCTGATGAGTTCAAGACCAAAGGTCAAGGAATAATCAATAAAAGCAACAGTCGTATTATTCCACGCTGTTTTCTTTTGTAAACTGCCACGTATCAAAGATTAGTTGTGGAATAATCCATTGTCAAATTTGGCTTCTCCTTATAAGTCATACTGGCTCAAGAGGCCTACATTACTCATATCAAAAATAAAAGTAGATGGAATTTTAGAAGGCATGTGTAGTCACAAGCTGAAGATATAGCAAGGGGACGATAAAGAACTCTGTTCAAGACCGGCTGAGACTCCTGAGGCATCTAGGTAAAGGTGTTCAGTTGGTAGTTGAATGTAGATCTTAGGAGGAAGATTGGAGCCCAAGGTTATGCCAATGGCAGACTCTGCCCTATTTCTCTGGGAGCCACAACTGGACCTCTGGGTCTCTTATCCTGCCTAGACAAACATGCTTGAGACTCTGAGATGCTGGGGGAAATTCTAGAAGGTGTTGATAGGTAACCCAAGTGACAAGATGCCTATCTTAGTTGCCCACTTCAAGGATTTGGCGCTTTGGACTGTATTTGTATGCTCCTGTGCATACACACATGAGCACACCCAGATGCCCAGCCCATTGGCAGTGGGGTCCCTTCTGTATTGCCACACCATGTGCAGGGGTGGGTCAGCAAACTCAGAGGCTCCCGGAGTATCCAGCCTCTGTGACCCTCAGTGGGTCCTGCTTCTAGGCAGCTTCTAGCTGCCCTGGCCTGTGCACTCACACTTCTGATGAGCAGGGGGTAGCGGGTGATCCTCTGCATGGGTTTCAGCAGGAAGCTGGACAGGGGCATTCCTTTACAGCGAGGGTCAGACGCCAGCTTCTGCAAAATGATCGAGAGGCGTGAGAGGAAATCCTAGCCCCAACTAAAACAAAGGAAGCACGGCCATATTCCCGCCTGTGACTACCTTATAGACTTCAAACTTTTTTGATTTTATTTTTCCTAATTTTTTTTTTTTTTTTTTTTGAGACAGAGCCTCAAGCTGTCCCCCTGGGTAGAGTGCTATGGCTTCACTGCTCACAGCAACCTCCAACTCCTG
>NW_003852417.1:15294529-15333712 GCF_000181295.1 Otolemur garnettii
ATTCGAACCCACCACCTTAGGTGTATGTGGCTGGTGCCTTAGCTGCTTGAGCCACAGGCGCCAAGCCTGTTTGTTTTTTTTTCTTAATTGAAACAAAATACTTAAAAAATTAATGATGACCAGGCATCCTAGCACTTTGGGAGGCTAAGGTGCAAATTTCTTTTAATAACTCAGGATCCAAATAACTCAGGATCCTCACACGCCAAGCCCCGCAGATGCTCCCTGGCTCTCACATGCTGTTCACAGCCTGTGCACTCACCCCACCTCTGCCTCTAGAGCAGCGGTTCTCAACCTGTAGGTCACAACCCCTTTTTTCCATTTGCAACAACGTGGCAATTAGGAAGGTTAAGAGCCACTCTCTAGAACCACTCTGTCCTGGCTGTGTTCCCAGCTTGCAGGCCTTCCAGGCCCTGTCTACATCTTTCTTCTCAACCTACTTTCACCTGAGCAGCTTCCAAGATTCCCTGCAGCTGAGCCCCAGTTCCTGGAGCCCAGACTGTTTCTGGAGTGCCACCTTATTCTCCTCCCTACTTGGATGCCCCAAGGGCACCTCAATCTCAGCCTAAGCAAAAAGTGGTTCTCATCTTCTCTCATGAAAGCTATCTTTTCTACCTCCATGTCTGAGTTGGTGGCACTACTCTGTCCCCAACCACCTATCCCTCCCCCACACCCAGGAACATCACTGACTCCCAACTCTGGCCTCTGAGCAGTGGATCCCCCAACTGTGTGTGTGCCCACTGCCCTGCTTGATTAGTAACAGTCACTGCCACCCATCAGGCACCTGCTGTGTGCCAGGTAATGTGTGAGCCTTACTGCTACTGCTCTGCACTTTCTTCTCGGCTTTGAAGACTTAGGTCCTGCTTCCTTGCCCAGGCTCACCACTGGGATACCTCCCTCTGTCCCTGACCTTCTCTGGCCACCACCGCTGCATCAGGCAGTAGAGGGAGAGGCATCTTGTTTCAGATGTCTCCATCCTACATCTGACCGTTAACACCAGGGGGACAAGGACAATGTCTTATTTGCTTCTAGTACAGGACCTGGAGCGTAGCCAGTACTCCAGGATGACCTTTTTTTTTTTCAGGATGACCATTTTTATTTTTATTTATTTTTTTGAGACAAAGCCTCAAACTATTCCCTCTGGGTAGAGTGCTGTGGCATCACAGCTCACAGCAACCTCCAACTCCTGGGCTCAAGTGAGTCTCTTGCCTCAGCCTCCCAAGTAGCTGGACCACAGGCGCCCACCACAAAGCCCAGCTATTTTTTGGTTGCAGCCGTCATTGTTGTTTGGTGGCCTGGGCTGGATTCAAACCCACCACCTTAGGTGTATGTGGCTGGTGCCTTAGCCACTTGAGCCACAGGCACCGAGCCAGGATGACCATTTTTAATGACTGAAAAATACATTTACTATCTTTACCTAATAATTTCCTCATTACTGGATATTTAAACTGCCTTTCCTTTTGTTTCTGGGTAAATCTATATATTTATATATATATATATATTTTTTGAGACAGAGCCTCAAGCTGTCCCCTTGGGTAGAGTGTTATGGCTTCACTGCTCACTGCAACCTCCAACTCCTGGGCTCAAGCGAGTCTCTTGCCTCCGCCTCCCAAGTAGCTGGGACCACAGGCGCCCGCCACAGCGCCCGGCTATTTTTTGGTTGCAGCCATCATTGTTGTTTGGCGGGTCCGGGCTGGGGACTCGAACCCGCCACCTTAGGTGTACGTGGCTGGCGCCTTAGCCAGTTGAGACACAGGCACCGAGCCTATATATTTATATTTTGCTATAATGGTATCATTCATCCTTTTTATTTCTATATTTTCTGAATCTTTTAAAAAAGTAAAACTTTAGAACACAGCTTATTATGACATTTTGCTTTTTAATGTAACCAATACAAGCCCTTTGATTATCAGATTGTAGAATATTTTTACTTTTCAGTATTGCTACAATTGTGATGACACTGATATCCTATTTACATTGTTATTTGGAAAAATACCTTTTTAAAAATCTTTTATTATGCATTAGAGGGTGAATGTTCTATTTTTAAGTTTTATTAATCATTTTAAAACATTCACAGGTACTAACAATTCTACATTTACGTAATTATCCTGATCACTGTTTAGTCTGTGATCTTGGTTTCTATATTTCTTTCAGTTTATTTCCAGGCGACTCCCTGCCTCCCACCCTTATCCCCAATTGAAGGGCTCGGTCCTCAATGCCTTACACTGAGCCATTTTTGTACCCTTCAGATCATAAGGAAAAATATAATGCTAATAATAATGCGCTGGTCTCTGTGCTAAAGTCCTTTATTTATTTATTTTTGTTTGCTTCTTTGTGGTTTTTTTTTGTAGTTTTTGGCCGGGGCTGGGTTTGAACCTGCCACCTCTGGCATATGGGACCGGGGCCCTACTCCTTTGAGCCACAGGCACTGCCCTGCTTCTTTATTTTTGAGGGTCTTGCTATATTGCCCAGGTCTCAAATTCCTGGGCTCCAGCAATCCTCCTGCCTTAGCTTCCTGAAGAGCTGGGATTACAGGCATGTGCCACTCTTCTTGGCTAAGGTCCTTTAAAAGTACTGTCTGATTAGGCCAGGCGCAATCCTAGCACTATGGAGGTGGAGGCGGGGATTGAGTTCAGGAGTTCGAGACCAGCCTGAGCCGGAGGAACACCTTGTCTCTAAATCATCTGGGCATGTGTCAGGCACCTATGGTCCCAGCTACTTAGGAGGCTGAGGCAAGAGAATCACTTGAGCCCAAGAGTTTGAGGTTTCTGTGAACTATGACTACACTACATTATGGGAACTATAGCATTCTTCTGAAGATGCGTAGTGAGACACCGTCTCAAAAAAAAAAAAAAAGAAAGTAAGTTGACATTCTGGTTGTTTTTTGGAGTATAAAGTAGCTAATAAGTAAATATGATTAAAAAACCACTTTGCGGCTCGGCGCCTATGGCTCAACCGGCTAAGGCGCCAGCCATGTACACCTAAGGTGGCGGGTTCGAATCCCCAGCCCAGACCCGCCAAACAACAATGACGGCTGCAACCAAAAAATAGCCGGGCGTTGTGGCGGGCGCCTGTGGTCCCAGCTACTTGGGAGGTGGAGGCAGGAGACTCGCTTGAGCCCAGGAGTTGGAGGTTGCTGTGAGCTGTAATGCCACGGCACTCTACCCAGGGGGACAGCTTGAGGCTCTGTCTCAAAAAAAAAAAAAAAAAAAAACCACTTTGCTATTAGATGGGAAAAATCATGGTCCTGGTGCCAAGAAAAATCAAGTCCAAATTCCTTGCTATGTTTGGGTTTCCCTTGGAAACTGCTGCAGATGCTTCACTCCTGAGATTCCCCACCTCACCCTTGTGGCTACTGCCTCCAGGCTCAGAGGGGCTGGCCTGCCTGCTATCCCAGCAAAGAAACCTACAAGGCCGGAATGGAGTTACCTTTAAGAATTCCTTGAAGTCTGTGTCTTCATCTGTCTTCTGCTGTAACAGAGCTGCTCCATTCAGCTGACAGCTGCAGAACCGGATGTACGCCTGCATGTGGGACAGTTCAGCTGCCAGGATGTCCCCGATCATCTGCACCGGCATCTTCTCACCCCCAGTCTTCTTCCGTACTCGCAAGGCCCTGCAAAAACACACTCTCACTTTTTGTTTCTAAGTGAATATCCTTGGTAATTGAAGGACGGATAACATGGCTAGACCAATGGTACCAGTGAGTTACCTAATAACCTCTGGTACCGGGAGAGAAAAGTCAGGAGGAAGAGAAGGCAACGAGGGCTGAAAGCTCTGCTGGCGAAGCCAACCTGGGTGAAATATAGCACAAAGAAAAAGATGTCTATACACTTGGGTGTTTCTAGGTCTTTAGGATTGTTGTGGCTTCACCTTAGCTTCTCAGTAAAATTTCTTTTGAAAATTCTAATATGTTCTCAGTTGAACCAAGAAAAAAAATTTCCAGTCTGTAAGAGAAAAAATGCAGCAGGGGCTGCAGAGGTCAGGTGTGGAAGCAGAGGGGCATCGCCTCTGAAGAGAGCTGCTGACCCCAGGACAGCAGAGACACAGGTAGAGCTGGGACTGCCAATCCTTCTCCTGGGAGTCTGTCCTCACAGGCATGAAGGAAGCAAAATCACCCCAAGGCATGGAACTCAGTGTGGGAGTTACACCTGGGCCACGAGCCACAGTTCTCTTCTGACTCTACCACCCTACTGCCAGAGTCAAGGACATCTTGCATGATGGAATCATGGATGCATGGAATCATGCATTAACATACTGTTTAATGATTTAATTTTTTTGTTATATTTCTTTACTTTCTTCAATAATTATGTATTTTACAGTTAAAAGGCACTTCATAGAATTATTATAAAATAAAAGGCCCGAGGGAGCAGAAAACAGGTGAAGCTCCTTTGCTAAGTAGCCCCCACAGAGGGTTATGTGTGACAGTCTCAGGGGTGTAGGGGTAGCCGGGTGTGGGGGTAACCCGGTGCAATGACAGATAGGCGATGCTCATGACTCACTTTAGCAGCTTTGTGTTAGACATGATGAGCTCTTTCCAGTTAACAAAGATCAAGGCCATTTCTCCTTCAGTGAGAAAGCCTGATTCTGCCATCCGTTTCTGAAAAACCTAAATTCAAAACAGAACAAGTTAGCAGAGTGTGGGGACACGCCCTGTGGGTCTGAATCAAGCAATGTCTTCATCCACAGAGACTAGTGAGACCACGGTGTTTCTGTATAAGCACACTTGGGACTGTGACATCTAACACCACATGCCTTCCCTACTTTGTAGGGATGACTACAAAGGACGAGGATGACTCTGAGGACTGAATCTCATTAAAAGGACATTCTCAAACCTACCTTATGAGGATGTCATGAAGGTTGGATGAAACCATGGGCATACAGCATCTACACATTGTGAGAGCTGCAGATTTGAGGAAGGTTGAGGACCTCAGAGTTCTGCCCCACAGCTGGGGAGAAGCTCAATGAGAGGACCAGGGTAATGACCTGGCTATCTACGAGACTGGCCCAAGTGGATTCTGGAGATTGGCTGACTCTGTATTCCACAGCACTGCTACGTACATACTCATGTGTACGCAGGTATTGGGGTGCGTGTGTTTGTAGGGTTATCAATTAACTTCATGGATGATGTGGCTGAAGCCGAGTCAGGTATTAACTACTCTCAATTGACCCATGAAGAAATAAAGGCTCATAGAGTGATTTGCTCAAGGTCACAAAGCTAAACCACGGAGGAGTTAGAACTAAAACTCAACTCTTTTTAATTCTAAATCCAAGTTTGCACTAAATAGCTAAGACTCCTAGGGGATGACTTTTTGTAAAAGTCTTAATGAAATAAATAGTCAAGTTATCTGAGACAACTCTTCTCATTTGCAATCTTTCCAAAATACAGGACATACTACTCTATGGAAGTGCTTCAGAGGCTCCCTGCTAGGTTTGTGGGAAGATAAAAACTCTGTGAGGTTCTCAAGTCCTGTGAGATCCACCCCTGCTGACCTCACCATCCTGGCCCTCAGGTATATGCTGGATAGTCTGTAGGTCCCTCATCCCCTTTGAATGCATCTTCCACTTCTGTTTCCTCCTCCTGGCCCAGCAAACTCACCCCTGTCTGTAGCATAACTGGGAAAAGAAGTCCTTGCTGGTGGGGGTGGTTCTCTCCTCTGTGCGCCAGTCTCCACTCACCCTACTGGGACGTCTGTAACTTGATGGGAATGTTCTCACCTCTTTGTTCTGGCACAGTGCTTTGTGCTTTGCCCAAGGTGAGTTTTCAATTAATGCTTACAGAATTCAGTTGCACATGGATTCATAGAATTCAGATGAAAGTTCCGGACACTCTCTAAAGCAATGGTTCTCAACCTTCCTAATGCCGCCTAATGTCGTACCCTTTAACACAGTTCCTCATGTGGTGACCCCCAATCATAAAATTATTTTTGTTGCTACTTCATAACTATAATTTTGCTACTGTTATGAATCGTAATGCAAATATCTGAAATGCAGGATATATTTTCATTGTTACAAAGGGGTCGCGACCCACAGGTTGAGAACTGCTGCTCTAAAGAGTTTTAAGGTTCCACATCAGACTGAAGAGGTCAGGCCACTCCTAGCAGAGTGTCCCTTAAGCTGGTTGATCTGTTCTGGGGCTGTTACTGGAGGACAAGGAAAGCACCTGGTTGTCTATTTGTTCTTTCATTCACTGATTAATTTATGCCACGTTGTTTAGTCCCTGCATTCAGCTGCTCTGTGCTGGGCTGGGTGGAGGTAAGCAGAGGGGAGTAAGATGGATGGGCCCTCTCGGAACCTTCCTAGGAATGGAGAGCAGAAAGTGGCATCTGTGAACAGTGCTTTTCACCCTAACTCCTTGACCCTGACAGGACAACTAGTCCTTCACAGCATCTCACGAGGCTGGCAGAGTGGGAATACCCAAGGCCCTGAGTGGCTGAGAGCCTGGCCTGAGGGGGAGGAAGGACCCAGTCACCTTCTGTGCACACCACTTAGAATCCCTCAGGGTTGGAATCTGACCAGCAGCAGGGCTGATCCCAGCAGGGGATTAATGATAAAAGAAGGGCTTTTCTTCTAGGCCATCTGTCCTGGCCAGGGAAGTGCAGACATAACACACCCCATTCACTGAGTACTTATGGGACGGCCCAAGGGCCAGGCGGGCTCTGAGAATGCAGGATGAGGCTGTGCAGCCCCTGGCTCTCAAGGGGCTCACAGACCTGAGGGAGACAGACATTATCACGGGAGAAGCTCAATACAGGGCACGCATGAGAGGAACTAGGTTCTGTGCCTGCCTGGATACTTCTGGCACACAGGCCTGCATTTAGCATGAAGAATGACTCCAGGACAGGACTACTGGGCACAGATGCAGAAGGACGCAGCCTCTGCTCCATTCTGCAGGTTTGCGCCTGTTGGGCCTGTGTAGGGACACTTGTTCTCTTCAGGTGGTCTGTTAAGTTAAGCATCTTCTCACCCGAGGGTCTTGACGCATTTACTGGAAACTAAAAGCCACAGAACAAACATATAATAGAAATATAAAGTCTTCTTTTATTCACTCAGACACCAATCATCTTTTTTTTTACAGTTTTTGGCCAGGGCTGGGTTTGAACCTGCCACCTCCAGCATATGGTGCCAGCGCCCTACTCCTTTGAGCCACAGGCGTCACCTGAAACACCAATCATCTTAAAATTCTATTCTAACAAGGACAGCTGTCATCAGCTTAGAGGTCACTGGTAACATTAATAGGCACAAACAGTAAATATTTGGGAAATATTTTACAATATGCTCCTAATTGGTTTTCCAAACTAATACAACATGAGGTGAACACTTTCACAGCTTCAAAAGTTCCTCAGGGAATACCAACATTTATAAAAACATGAGGTGTCAAACAGCAGGAGAAATACAGTTAAACAGAAACCTGAGGTAGGCGGAGTCTGCTTCAGGGCACTCACATCTGCTCTCCGCCCTGTGCTTCCTGGAAGGGGGTTTCTGCCATAGCTAAGGAAGGCACTCCCATGCCCTCTTGTTCTCCCTCTCCACTCGGGACGCCTAACCTAGGAGACAGCACTCATCCTAATGACAGACTTCCCAGCTCAAGCCTTCTCCAGTGGGCAGAGACAGCACTTGGAAGGGGTGAGAGCTTCTGCCACTATCTGTGAATTTTCACACCAGAAGTGACTCCTGGCTCTGCCCCTGAGCGGAAGCAGCCCCAAGACAGCAGGCGCCCCTAGCGCTAGCCAGCGCCAGGCCCCTCACCTCGATGACAAGCTGGAGGTCATCCATGTACCGCTCTTCAGTCTGGATCAGCTCGTGAATGTAGCCCTGTCTTTTCCTCTCAATTGGCTGCATTGTGTCCAGGGTTTGGAGATCAGCACACCCTGCGGACAGAACAGGGTAAAGTTTAAAACACTTCTGTCAGCTTTGGAGAAAATAGACATTTATCAGCACATGTGCTGGGTTTACAAATGCTGCTTTGAAAGAAGCACCCGGCTCAACACAGAGTGTCCGACCTCCCCGAGCAGCTCACACACGCGGAGCACCAGCCTCGGTGCCCCTCCAGGGCAAATGAGCAATGCCTGGGACATTTCATCCTCTCCCCGATTCCTTTTCTGAGGAGTAATAACAGAATTAAGGATTCTTATAAATGACCTCAAAGAGGTCAGAACTGTGAGGAGCTTGCGAAGAATCTCGCCATCTCAAGACATTTTTAAAGTTACTGAAAGGAGTAAATGAATCACATGCTTGAAGACCAGTGTTTTCCAAACAGCAGGTCATGCATAAGCCACTACTGGGCTGTTACATCAGTTTAGCTTCTAAAAATGCTGGTTCAGGCCAAGCATTAAAAAAAATTAAATAGAAACTATTCCCTCGCAGTTCCTGTGGACATTTTTAGTTAAGTACTGGAGATCTAAAAAGTATTTCTTACTGTGACTGTTATAAAAAATGGTTGAGAAATATGCTCCTAAATTTCTCAAAGGAAAATTCTAAGGTTATAAATCCCCGAATTCCCAGGATCCAGTGACTGCCAGCCAGACCACCGCCTTAACCCATAGGAACAGTGAGCTCCTGGTTTTGGATACACTGCAGGGATCCAGCCACAGGTGACTTTGCGGAAAATCGCCAGCAGCCTGGCGTTAGGGTGAGAGGCACTGTATTCACTCTGGATCGATTCACAGGCACATCAGAGCTGAACTAGATGCCAAACTGTGAAATGACACAATTCCAGAATCATTCAACAAGTAGCTGAGGGTAGACAAGGTGAATCCCTCAGGAAAGCCTTCCTCAAACAAAATGCACAATCAGTGTAAGTTGTCAGAATCTAAGTGGAGTCACTTGTAATAAAAATTCTGATGAATGGAGCCAGAGAAGGCTGTGGAGAGTTTCTCATGCATGAAAGCCCAACAACAGCAACTATCAAAAAGACTCTGCAAAAACCACAGCCTTGCACAAAGGCCATGGCAAGTGTACACCCACATCTGCCCAGCAACTGACTGGCATCACTCCTGATATTGATCCTTAGATCCAGGGATAATTACCTGAAAACAATTATGTGATCTTCCTCACCTTTCCTTCAGAAATCTTTGTTTTCCTTTACCTCCCAGAATATGCTCCTAGTTTCCTATAGGATGTGTATTCCTGTGGCAATGCCATTCCTGAATAAACACCAGTTTCTTTTAGAGAATCTCTCTCTCTGTTTTAGGTTGACAGCAGGGAGTACCAAGAAAGCTACAACATAAACAAGTGGCTTGTGTCAAAAAACTGGGAAAGAGGGCAGTGCCTGTGGCTCAAAGGAGTAGGGTGCTGGTTCTATATGCCAGAGGTGGCGGGTTCAAACCCAGCCCTGGTTAAAAACTGTAAAAAAAAAAAAAAAAATTGGGAAAGAGAACGTGTGGAAGCCCTTTTGTAGCAGAGGCAATCAGGAAAGGCAGCAGGGAGCAGGTGTCCCTGAAGTGGGGGGGCTTGAGGGATGCCAGGTGTCCTGGTCGATGTGATGTAGTGCCAGCAATGGGAATAAACCCCCAAAGCCCCGAGGCAGAACATGCAAGGATCACACTGGGTTTCCAAAGGGGATTTCTCTTTCTGATTTCCTTTGATTTGTTTTTTTTTGAGACAGAGTCTCACTATGTCGCCCTCAGTAGAGTGCCATTGTGTCACAGCTCACAGCAACCTCAAACTCCTGGGCTTAAGCAATTCTCTTGCCTCAGCCTCCCAAGTAGCTGGAACTATAGCGCCTGCCAAAATGCCTGGCTATGTTTTTTTGTTGCAGTTGTCATTGTTGTTTAGCTGGCCCGGGTTGGGTTTGAACCCACCAGTCTTGGTGCATGTGGCTGGCGTCGTAACCACTGTGCTCCGGGCACTGAGCCACCTTTGAATTTTTATATATTTTGTATAGATTTGGGTTTACTGATAGTTCCAATGAAGATAGCTTTGCTATTATCTGTAGATGTCAACAGAACAATAGCTCAAACAAATTACTCCTACAAGGGGAAAAAAATTTCAATAAGACAGGTCATGTTTGATGCTACCAAGATGAAACCACAGTGCTACTGGTCACGCTTTCGGGGGATAGTATTTTATTCTGATCTGCTGGGGAGAGACTGAGTATTGTGAAATTCCTAAGGCTGGTTTGGGTGTTTGCTTGACTAGGCAGAGGAGTTGATGGCCAGATACCTAGCAGAATGGTGCTGCTCAGAGTGGCCAGGCAACTCTGATGGAAGCAACTAGAACAGTTGCTAAGGTTACCCCAACTCTTACACCAGTGTCTTCCAAACTTCATGCTCTGCTTTCAAGATTTTTGCCATATCCAAGTCCACTATTATTTACTTAATATTTTTCTCTAGATTTACTCATTTGAAGTCAAATGTGTTCATTGTGTTTATTCTAAAGTCATTAACATAAATACATAGTAATTCAAATAAAACGAGTTCACCAGGGTACTACTTTGCACATCACTACGTTGTGTACCACAGGAGATGCGTATCACATGTTGAAAACCAATGATTTACATTAAAACCCACAAGCATAGCCTAGCTGGAATAATAGGAAAAGCCTCAGATATTCTGTTGGTTCTAAAGCTGGACCATACATGATATTAGCTTTATCAGGATAATGTGGGATTAAATATTTGTAGGTTATCAATATTTAATCAATTATTAAAATTAATTTCATCTGTTTCTTTTCACTTTTTTTTTTTAATTTTTTTTGAGACAAAGTCTCACTTTTGCTGCCCAGGCCAGGGTGCAGTGGCATCATCTTAGCTCATAGCAACTTCAAACTCTTAGGCTCAAGTGATCCTCCTGCCTCAGTCTCTTAAGAAGCTGGGACTACTGGTGTGAGTCACCATGCTAGTCTAATTTTTTCTATTTTTAAAGGCAAGAGGATCACTTGAGCCTAGGCGGCTGAGGCTACAGCGATCTGTGATCATGCCACTGCACTCCAGCCAGAGCAATAGAGACCCCTAACAAACACACTTGCTCAAGCTGGTCCTGAACTCCTGACCTCAAGTGATCCTCCCACCTTAGCTTTCCAAATGCTACAATTATCGATGTGAGCCACCGTGCTCTGCCCACTTTTCATTTCTCCTTATTGTGACGGTGGGCAATATTTGTTTGTTAGGGGTCTCTATTGCTCTGGCTGGAGTGCAGTGGCATGATCACAGATCGCTGTAGCCTCAACTCCCTGGGCTCAAGTGATCCTCTTGCCTCAGCCTCCCAAGTAGCTGGGACTACTGTGCCGCCATGCCACCAGCTAAGGAAAAATTTTACATTACATATGGGACTGCCTTATGCTCACATTACATTTCTACTGAACAGCTCATGCCAGCTGCTGCATTTTTTATGTTCCTCTCCTCACAAATGTTCAATGTCTTCTCTGTTTGCAGAATGAAGTCCTAACTTGGTGGCCAGGGCTCCAGAGTCTCCACGACCTGGCTTCACCAAGTTTTCCAGGCTAAGCTTTTGCTGCACATTCACCTCTGAGCCCCGGGGCCCCAGTCCTCATCATGTGCCACACACACTCCCCCCGGCTCTGTTGCCGTTTCCTCCTTTCCTCCACCCACGGCCTCTTCCCCATAAAGAACCACCTTACTCACCTTCACGGTGCACCTTGAGGGATGCTACTCTGGGAGACCTTTCCCATCCCTCTGTCCCACTTATCCCCAAACTTCCCTCCTTTGTGTTTCCATGGTACTGGTTTGTTATCTGCATTTTATTTCATTTCTTTTTTTTTTTTTTTGTGAGACAGAGTCTTATTTTGTTACCCTCGGTAAAGTGCCATGGTGTTATAGGTCACAGCAACCTCAAACTCTAGGGCTCAAGGGATCCTCTTGCCACAGCCTCCCTTATAGCTGAAACTACAGGTGCCCACCATGACACCCAGATATTTTTAGAGATAGGGTCTTACTCTTGTACAGGCTGGTCTTGAACTCCTGAACTCAGGCAATCCACTCACCACGGCCTCCCAGAGTGCTAGGATTACAGGCATGAGCCACCACGCCTGGCTGTACCTGTATTTTAAATGTTCACATTATTGGCTCAGTGCCTGTGGCTCAAGTGGCTAAGGCGCCAGCCACATACACCCAAGGTGGTGGGTTCAAATCCAGCCCGGGCCTGCCAAACAACGATGGCTGCAACCAAAAAGTAGCTGGGGGTTGTGGCGGGCGCTTGTGGTCCCAGCTACTCAGGAGGCTGAGGCAGGAGACTCACTTGAGCCCAGGAGTTAGAGGTTGCTGTGAGCTGTGATGCCACGGCACTCTACCCAGGGGGACAGCTGGAGGCTCCTGTCTCAAAAAGAAAAATAAATAAATAAATAAATAAATGTTCACATTATCTAACTTGTGCTGGTTAATCTGTAAGATTGGTGTACTAGTGTCTCCCACTGGAGTTTGGGGCTGTGGCTAACACTGTGTTGGTCTTGTGCCTGTGTGTCCCCAGATCCAGTTCTCACCTTTTCCCTGGTCTGCTCTGGGCTGATAAAAGCCAACCCTGCCTTTTCTAAGCTTCTGTTTTGGTTGGCTTCTGGCTATGCTTGGCTAGTAAGTCTTTTGGTAGGAGACTGAAGATTACAGGGTGGACTAGTAAAAAAAATCCTGCAGTCAGAACAGTGAGATGATACGGCTTTTCATCTTTAGTGGGTAAAGAATGGAAAAGTTAGGCTTGCACCTCACAGAAACTTGGAATTCAAAAATTCCCAAACTTATGAATTAATACAAAAATTGGTTCTTGGCAGTAATACCCTCAGTGGGGTTGGCCAAAGAAAATGTACAACTCGTCTGGCGGGTCACACTCACCACCTGCTTCCACAGGATATCCAGAAGACCTAAGTCTCTCTAAAGATGAGCTCAAAGTAAAACAATTACAAAAAACAAGGAACAAATCTACCATAAATTAAAAAATGAGGATTAAGGCTCCAGGAACACAAGAAAACAGGACAAAATATAAATGGAGATATAAAAAGTATGTATGTTTAACATAACCCAAGACACCACAGGTGGAGTCTATGAAAAAAGAATAGACAGATTTGGGAAAAAATGGCAAACATTGCCAGAGAAATAATAATTAAAAAAAATTGCAGATTAAACACAAGTGAGGAAGGAATTAGTAAACCTGAAAACAGATCTGAAGAAATCACAGAATACAGACTTTTCTTAGAAAGAAAAGAGCTGGCAAACATCCAGTGGAGGGTAAGAAACAGAGGCAGGACGACTAGACTCAGGTGCACATGAGAGCAGTCTAGTGGGGAACAGGGAGAAAGGAGGGAGCAAAGACTGAGATTACAGTGCCCAAGACACTTCTAGAGTTGAGGAATGACAGAACTCCTCAAATTCCAGAGGAACAATGACTGGAGGATACACACCCTTTTCAGTAACCCACAGGACCAATTTCAAAACACAATAAAGAATCTATATTACTGTGGAAAAAAATGTTCTGAATATAGCTGGAAAATCACACATGTAACATTACTCTCAAAGGTTTCAGTTCGAGGAAGAAGAGCTCCCTAATATGCCCAGGTAACTTCCTCCTTGAGTAAAAGTTACTCACTTAACTTGACCCATCACTAGCATTTGGGACAGCTGATGAACCTTTCCTCTGTAAAATCTTTTTTCACTTGGTCTCTAGGTCACCCCCTCTCCTCAGATCCCCCTAGCTCACCGCTCAACCCTGCTCAGCTCCTGTTCTTGCTCCTCCTCAACTCTCCTAGAGGGTCTCGTCTACGCATGCTCAGAGCCTCGGTGCTCTAGCTCCGTCTCACGCCTTTGGTATGTACTGACATAGTCACGATTTTACACGCCAGCCTGAACATCTCCTCTGATCTCCCTGTGTCCTACCACAAACTCAGTATCTCCATCTGGATGTCTAAAAGGCACATCAAGAAAACCAAACTCCTAATCATCTTCCTCTTTTTTTTTTTTTTTTTTTTTTGAGACAGAGCCTCAAGCTGTCCCCCTGGGTAGAGTGCCGTGGCATTACAGCTCACAGCAACCTCCAACTCCTGGGCTCAAGCGAGTCTCCTGCCTCCGCCTCCCAAGTAGCTGGGACCACAGGCGCCCGCCACAAGGCCTGGCTATTTTTGGTTGCAGCCGTCATTGTTGTTTGGCGGGTCCGGGCTGGGGATTCGAACCCGCCACCTTAGGTGTACGTGGGGTTGAGCTATAGGCGCCGAGCCTTCCTCCTTCATTATACCCTATCTCCATCTGCTCTGGCCCAAATCATGGGAGACATCTTTGATAATCTCTCTTCTCACAATCCACCTTCAATCCTCCTGGAGGCTCTATCTTCACATCCATTCACAATCCAATCGCTTGTCATCGTGTCCAACATGGTCACCCTGATCTAAGCCACCATCATCTTGTGCTTGCTTAATGAACTAGCTTCCTAATGTATCTCCTTGATTGTGACCCCTTCCTTCATTTTTTTAAATTAAAAAAATTTAAATTATTATGGGTACATAACAGTTGTATATCTTATTAGGGTCCATGTGACGTTTTGATACAGGCATACAATGTGAATTAATCAATCTGGGGTAATGGGGTATCCATCACCTCAGGTGTTTTTTCTTTGTGCCAGGAACATTCCAAATCTACTCTTTTTGGTTAAAATATACCCTAACTTATTGTTGATTATAGTCACTTTGTTGTGCTATCAAATATTGTAACATTCTATCCAACTATATTTTACATCCATTAACCATCCACTTTATCCCCTCTCCCTGTTGCCCTTCCCAGCCTTGGTAACTGTAACTCTACCCTGTTGCCATGAGAGCAATTGTTTTTAATATTTATTTATTTTCCCTAAGGGGAATTTTACTGATGGCTCTAGCTTCCACATATGAGTGGCTTATTCTTGGCTTATTTTATTTATTTATTTATTTTTTTGAGACAGAGCCTCAAGCTGTCACCCTGGGTAGAGTGCCGTGGCATCACAGCTCATAGCAACCTCCAACTCCTAGGCTCAAGCGAGTCCCCTGCTTCCGCCTCCCAAGAAGCTGGGACTATAGGCGCCCGCCACAACGCCCGGCTATTTTTTGGTTGCAGCCATCATTGTTGTTTGGCGGGCCCAGGCTGGATTCAAACCCGCCAGCTCAGGTGTATGTGGCTGGCGCCTTAGCTGCTTGAGTCACAGGCGCCAAGCCATTCTTGCCTTATTTCACTTAACATAATATTCTCTATTCCAACTTGCACATGGCTCATTTTCATTCCTTTTGTGGCTGTATAATATTCCATCATGCATATCCACTATAATTTCTTTATCCATTCATCTGGATAAATTCATTACAAATCTTGGCTACTAAGAATAGTGCTGCAATAAGAGTGCAGATATCTTCTCTTGATATATTGATCTCCCCTCTTTGAATACATACCCAGCATGGGATTGCTGGGTCATATGGTAGTTCTGTTTTTAGTTCTGTCATCTGTTCTCCTTAGTGGGTGCACTAATTTACATTGCCACCAACAGTGTACAAGAATTCCCCTTCCTCCACATCTTCACATTATTGCTTGTCTTTTTGATGAAAGCCATTTTAACTGGGGTGAGATAATATTTCATTGTAGTTTTGATTTGCATTTATCTGATGGCTAATGTTGACCATCTTTTTCGTATACGTGTTGGCCATTCGTATGTCTTCTTTTGAGAGATGCCCATTTTTTTTTTTTTTTTTTTGAGACAGAGCCTCAAGCTGTCCCCCTGGGTAGAGTACCGTGGCATTACAGCTCACAGCAACCTCCAACTCCTGGGCTCAAGCGAGTCTCCTGCCTCCGCCTCCCAAGTAGCTGGGACCACAGGCGCCCACCACAACACCCGGCTATTTTTTGGTTGCAGCCGTCATTGTTGTTTGGCGGGTCCGGGCTGGGGATTCGAACCCGCCACCTTAGGTGTACGTGGCTGGCGCCTTAGCCGGTTGAGCTATAGGCGCCGAGCCGAGAGATGCCCATTTTTTAATCAGATTATTTTATTTTTTCCTATTGAGTTGTTGGAGCTCCTTATATATTCCAGTTATTAATCCCTTGTCAGATGAGAAGTTTGCAGATTTTTTCCCCATTCTGTGCGTTGTCTCTTCACGTTGATTTCTAGCCTGATGTGATCACTTTTGTTCAACTTTGTTTTGGTTGCCTGTGCTTTGGGGGTATTACTCAAGAAATCACTGCCCAGACCAATGTCCTGAAGCAGGTCCCCAAATATTTTCTTTTAGTAGTTTCATACTTTCAGGTCTTGTTTTTAATCCATTTTGTTTTGATTTTTGCATCTGATGAGTGATACCAGTCTGGTTTCAGTCTTTTAGATGTGGATATACAGTTTTCCCAGCCTCATTTACTGAAGAGACTGTGCTTTCTCTACTGCATGTTCTTGGCATCTTTGTTGAAGATAACTTCCGTGTGGATTTATTTTTGGGTTGTCTATTATGTTCCATTGGTCTACGTGTCTGTTTTTATGGCAGTACCATGGTGTTTTGGTTACTACAGCTCTGTAGTATAATTTGAAGCCAGGTAATGTGATTCCTCCGGTTTTTTTGTGCAAGATGACTTTGGCTATTCTGGGTGGTTCCAACTTTAGAATTATTTTTTCTATTTCTATAAAGAATATCAATAATATTGATTCTTCTAATACACAAACATGGAGTATCCTTCCACTTTTTGGTGTCCAATTTCTTTCATCAATGTTTTAAAGTTTTCATTCTGGAGATCCTTCACTTCTTTGGTTAAGTTGATTCCTAGGTATTTTATTTGTAGCTATTGTAAATGAGATCACTTTCTTGGTTTCTTTTTACAATTGCTTACTGTTGGGATATAGAAATTCTACTGATTTTTTTTTATTTCTTATAGCATAACTGTGTACGTTATCTACTGATTTTTTTTTTTTTTTTTTTTTTTTTGAGACAGAGCCTCAAGCTGTCCCCCTGGGTAGAGTGCCGTGGCATTACAGCTCACAGCAACCTCCAACTCCTGGGCTCAAGCGAGTCTCCTGCCTCCGCCTCCCAAGTAGCTGGGACCACAGGCGCCCGCCACAACGCCCGGCCATTTTTTGGCTGCAGCCGTCATTGTTGTTTGGCGGGTCCAGGCTGGGGATTCGAACCCGCCACCTTAGGTGTACGTGGCTGGCGCCTTAGCCGGTTAAGCTATAGGCGCCGAGCCATCTACTGATTTTTTAATGTTGATTTTCTATCTTTCAACTTTACTGAATTTATCAGTTCTAGATATAGGATCATATTACAGATCATCTGCAAACAAGGATAACTTAACTTCTTCTTTTCTAATTTAGATGCCCTTTCTTTCTCTTGTCTGACTGCTCTAGCTGGAACTTTAAATACTATGTTGAACAATAGTGGTGAAAGTGGACATCCTTGTCTTGTTCCAGGTCTTAGAGGAAAGCCTTTCAGTTTTTCCACATTCAGGGTGATACTTGCTGGGGGTCTGTCATATATGGCTTTTATCATGTTGAGATAAGTTCCTGCTATACCTAGGATTTTGTGAGTTTTTAGCATGAAGAGATCTTGTATTTTATGAAATGCTTGTTCAGAATCAATAAGTAATCATAAGGTTTTTATCCTTCACTCTGTTGATACGATGTACATCACATTGATTGATTTGGGCATGCTGAACTACCCTGTAACCCTGAGATGAATCCCACTTGATCATGATGAATAATCTTTTTAACGTGTTGTTGAATTTGATTTGTACTTTGAGGAATTTTACATTTATGTTCATCAGAGATGGTGGCTTACGCTTTCAGTTTTTGGTGCATCTTTGGTTTGGTATTAGGGTGATACGGTCTCAGAGAATGAGTTGGGAATATTCTCTCCTCCTTAATTTTTTGGAATAGTTTAAGTAGGATTGGTATTATTTCTTCTTTGAATGTTTGGTAGAAGTCACCAGTGAAACCTCTGGGTCCTGGGCTTTTCATGGATGGGAAATTTTTTATTACTGCTTTTATCTCCTTACTTGTTATTGGTTTACTCAGGTTTTTGATTTCTTCCTGGTTCAATCTTGATAGGTTGAATGTGTCTAGGAATTTATTCATTTCTTCTAGGTTTTCTAATTTATTGGCATATGGTTGCTCATAGTAGTCTATGATGACCCTTTGAATTTCTGCAGTATCAGTTGTAATAATGTCTACTTTTCAACTCCAATTTTATTTGGGTCTGCTCTCCTTTTTTTTTAGACTGGTTAAAGTGTCAGTTTTGTTTATCTTGCCAAACAAACCCAACTTCTTGTTTCATTGATCTACTGTATTTTTTGGTTCCAATTTCATTTATTTCTGCTCTGATCTTTATTATTTCTCCTACTTATTTTGGGTTTGGTTTGCTCTTGTTTTCCTAGTTCGTGGAGATGCATGATTAGATTGGTTATTTGAAACTTTTCTACTTTTTTGATGCAGACACTTACTGCTATAAATTTTTGTCTTATTGCTGCTTTTACTTTATCCCACAGGTTTTGATATTTGGTGTTTTCATTTTTATTTATTTCAAGAATTTAAAATTTCCTTCCACTCAGGAATGTATGGTCTAATTTTCATGTGTGGGGAGTTTCCAATGTTCCTCTTGTTACTGATTTCTAGTTTTATTTTTATTTATTCATTTGTTCATTTCATTGTTCCAGGTTTGACTTCTAATTTTATTTCACTGTGGTCAGGGAAAATACTTGGGATGACTTCAATTTTTTTTAATTCTTTAAGACCAGTTTTGTGGCCTAACATATGATCTATCCTTGAGAATGACCCATGAGCTGAGGTATAGAATGTGTATTCTGCAACTGCTAAATGACCCTTCTCTCTTTTAAAAATAGCAAGTCAGAGAGATCCTATTAAACCGTATCAGATCCTATCACTCCTTTCACTGAAACTCTCCAGTGGGCTCTTTTCACTTTCAGCAAAGCCTAAGTTCTTACCAACAGCCCCAAAACCCTAAACACCTCTCCTATCTGTTCAGTCAGATCTGCACCTCATTTCCCCCTTTGTCCCAGCCACACTGGCCTCTGCACTGTTCCTCAAGCATCACAGGCACATCCTGCTTCAGGCCCGTTGTATGTGCTGCCCCTCTGCGTGGAATAATGTTCAGATATCCACATGGCTCCCTCCAGATCTTCACATCCTCCAATTCTTTGCTCCCATGTCACCATTTCAGAGAGGCTTTGTCCAAGTATCCTAGTCAGAATAAAATCCCTCTGGATGCCCCCCACAGCATTCCCTCCCCCTACCCATTTTATTTTTCTAAGATACCTCACACTTCACTTATTCATTTTGTTCACTTTCCGTTTTACCTTACTCAAATGCCAGCCCCCCGAGGGCAGGAATTTTTTGCTTATTTTATGATTCTCTATCCCCAGTGCATGACATACAGTAGGGCTTCAGTAAGTATTTACAGAATATGATGTGAAGTTAAACTCTGAGCTGCAGAGGACAGTATAGCAGTATTACCTACAGGTGGTCAAATTGATGGAACTTCCTGACAGATCCTCTCTGGAAGACAGAGAGAGTGGGCAAAAAAGAAAAATAAGAGATCTGCTGGGCATGGTGGCTCACGTCTGTAATCCCAGCACTTGGGAGGCCAAGGAGGGTAATCCCAGCCCTTGGGACTGCCTGAACTCACAGGTTCAAGACCAGCCTGAGCCAGAGTGAGACCTCGTCTCTAAAAATAGTCAGGCGTTGCGGCAGACACCTGTGGTCCCAGATACTTGGGAGGCTGAGGCAAGAGAATTGCTCAGCCCAAGAGTTAGAGGTTGCTGTGAGCTGTGAAGCCACGGCACTCTACTACCAAGGGTGACCAAAAAAAGAAAGAAAGAAAAATGAGAGATCCCAACTATTATCAGAGGCATAATTAAGAGTGGGCTGGGTCATAAGACTCCCACATTGTGGGAGGATATGGAGACTGAAAGGCAAATTATGAATAATACAGATGAAAAGTCTGTGACCCACCATAGTTGGGAACCACTGTTCTAAATTTCAGGGCAAACAGGAACAAGAAGCAAGAGATGCTTATGAAAGGAGAGGAGAAAGATCTGGGAAGATTCCAAAAGGGGAAGGACAAAAGACAATTTGTGATGATGAACACAGACGGCTTGTTCAGATTATGTCGTAAGTCCTAGAAAAGTCCTCACCCATTCCGAGGACAGCAATGCCAGTGAACAATGCTATTCTCTGTGTGCCCAATTTAGCAGTCAGAGTATCACATAATGGTTTCCAGTTGCACTGTGGTTAAGCTCAGTGAAAAGATGAGATTTTAACAGTAAATCGAGATGAATACACTGTGTGCATTTTCTAAAGGCTGACTTCATAACTGAAATTTTATCAGGGCACTAGAGAATTATTGGATATTTTGTCAAAAAATAGCCTTTCATCTACTTGAAAAATATTTATTAAGTACAGACAACGTACCAGATAGCATGCTTCCACCATGAAGCCACTTGTGTTTTTGTTTTTGGAAATCCAAATAATTCTTGAACCAATTTTTAAACTCTAACCAATGACTACTGTTAACACAGAGTCTTTCAGTACCTGGAAACGTGACTTGATCAGCCTGGATCATTCATTGCAGTTCATTTTTTCCTCTTCTCACCTCTTCTTGAAATTAACTGACAACTGTTCTGCCTTTGTGGTTTGGAATAACAGCAGCTCCCAGCTAAAGGAAAAGCAGTATGGGGGAGGCTGGTGACTCAAGAGCTCGAGATCTGAATTCAGATCTGAACTTGAGTCCCTACTCTACCAGTTACCCAGACAAGGCAAAATGTTTATTTATCATTTGGTACACAGCCAATGCTTACTAAATCTTAGCCGTTATTTCTATAATTTATAACATCTATTATGTGTCAGACACCAAAGTAGTGCTTCATAAATCCTTAAATTTCATCTGCAATGTAGGTATTATTATCCTCATTATACAGACAAGGCCAAGGCCAGAGAGGTGAGATGGCGGAGCGGGGATTCAAAGCAATCTTCTGACTATCCCCACTATGCTCACGTCATCACTCTCTTTAAATGACTAAGTGAATTTTGCCTTTTGACAACAGCATTAAAAGCTCTCCTACATACATCTTCCATAGTCAGTTGTTCTTGCTTACAACAGTTTAAAAAGTGATTCTAAATTTTTTATGGAGAGGTAAAGACCCAGACTAGCCAACACAATATTAAAGGAAGACAAAGTTGGAGGACTGACCCTATCCAACCTTAAGACTTAGAATAGGCTTGGCGCTTGTAGCTCAAGCGGCTAGGGAGCCAGCCACATACACCAGAGCTGGCGGGTTCGAAACCAGCCTGGGCCTGCCACACAACAATGACAACTGTGACCAAAAAATAGCCAGGTGTTGCGGTGGGCACTTGTAGTCCCAGCTACTTGGGAGGCTGAGGCAAGAGAATTGCTTAAGCCCAGGAGTTGGAGGTTGCTGTGAGCTGCAATGTCACAGCACTCTATCCAGGGTGACAGCTTGAGGCTTTGTTTAAAAAAAAAAAAAAGACTTAGTATAAAGCTACATTAATCAAGACAGACAAATAGATCAATGGAACAAAACAGAGGCCAGAAATAGATCCATATACATACAGCCAACTGACCTTTGCCAGAGGAGGAAAGGCAATGCGATAGAGCAAAGATAGTCTTTTCAACAAATAGTGTTAGAACTGGACATCTAAATGCCAAAAAAAAAAAAAAAAAAAAAAAGAATCTAGATTCAGACCTATACCTTTCACAAAAATTAACTCAAAACAGACAGACCCAAATGTGAAAAACAACTATAAAACTCTTAGAAGATAACATAAGAGAAAATCTAGATGACTGTGAATTTGGTGATGACTTTTTAGATGTGACACCAAAAGCTTAGTCCATGAAAGAAAGGAATGGGTAAGGAGAACTTCATTAAAGTAAAAAAAAAAAAAATTGTTGTGTAATAGACAGTTAAGAGTATGAGAAGACAAACTAGAGACTGGGAGAAAATATTTGCAAAAGACACATATGTTAAAGAACTATTACCCAAAATATGGAAAGAACTTTTTTTTTTTGGAGACCGAGTCTCCCTATTTTTTTTTGAGACAGAATCTTACTATGTCACCCTTGGCAGAGGGCTATGGCATCACAGCTCACAGCAACCTCAAACTCTTGGGCTTAAGTGATTCTCTTGCCTCAGCCTCCCAAGTAGCTGGGCCTACTGGCACTCACCACAACGCCCGGCTATTTTTTTTGTAGTTGTTATTGTTGTTTGGTAGGCCTGGGCCAGGTCCCAACCTGCCAGCCCTGGTGTATGTGGCCGGCACCCTAGTCGCTGAGCTACAGGTGCCGAGCCTGGAAAGGACACTTAACACTCAAAAATGATAATTAAAAAATGGGCCAAAGACCTTAACAGACACTTCACCAAAGTTATGCAGAGGGCAAATAAGCACATGAAAGTATGTTCCACATCACCTGGCATCAGGTAACTGCAAATTAAAACAAGATACCACTACACACCTGTTAGAATGCTCAGACCCCCCCCCCCCAATGCTGACAACATGAAATGCTGGCGAGGATGTGGAACAGGAACTCACTGATCGCTGGTAGGAATGCAAAACAGTAGAGCCACTCTGGGAGACAGTTGGCTGTTACTAAACTAAACATACTCTTACCATACTATCCACCCAAAGGAATTGAAAACTTACATGCACTCCTACACGCAGATATTATAGCAGCTTTATTCATAGTTATCACAAATTGGAAGCAACCGAGAAGTCCTTTGGTAAGTGAATGGATACAATGGTATATTCAGAAAATGGAAAACATTCAACGTTAAATAACAATTGCTGAAATAACAATTGAGAACTAAAAAGAAACAAATTATCAAGCCATGAAAAGATCTGGAAGAACTTAAATGCCTACTACTAAGTGTAAGAAGCCAATCTGAAAACGCTACAGACCTCATGACACTCTTGAACAAAAGGCAAAACCATGGGGGCACTAAAAGAGCAGTGGTTGCTAGGGGTGGAGGGGTGGGAGGATGAACGTAGGTGGAACGCCAGAAGATTTTTTAGGGCAGTGAAACTTCTCTGTATGATACTACAGCGGTGGGTACATGTCATTTAACATCTGTCCAAACCCACAGAATGCACATCATCAAGAGCGAACCCTAACGTAAAGCACGAAGTTTGAGTGATGATGACATGTCAGTGTGCATCAACCATAACAAACGTACTGCTCCTCAGGACGCCGTCAATAAGGAAGGCCATGCATGTGCTGGGGCAGGAAATACACGGGATCTCTGTCCCCCTCTCTCAATTTTGCTGTGAACCTAAACTGCTCTAAAAATTAAAGTCTTTTAAAAAAGAGGTTATGAAGACAAACAACTAAATTTAAAAAATCAGGCAAAGATTTGAATAGACATTTCTCCAAAGAAGATAGGAAAATGGCCAATAAGCACATGAAAAGATGTGCGATATCATTAGTCATTCAGGAAATGCAAATCAAAAACCACCATGAGAGGTCACTTTACACCCATAAGGAGAGCTATAATAAAAAAGTCAAATAATAGTAAGTCCTGGTGAGGATGCAGAGAAACAGAAACACTGATACACTGCTGGTGGGAATAGAAAATGAGGCAGCCATATTGGCAATCTGGCAGTTTCTCAAAATGTTAAACAGAGATTTACCATTTGACCTAGCAATTCTACTCCTAGATATAAACTCAAAAAACAAAGACATATGTTCACACTAAAACTCGTACACAAGTGTTCACAGCAGCATTACTCATAATAGACAAAAAGTAGAAATAACCCAGATGTCTATCAACTGATGAACAAAATATAGGGTTTTTTGTCGTTGCATTTATTTATTTACTTATTTTTGAGACAGAGTTTCAACTCTGTCACTCTCGATAGAGTGCGGTGGCCTCACAGCTCACAGCAACCTCAAACTCTTGGGCTCAAATGATTCTCTAGCCTCAGCCTCCCGAGTAGCTGGGACTACAGGCGCCCACCACAACACCTGGGTATTTTTAGAGGCAGGGTCTTACTCTAGCTCAGGCTGCTCTCAACCTTGTGAGCTCAGGCAATCCACCTGCCTCAGCCTCCCAAAGTGCAATGATTTTACAGGCCTGAGACACTGTGCCTGGCAACAAAATTTATTATTATCCACACATGAAATATTAGACATAAAAAACAATGATATACTGATACATGCTACAACATGGATGAACCTTGAAAACATTATGCTGAGTAAAATAAGCAAATCACAAAATGCTACACATTTTATGATTCCACATATATGAAATGGGGAATAGGCAAACATATGGAGACAGAAAATAGATCAGTGGCTGCTCAGGGTTTGGGGACCATCGGGGGACAGGGAAGTGATAATATAGGGTTTAAGTGACAGGGTCTATGTTGCCCAGGCTGGAATGCAGTGGCTATTCATAGGCATGACCACAGGGCACTACAGCCTCAAGCTCCTGGCCTTAAATGATTCTCCTGCTTCAGCTTCCCAAGTAGATGGGACTACAGGCATGCACCACCACATCCAGCCAGGGGCTCATTTTGAGCTGTTAACTATGTTCTATAGTTGGCTTGGTGCTCGTAGCTCAGTGAGAAGGGTGCCAGCCACATACACCAAGGCTGGCAGGTTCGAGCCTGGCCTGGGCCTGCTAAACAATAATGACAACTGCAACCAAAGAATAGCCGGGCATAGGGAGGTTGAGGCAAGAGAATTGCTTAAGCCTAAGAGTTGGAGGTTGCTGTGAGCTGTGATGCCACACACTCTACTAAGGGTGACACAGTAAGACTCTGTCTCAAAAAAAAAAAAAAAAGAATGTTCTATAATTAATCATGGCAATGGTTGTACAACTCTGTGAATATATTAAAAACCACTGAATTGTACACTTTAAGTGAGTGAACTACATGGTATATGAATTCTCTCTCAGTAAAGCTGTTACAAAAAAAGGTGATTATGTTCAGCTGTATCTTTCGGGAGACTATTGTTACATATTCTTGTCCTTGTTTATTATACTCAGTCCTTGCTGCCTTGCTTCTTCTCTGTCTTTTTACACAGAGAAGACATGGTGCAATCTCTGATTTTTTTTTTTCTTTTACTGGTGTGAGTAATGGCTGTACGGCCAGAACTACACAACTATGAAAATGGTGGTAATACTGGCACATGACTGTAGAGGTTAAGGGCATGGACTTGGCAACCAGGCCATAAACCAATTCTACCACTTACTAGCTGTGTAACTTTGGACGAGCTATTTAACCTCTCAGTTTTAACTTTCACATCTGAAAAAAGAACAGAATAAAGAAGTAATGCATTCAAGGACCTTAGAGAAGTACCTAGAGTAGCAAGTCCTCAACAAAAGGGCACTCTTCCTCTTTACTGGTACATGAGATGGTTGCTCAGCCAGAATTTCATTTTCTAAAAACGGTGGTATCAGCACAACAATCTATTCTTGTAGAATCTTGTTTCTTATCTTTATGAATTCCTCTCACTATCCAGCCCTCAATTGCTGATCTCCTTAGAAGTCTCATCTCTTCAAGTAACTTCATCAACTAGTTCAACAACTACCGACATGCGTCATTCCACCAGCTGGTGTAGTCTGATCCTATGTACCTTGATTTTACCTGACTACCTGCTAGACAAGTCTATCTGGACGGCCCACACATGCTTTGTAGTCAAAACCAGACTCATCATCGTTCCATAACTCTGATTTTTTTTTTTTTTTTTGAGATAGAGCTTCAAGCTGTCCCCCGGGTAGAGTGCTGTGGCATCACAGTTCACAGCAACCTCCAATTCCTGGGCTCAAGCGAGTCTCCTGCCTCAGCCTCCCAAGTAGCTGGGACCACAGGTGCCCATCACAACGCCTGGCTATTTTTGGTTGCAGCCGTCATTGTTGTTTTTGGCGAGCCCAGGCTGGATTCGAACCCTTAGGCGTATGTGGCTGGCGCCTTAGCCACTTGAGCCACAGGTGCCGAGCCCCTAACTCTGATTTTTCACTGAAGCTGGTGGCACCATCATCCCACCCTGTCACCCAAGATACAAACCTGGAAGTGACTCTTCCATCTACCCTCACATTCCATCACCCCCAACTCCTGCCAATTCCCCCCAGAACTCTGTTTCATCATTTTTTTCTCCACCTTGGCTGCATTATTAGAATCATCTGTGAGGCTTTAAAAAATCCAAAGTGGTCAAATTTCAGGCCACTTTAACTTCAAGCATCAATAGCTTTTGAAATCTTCCCAGATGATTCCAACAGAGCCGAGGGAACCAAACTAGAGAATCTCAGGTTTAACCTTTGGCCTCTGAAGCCTCAACTTTCACTGTTCCTGGCTCTGCACTTGCACTCTACCAAAAATGAACTGCTTATAATCACCTCCCCCGACCTCTGCCAGGATGTTTCTTCTCTTTTCATACTCTCTGATGTCCCACCCCTCAACATGCTTACTCCTACTCAGGGATCTGGGAATTGCTTCCTCTAGGAAGTTTTCTTTCATTCATCAATCTATGGTTGAATTAGGTATTCCTCTTTTGGTGTTCAGTAATTATCACTGTGCTTAGTAATTATAAAAAGCCTGATCCTCTCACAGGGCAATGTACTACCTAAAGCTAGAACCTTCTGGAATTCATTTTTGTTACTCCCAGTACATAGTTTGGCTGTTTGCAAATAATATATGTTAGTTGACTAACTTTCCAAAAGAAAGGAAAGGCTTTTTGGAAAGAGTGTGTTTATGCTATGCATTTGATGAATGGGCTGGATTTAGACTCATGTTTTTCTTCCCACCCAAGGGCTCACAAACCACCCATTTGATTACTTAAGTGTAATATTCAGCTTAACTCTGATACTTGATCACTGAGGTTTTCTTTTACACAGACTCTTACTTTATACTAAAACAAGTCTTATTCTACATTTGCAAGGAGTATCAATTTGTGTAGTTCTGTTGGATCTTTCTATAAAAAACTTGTAGTTAAGTACGTAAATAACATAATAGTCTATTATTATTCTAAATTACATTTTCCTTTAGTTTTGTAAGCAGTAACATTAAAATCACAATTTCTTTCACTTTTGGGATACATGATTATCTTGAATCAAATCAACTCTGCCTTGACCACTTGAAAATTTTTGTCCCCTATGATATGAAACAATCTGCTGGCCTACACTCAGAGACTACATTAAGAAAAAAGAGAAATATCAAGGACATTTAATCACAACTACATATAAAAATTAAAAATAAGTTTTAAACATGTTTTGAAAGAAATACACAATACAAATAATATAGTTTGTGTTCTTTTAATAAACACTCTTGCATAGTTATATTACAATTCTGTAAAAATAAGAACAGATTATCTCATGCCAAGCGTGCCCAGCATTTGTACAATCTCAATACTTTTAATACTATAGTTTTCAAGACACACAAAATAAAATTTTAAGGCAAAACAGCACTTTGCAACAATTTAAGAATTTATTACATTACAATAGCATCACAGCAGCATCCAATAAATGCCCCTTTAGGCAAAAATCTCTTAGTATTTCCATTATAGGTTCTATTTACATGAATTCATAACTTGGTAAAATTCATTCTAAGAAACTTGGCAAATAAAGCTTTGGACTGGAATTGGCATTTCTTTCTCTACTTTTCCTTCCCCGAGTTGCTGTCTTTTAAACTACAGTATTCATATTTTAAAATGTTTAAACCACTTTAAAACATTAAAATAGCAATTACATTCTTTAATGGTTGTATTATTTTAAAGTAACTCTTTAAGATAAAGTTTCAGAGAACTATACGATGGATAGGGTTGATTTAAATTTTTAAACTTTCTAAAAATCAGCTTTGGTTTAGAACTGATTTTTTCATTGCTAGAAAACCTATCAAGTTTAATCAAATACTTTAATAATGATTATCACATATTGTAATCTTTAAACAAACAGGTATTTTGATTCTTTACCTCCTACAAGAGTTCAAATTTATTTAGTTGTACCCCCATTTAAAAATTCTGTGTTTCTTATAAACTCTCTCCTAATGTTGTCTTCTAAGCAAACTGAAAGCTGCCTTATACCGAATGAGGAAGAAAACAAAAATATATGGCTGAATGAGGTATTGAAAGGATTGCACGCACTTTTAAGAAAGACTTAAATTATTATATGCATGTCATACAATTTTGTTTCTCTTTTTAGCTTTCTCTCATTTTTATGACAAAATACCTAAACAAAGAATGGTATTTCACTTAATACAGTAATTTGTTTTCCAGACTGACATTCAGCTTAAACAGGCCAGCATGTGACTTAATCCATAAGTACCTGATGAACACATTATTTCAGACTGATTATGGACGCTAAGCTCTATCTGAATATCATTCCTAAAAATTCATATTTATCAGTGTAAAAGTGAAGCAAGAGCTATAAAAATACCTTTGAAATAATTTATCAGTATATTAGGTAGTCCAAATCAAATATTATAAAGTAAAAATGTTAAACCAAGTTAATGTGGCTAATTAACGGTGGTCTGATTTCTAATGTTAGGGTTTAAAACAGATTAAAAATAACTGTCCTTAATGTGAACTCAACCAAAAGATGCAGAAGCAGAAAGTTCAGAAAATAAAAGGCAAGAACAGGTAATTCATAAAATTAGGAAGAGTCAGTTGAATTCCTAAGAATCCAGTCTTCGCACTCTCATTTAATGAATGCAGGCAAATCTATTATTCCACTGGTAAAATGACTATAAAATTATTGCTTTCCTATTAATGTCATATTTATGAAAATATCATGATGATGCCACAAGCTAAAAGTGAAGGTGTTCTACCTAGAAATCGCCACCCCCGGGAGCACACATACATACCTCCCTATATCCCAATAGCATGAAGTATTTTGGAACACAGATATTTGAAGTTTGTGAAGTTTTAACCAAATGATTGATTCTTTCTCAAGTGTTAAAAGGTTATGACTTAGGCAATGTACGACTGAAATAATTCATTCATAACGTATAGGCACGTTAACATAAATATTGCACAAAATATGCCTCTAACTGAAAGTAAGAGGTATAAAAACATATTTCACTCCTTTTAAAGAACCCTGTGAGGAAATATGACTTTGTGATTGTATATACACTTTTCCTGATAATACTTTGACATTCACAAACAGTAGATTGCACTGCAGTTTGTAAACATTTTAAATTGCATAAACTTCTTACTGATTTTCATATATAATTTAATACTGCCTACTAAAACTCCTTTTTGTTTCAGTTAAGTACTCTCACATATATTAGTTTACAATAATGTTTGTTATTTTTAATGTTTTGCGCTCATAAAGAAATGAAATAAATTCCTATGTCAAAGTAGCCAACGTGGTTGAAGAATAGGTATCAGCCAGAGAGGTTTGGATGGTAAAATCAATCTTCTAGCCTCAAAGAAGCTTCATGAGCACAGAGGAGTGCCAGTTCTCACACATCTCTCCTTCATTCATTCATTCTTGACTAAAGTCTGTATGCCTGTTTCAGGGACATTTAAATTATTCAAGGATTCCTTATGATCTTTACCAAATTCATTAAGAAGAATGCCAGCCAGTGTCCTTTTGTATACTAAGATATGTAGTCACCTGACTGAAACAGGTAACCAGAACTCTGACTTTAAAATGTGTTACAGATATACATGTTCTGTCTAAACTAGGGAAGGTTTCATACCTCACAGTCAACAGTGGGAGCTTTTCATTCTGCAGGAATAATCGTTAGCCCAGAACACAAAGATCCTAAGGAAACTACCATAGTGGAGTGCTCATTCTTGGGCAGCTGAAACACATTCAACACACTCCACTCTGCACATACCTGCTGGAGCAGGCCACTTTCCTAGCCCGTGAGACAGTAAAAGCGCCCCCCCCCCCAAATGTTACTGCTCCCATCCTGAGTACAGAGAAAACAGAGAAGAAACTATTTCCAGTTTTTGGTCTTTAAACAAATCTAAATATTGGTACTCATAGTGCCATAATTAGAAAGTAATAAACAGTATGTATTTGAGGGCAAACCACATATTGAGCCAATTAAGAACTCACTGTGATTAGGACTAGATCAAATATATTAGCAGAACATAAGCAAATTTTATCTGAAGTCTGTAATGAATATACATGTTGCAATAACATTAGAAAAGCATGGAGCCCATTCCAAACCAGCAAGAATAGTTTGTGCAAATAGTGGGTCTTTGTGTGTTTGAACTCCCACCATGTAAGGGCAAACTCAATGTGCATGCTAATGACCTATAATTACCAAATTAAAAAAGAAAAATACTAAAGGATGCCAGAGTGAACAGCAGGGAAAGCCACACAAAGACCCACTATCCTTTACTTGTTACAAATAAATTTTAACTATAAATTAGAAACACAAAGAAATAATCACAAGTGGCTCTAACATTCAAACGAAGTAAACAAATTGTGTAGGAGAGATTTGATCAGGGCTGCCTGCCCTGCCTCCACGCTAGAGTCAAACTTGGATAGTGGGTCTCTGGGGTGCTTTCACAACTGGAAGACAACATTGGGTCCTAAAAAAAGAAAAATGAGGAATAAAATGAACATAATATAAATTGGGTGAGAAAAATTTGACTAATAACACGCAACATCAACTAAACAAATCTGAATTATTAAAATTCCTAACCTTTAAAAATATTCTGATTACATAATGAAATGAAAATAATACTTAAAAGAGCCAAAGAACACAAACAGTAGTCTACGGTTTAACCAATTTTCACTGACTCATACATGCTATAAAACGATGACTCATTTCTAAAAAACTTGGTAGGTACATGAAAGATCTCCAATCAATTCCTGACTTTAAGGATTAAGCATTTCTGAACCATATCTTATTACAATTATAGGTTTATAATAAACTTACTGTGAGTAAACTTCACAGCTACCAATACAACTCCTTCTCCTTTGAAAAAGCAATTATGACTTTTCAATTTCTGGTAATTATTTCAAGTAAACAAAATCAGTGTGCCTCACTCTTGTAGGTGACTTATACAGTTGTTTTACAGAAACAGTAAACCATCTCAGAGGAATCTCTTTGGGAATTAGCCTCAGAATTACAGAATTGAGAGCCCTTTTATTCTAGGAGGGATAATTTAGTTGTGCATTTAGGCAAAAAAGTATACTTTTTAGACATGATTAAATTTTGAAAATCCATATGTATCAGTATGAAAAATAAGGTAATTATATAAGTTATTGATAATTTTATAACAAAGAGAACTCTGAAACTATTGTTATTTTTAAATAGCTTCTTGAACATTCCACTTTCCCTAAAATGATCAATAATTAGTACCTCCTCCCACCCCTAACATCTGCCCTTTTAGCAAACTACTTATTCTTCTCATCGAATATCCTCTGTGAAATTTCTCACAACATGCTTTCCCCACAAAGATTTAGGGAATCTCTTCCAAAATACATATGTGTATAAATATTCATTATAGTAACTGCCATGTGTATATTTATATGAACATCATTCCCCACTAACCTCAAAAGATACTTCAACAATAAGGACCATCCTTTCATGTTCTTATTCCCAATGCCTTATAAATACATAGTAGATGCTCAAAAAATTCTTACCAAATGAATTTCTTAATAGGAGGAATAATGTTAACAAAATCTAAAAGCATATAAGAAACTCTGTTCCTTAAAAGTCACTGTATAGGTCAGTAATGACTAAAAGACAACTATTCCGGTCTTCTTATTTCTGTTTCACTGTTATTTCCTTGTTTTATTTTAGGGAGGGCTTAAAGTTGCACTGTCTCCCATGGTAGGCACCAGCCACAAATGGCTGGTTTTAAATTAATTAAATTAAGAATGGAGTTTCTCATTCATATTAGCCACAATCCACTGATTAGAAGCTACACATGGCCAATGGCCACTGTACTGAAAGGTGCCTGGACTGTTTTTCTCACTGCAGAAGGAGAAAAGCAGTGGAGTGCTATCTAGTGGAGCGCTACTTAGTGCACTGCTATCTCCACTGGAGAGCACTGCATAGATTACGTACCTCACTCATCTAGACTGAGGCTCTGTCAGTTCTACCAAAATGGCAGACAAATCATTCTCTGACCCAGAGTAATTTCCATGGCAAGTATGCCCTTGGATAACTAATTCATGTCAATCTACTTCCTTTATCATTCATGTATCAAACATTTGTTGACAACTTACTATGCTGCTTCTTTTAAGGACTTAAAAGTTGTCACTCAGCTCTCTGGGAATGTTACTTTCGTAGAAGGCTGCTATTGCCTTCAAACAGATTTCTCTACAATTGTGACTTTTAAATTATGTCCAGAGAAGACACTGAAAGGACTGTGGTAGAATAGGTAGGGGACGAAGGGAAGGCATGGGGGCACAGCCCTTCCTTTAGAAGAGCTTTCTTGTTTTTTCAGACAGAGCCTCAAGCTGTTGCTCTGGGTAGAGTGCTGTGGCATTACAGCTCACAGCAACCTCTAACTACTGGGCTCAGACGAGTCTCCTGCCTCCGCCTCCCAAGTAGCTGGGACCACAGGCACCCACCACAACATCCAGCTATTTTTTGATTGCAGCCATCATTGTTTGGCGGGCCCAGGCTGGATTCCAACCTGCCAGCTCAGGTGTATGTGGCTGGCACCTTACCCTCTTGAGCCACAGGCACCGAGCCTTTAGAAAAGCTTTTATCTGTTCTTTATATTCCTTATCATATGAGACTTAACTGAAAAAGAGCGTTCCAAACAACAATATACAGTAGAACCTCTATAAGTTGACCACCTAAGGGACTATAACAACTAGTCAACAAATGTAGGCAGTTAAAGGTTACTGTACTGATGTCTACATATGGTGCATGTCCAGTCCATGGAAATCAGGTCAATGTAAGGAGGTGGTCAATGTAGGGAAGTGGTCAACAATGGAAGTTCTACTGTATTTCAGTTTTGATTGGGTTACGATATATATATTCTCAGCAACTAAATTAAAATGAAAGGCTAAAATATATCAACTAATGTCATAAGAATAATAAAAACACAAATCACAACAAATTCTATAAACATTAAAACTAAAAATCAGGCTCTGCACCTGTGGCTCAAGAGGCTAAGGTGCCAGCCACATACACCTGAGCTGGTGGGTTCGAATCCAGCCTGGGCCTGCCAAACAACAATGATGGCTGCAACCAAAAAACAGCCAGGCTTTGTAGTGGGCACCTGTGGTCCCAGCTACTCGGGAGGCTAAGGCGAGAGAATCTCTTGAGCCCAGGAGTTGGAGGTTGCTGTGAGCCGTAATGCCACAGCACTCTACCCAGGGGGGCAGCTTGAGGCTCTGTCTCCAAAAAAAAAAATAAATAAATAAACTAAAAATCAAAAGGGTAAAGTGACGTCCTTTTTATAAAGGTAAAAAATTATTTCCAAGTACTGCTTATTCCCTAATTTATTATTAATTCTGGGTTTACTGTTAACTAGAAGAATAGCCAGGTAAACACCAAGAGATAATTCTATGTACTACCAAATTTCACACTTTTGAGATCTAGACCCTTGAACTGACAACAGTTAAACAGATCTTAATTCACACATCCCTTGTGGAACAAGGTGGCTACCTAAAGGAGTCACCTAAGGAGAATTTTGCAAACAGTTTAAATAGGTTATTTTATTCTCTTCCAATTGGATAGTATGTATATGTGTGGGAAATAAATGAGAAGACTGTAAATTTAATAGCATCTGTATATTAAAATGGTCGCTCTAAATAGTAAAGCTAAATAGGGCTACTTTTTAAAACATGCTGAAGAAAAGGATGGTGAAAAGAAGCTTCAGAACAGATGGCTGCTATACCAAAGAATTCATAAGAAAAATTCTACGTTCTTTCAGAAAAAGCCAAACAAGGTCTGAAGTCAGCAAAATGTATGCATGTATGTATTTATTTTATTTATTTACTTTTTGAGACAGAGTCTCACTGTCACCTTCGGTAGAGTACTGTGCTGTCATAGCTCACAGCAACCTCTGACTTTTAGGCTGAAGCCATTCTCTTGCCTTAGCCTCCTGAGTAGCCAGGACTGCAGGCGCCTGCCACAGCGCCCAGCTATTTTGAGAGACAGGGTCTCGCTCTTGCTCAGGCAGGTCTCGAACCTATGAGCTAAGGCAATCTACCTGCCTCAGCTTCCCACAGTGCTGGGATTACAGGCACGAGCCACCATGCCTGGCCTAGCAAAATGTATTTAAATAAAGCAATACAAATTTTAATCTTCTAAAAAGTTTTTCTTTTTTTTTTTTTTACATTAAACACTCGTCTACATTTGCTTGTGAGTGCTGAGTCTGAGATCTGATCCAGAACAATAATTTCAGTACTGAATATTACAGTTTTAACACTAAGTGAGAGGTAAATAATTTGATACTACTTACACTGTTGACTTGGATCTGAGTCTGTCGTCATCTTCACATAGTTTGAAGGAAACAGACCAGTCACCCCACTGATTTCTCCTTGCCACCAGTCAGGATCATCTTTGCTCATAACATTAATAAGCTGCCCCTTGGAGAAGCTGAGCTCATCCTCATTACTCGCTGTGTAGTCATACATGGCAATCACCTGACAGACTAGCAGAGAAACAAGAAAAGAACAAATTAAATCGGTTATTCCTACAAGAGTCAAATGTTAAAACTCTCCCTTGGATTTAAATTACTTTAATATTGGCTCGGCACTAGCCACATACACCTAAGGTGGCGGGTTCAAATCCAGCCCAGGCCTACCAAAAAACAATGACGGCTGCAACCAAAAAATAGCTGGGCATTGTGTTGTGGCAGGCATCTGTGGTCCCAGCTACTTGGGAGGCTGAGGCAGGAAACTCGCTTGAGCCCAGGAGTTGGGGGTTGCTGTGAGCTGTGATGTCACAGCACTCTACCCAGGGGGATAGCTTGAGGCTCTGCCTCAAAAAAAAAAAAAAATTAATATTAAGTACTAAAATTAGGCAAAATTTCTCTTGAGCTATGTCTCTTACCTTCCTTCCTCTATTCTGTTTTACAAAAAAACAGAATTTCTCACCTACAGTTAATAATCTAAGCAAACACTTTAAGTCTGATGGTATAGCAATTTCACACTGAAAATTTTCAAGGAGTGAAGTGTTTCAAGTATCAAGTGGGGTGTTTCTACACAAAACTTTTTGGAAAGGAAATTCTCGACAGCATGTTACTTTTAAGCAGAGATTAAGGGAAGAACACCTTTTTAATATTTTTCAGAGTTAGCTAATTCAAGAAGTTGCTAAGTTTTAACAAACTCCATACCAGGATGAAATGCAGGTGTGGTTCGTTCACTACTTGGGCCCAAAAGTTTAACATGGCTGGCAGGAAACCATCCCTTCTGTCGCTTTTTTCCTCTGGCCTATAAATTAGCAAAAGAAATATACAATTGAAAGATGAGAATAAAAATCATTGAGATATACCTTGAAAATCAGAAAAACTGTGGATGTGCAATAAAGCATTACTCTTGCCCAAAGAGAAGTCTACCATTAGCCCTCGGCTCCTGGGAAGTAATCTCTAAATCCTTAGAATACCCTGACTAATAAAGAGTGTTTGAGTTTATCTGGGGACTCGGGGCCATGCCAAATTTAACAATGTGATTTCTCTTGGGTACTTTGGGTCATGCAGTATCAGCTCAATCTCAGAAGCAGTTAGACTGCAGGGGTGTCCAACTTTTTTTCTTTTTTGCTGTGCACTGGAAGAAGAAAGAGTGCCTTGGGCTACACATTAAATACACAAACACTATGAAAGCTGATGAGCCAAAACAAAGGTCTGCGTATACTTTTTGTGATATCAGACACCACAGATAAGCAAAACAGGCCTCAACTAATCAGCACATAGTACATGGGTCACAGGTTGGACATCCCTATTTAAAGACTGAGTTCAGGGTGGCGCCTGTGGCTCAGTGAGTAGGGTGCTGGCCCCATATACCAAGTGTGGCGGGTTTGAACCCAGCCCTGGCCAAACTGCAACAAAAAATAGCTGGGCGTTGTGGCGGGTGCCTGTAGTCCCAGCTACTTAGGAGGCTGAGGCAAGAGAATAGACTAAGCCCCAGACCTGGAGGTTGCTGTGAGCTGTGATGCCATAGTACTCAGTACCGAGGGTAATAAAGTGAGACTCTGTCTCTAAAAAAAAATAAATAAAGACGAAAAAAGTAAATAAGGATGAGTTCAGCAATATGGGCAATTAACCATACCTACGTGATGGGAGCCCAAATAAAAACTCTGAACATCAAAGCTCTGGTGAGCTTTCCTGGTTGGCAACACTCTGTGTGTACAGTCACATATCATTACGAGGATGATTTAATGCTGTCCATGATGCCACTAAAAGAACAACATGAACCCCTTTTTGGAACTCTCCTGCATGCTGCCCCATTGTCTCTTTCTCTGGGTCTCTGCCCTGTGCCCTTTCACTGTAATAAACTGTAACTATGCTTTGTGAGGCCAAGGCAAGAGGTTTGCTTGAGGCCAGAAGCTTGAGACCACAAGGCAACACAGCAAGACCCTGTGTCTACAAAAATTTTTTAAAATATTAGTCAAGTGTGGTACTTGACCCTAGCTACTCAGGAGGCAGAGGTGAAAGGACTGCTTAAGCCCAGAAGTTCAATGTCACAGTGAGCTATGATTGCACACCACTGCACTATATGACCCTAACTTTGAAAAAAAAAATTTTAAAACCTTCAAAAACCAAAAAAAACCCATAACTGTGAGTTTAACAGCTTTTAGTGAGTTCTATAAGTCCTTCTAGTGAACTATTAAACTTGAGAGTAGTCTTGGGGAGCCCTAAGCTTGTAACTGGTTTCAGATATGAGGGTGGTTTTAGAGACCCCTGAACTTAGTATTGGCCTGTTAGGTAAACATTAAACAATGTGAGAAGACTCACTACAACATGCTTCTCAAACTGCTGCTGAAAACACCAATTGCTGAAGTCTATTTGGAGGTCTTCCAGGCTCAAAGTTCTCTGAATATTTTCTACAAATAATATTTATATTAAAAATGATTTTCATAGAGTTCTCATAAATGGTGCCACCCACTGCAAGCTCTCTCTTGGAGCTTTGTTAACAAAAAATCAGTAGGTGATAAATACAAATTGTAAAGAGCCATGTTTCCCACTTATTTGGGTCTATCTTAAATCAGAAGGTAGAATTTCAGAGGTTTATTGAAGAAGATATTTAACCTTCAGTGTTCTTTAGAAATCCTAAGACTTTAGTCTGCAAGAACAGAGCTATGAAAAAAAAAAAAAAAAAGAACAGAGCTACGTATACCCTCTATATTACAATCCTGTAACAATGTTACATAAAAATATAGCCATTATACCTCTTGCTTTTTAGTTTAAGCCAGTAAGGAAATTTTAGGAGAGAAGAACCCTCTTTCTATATCAAGATATATTCAATAATCACTAATATTTTAGGAAAAACTGAGGCTCATTTATGTCTCTTTCCTTACACTGCGAAGGCCACTGGGGGACAGTCAAAATGAGTAGCATTTTCTCGGTACCAAATCCAGACCATGGCTTTCTCCTAAAGGCTATCTATAAATCTTATCCCAAGCAAAGATGATGTTGTCCTTTTCTTTAAGAAGGTGATCTGTGGTTTATTTAGGGATGCGTTACTGAAAAACAACAGTCTTTACAGAAAATTATTCTTTAAACTGTTACTTACAACATCAACTCAACTGTGCTAGAAATGAACAGGCAAAAGACTAGAGGAAACATAATACACTAAAATGTTGATATTAATTACTGTGAAGAAGTATGACTGTGAAGGATTTAAAAGTTTTGATTAATTTTATTTTTATGGCTCGGTGTTCATAGCACAGTGGTTATGGGGCTGGCCACATGCACCGAGGCTGGCAGGTTCGAATTCAGCCTGGGCCAGCTAAACAACAGTGACAATAGCTGGGCATTGTGGTGGGCACCTGTGGTCCTGACTACTTGGGAGGCTGAGGTGGGAGAATCGCTTAAGACCAAGAGTTGGAGGTTGCTGTGAGTTGTGACATACGCCACAGCACTCTACCGAGGGCGACATAGTGAGACTCTGTCTCAAAAACAAAAAAAATATATCTTTTTATGACCATGCATCACTCTTAGAATAAAACTGAAAGATACTAAAGGATATTACCTGTAACTCCCCTTGCCACCACCCACTTGTGTTTTTCTTTAGAATTAATATCAACTGCCCTGGTGCAAGGCTAAGCTGTTCAGAACCAGAAGCAACATATGCTGAAGTTACTTGAGCAATCTCTGAAAAGAAGAAAAAGAAACTATGAATATAAGACTACAACACAGCAAATATGTTACTTAAAAATTTTTAAGCTCACTATTATACATACCAGGTTTTTTGTTTGATGCTCCGGATTTGCTGGCACTCCCAAAACTCTATAAGGAAAAGATAATCGTGTTATCTTACCATTTCCAAGTACAAAGTTTATTAGAAATTAGAGATTTCAATTGCCAGGATTCTTTAAGTAAAGATCAAAATAATAATGAACTTCATAACTATTGCCCAAATAAGTAAAGAATCCAACACTTAAAGAGAAGATCTGCTCTCTCTGGTAATAGAATATATTTCATGCAAGTGGTTGATGCTATCATCTATGGACTCAATAGGAAAAGTTTTTTGTTGTTGTTGTTGTTTTTTTTTTTTGAGACAGAGCCTCAAGCTATCCCCCTGGGTAAAGTGCCGTGGCATCACAGCTCACAGCAACCTGCAACTCCTGGGCTCAAGCAAGTCTCCTGCCTCAGCCTCTCGAGTAGCTGGGACCACAGGTGTCCACTACAATGCCCGGCTACTTTTTGGTTGCAGCCATCATTGTTGTTTGGCAGGCCCGGGCTGGATTTGAACCCGCCACCTTGGGTGTACATGGCTGGCACCTTAGCCACTTGAGCCACAGGCGCTGAGCAGAAAAGTTTGTTTTCTGAATATTAAACATGACTTCTTAGGCCAAATGCACCCCATTCATCAATAGGGTTAGCACCAATGTCCACAATATACAACATGAGTATCCTAGATGTGTTAAGGCATATCAGAGTTTTGCTACTGCTTTCTCTAAGGGACTCTGATTTATTTATGTATAGTTCCTGCTGAATAGAACAAAAAAAAAATTTTTTTTTTACCATGTTCCTCCCAAACTGAATGAACCTGATCTAAGAACAAAAAAAAATCCATATCATGGGTTTCAACCATGACCTCTGACTTTAAAGGATAAATTGGACAAACCATGCTTCCTCTTTTTAGAAATGTGAACAAAAAAGGGATGGGATTTAAAATAATTTTTTTCTGTGGCTCGGCGCCTA
>NW_003852417.1:15334228-15336085 GCF_000181295.1 Otolemur garnettii
GCCTTAGCCACTTGAGCCACAGGTGCCGAGCCGCCACCTGCCACAACGCCCAGCTATTTTTTGGTTGCAGCCGTCATTGTTGTTTTGGCGGACCCAGGCTGGATTCGAACCCGCCACCTTAGGTGTATATGGCTGGTGCCTTAGCCACTTGAGCCACAGGTGCCAAGCCTGCAATGACATTTTTAAGTAATTACAATTATCCTCATTTTACAAAGAAAGAAACAGGCACAGAAAAGTGAAGTAACTTGTCCAAGGTCACTTAGCCTCTAAAAGATACAGCCAGGAGTCAACCTAGGTGGTCTGAGTCCACCACACCAGTGTCCTCAATGTGTGGTTTGTAGACCCCTGGAAATAGTCCCTGAGCCCCTTTAAGGGATCTGTGGGATTAAAAAACTATTTTTATAATAATACTAAGATATTATTTGCCTTTTTCACTATATTGACATTTATGATGATGGATAAATTGCTGATGCTTTAGCTGAATTATGGCAGTGGTACCAAATTTCACCGGTAGTCTTAGTGCTCTTTACTGCCATGCACTCACAGTAAAACAAATAAAGCCAGTTTCACTTAATGTCCTTGATCAAGCAGTAGAAATTTTATTGAATCTTAATCCTCAAGCATAATCTCGTAAACATTCTGTGTGACTAAACAAAAGTATACCTAAAACTTTTCTGTTGCATACCAAAGTATGACAGTTGTCTCAGGAAAAGCATTTGTGTGATTAAATTGTGAGCTAAAAAAAAAAGGGAACATTTTTGCTTCAAAGAACTAACAGACAAACCAGGTAGAACCTGGGATTTAGTAAATATTTTCCCAAAAATGAATGCAGAAACCTGTTGCTTCAAAAGAATAACTGACAAGGTTTGTGGCCAATGATAAAATTCAAGTTTTCAAAGGAAAATTAAAATTTTAGAAAACTTGTATCTACTATCACTGTGAGTTTGACAGTCTCCTAGTGCTTAAAGATTTTTCTGATAAGTGGAAATACTAACAAATGTGATTTTTTTGATACCATGTATGTTTTTTGATATATATCAAATACGTCAAATGCAAGAAATATCTGCATAATTCAGCGATTTAGTTTCTTCTAAATGACCAGTGAATGAAGTTACCACATCACACTTTGGTAGGTAATGTTTTTAAAATGAGTTAATACTTAAGTTATTTGTTTTAATTTCTAATATGGTAAATATCACTAGATATAACCCATATACTTAAAAAAGACCATTGATGGTCCTCAATAATTTTTAAGATTGTAAAGTTAGTGAAATAAAAACGTTATGAGACCTTCTACCCTACATACTGGTGGTGCGGTGAAATGAAGCAGGAACTCAACAGTGTGGGCTGAGTCACATTAATGTTAGAGCCTTAAAGTAAATAAAAATTCACAAACTCCTTCAGGGTGGTCCTTTTTGACCTGTTCCAAATCCAGAACCTCTTCTAGTTCCAGTTATCATGAGGCTCAGGCCTACCTACCTCTATGTTATCTCTATTTTGAGTATAAATCTTGGTCAATAAGAATGGAATAATTTTATTTTTAATATCAAAGGAACTCTACCTCTTGGTCTTTTGGTTTGACATAGTTTGATGGAAAAATTCCAGTTCTATCTCCAATACTTCCTGTCCACCATTCTCCATCTTTCTGGGTTACCAATATTTCTTCACCTTCTGTGAAAGTCAAATCTCCAGGTTCCACACTTGAATATGGATAAAGTGCAATATATTCTATAAAGAATAAAGCAAAAAAAAGCAGATTTTGGTTGTAAGACTACAGATGTGTTAAGAAATTAGGTTAATCTCCAAGATCTTGCATAAATTTACCATAAAGGATTTTGTGGTTTTTTTTTTTTTTTT
>NW_003852417.1:15336138-15367826 GCF_000181295.1 Otolemur garnettii
TCACAGCAACCTCCAACTCCTGGGCTCAAGCGAGTCTCTTGCCTCCACTTCCCAAGTAGCTGGGACCATAGGTGCCCGCCACAACGCCTGGCTATTTTTTGGTTGCAGTCATCTTTGTTTGGCGGGCCCGGGCTGGATTCCAACCTGCCAGCTCAGGTATATGTGGCTGGCACCTTAGCCACTTGAGCCACAGGCACTGAGCCAGGATTTTGTGCTTTAAGGAAGCCTAATATAAAAAGATCTGAGGATAGAAAGGGGAATGAATTATTTAATAAATCCCTACAAAAAGGTTATTTGATATAAAGCTTTATCTTGGGGTTTATTTTAACAGATATTAGTATTTTTACTTTACAAATAATGAAACTGAGGTTCAGTAAGATTACGTCACTCAGTTACTTAGATAATAGAGTCAAAGATAGGAAAAGGTTTTTTGGGTTTTTTTTTTTTGAGACACCGTCTCATTCTATCACCCTGAGGTAGAGTGCCATAGCATCATACCGCATAGGTGGGACGATAGGCACCTGCTATAACACCCAGCTAGTTTTTCTATTTTTAGTAGAGAGGGGGGTCTTGCTCTTGCTCAAGCTGGTCTTGAACTCTTTAGCTCTGGCAATCCACCCTTGTCAGCCTCCCAGAGTGCTAGAATTACAGGTGTGTGCCACCACATCTGGCTGGCAAAGTTATCTTTTAACCTTCTTATACAAAATATATTTTAATCTGCTAAATTCTTTTCACTTTAATTCTTTTATATAAAGAAATGTTCAATATCTAGCAAATGGCAGCACTAGAAACCAAGTTCCATCACAATGACCCAGCCAGCCCCTAACATAGTCCCTGACTTGAAATAGACGCTCAATTTATATTCGTTTAAAATTGCAGAGGATGTCAAATGATAGAAGAATGGATCCTGCTCATGGCTTGAAAGAATCAACATTGTTAAAATGTCTATATTATGCAAACTGATCTATGGATTCAACGCAATTCCCATTATATTACCAACATCATTTTTCACAGATATAGAAAAAATAGTTTTGGGATTCGTATGGAATCCAACCTCAACACTAATGGAGGCATCACTTTACCAGACTTCAGACTAAACTACAAGTCTATAGTGATCAAAACAGCATGGTACTGGCACAAAAATGGAGACACAGATCTACGGAATACAGTAGAGAACCTAGAGATGAGACAGCCTGATATTGCCATCTCATCTTTGACAAAGCACACAAAAGCACACACTGGGAAAAAGATTCTCTACTCAATAAATGGTGCTGGGAAAACTGGTTAACCACATGTAAAAGACTGAAACTGGACCTGCATCTCTCACCACTTAACAAAAAGTAACTCATGACGGATAAAAGGTTTCAACTAAGACACAAAACTATAAAAATCCTAGAAGAAAGTGTGGGAAAGTCTCTAAATCTTATCCACCTAGAGAAAGAATTCATGATGAAGAACCCACTGGCAATTGCAGCAACAATAAAAATAAATAAATGGGACCTGATTAAGTTAGAGTTTCTGCACAATGAACGACACAATAAAGCAAAAAGACAACCTACAGAATGGGAAAAGATATTTGCATGCTACTTATCTGACATAGAGCTGATAATCAGAATCTACAAAGAACTCAAGCAAATCAACAAGAAAAAAATCAAACAACTATATTAAAAAGCGGGCAAGAGATGTGAATAGGAACTTATCTTGCAAAGAAAGACTAATGGCCAACAAACAAATGAAAAAATGCTCAATGTCTCTAATCATCGGAGAAATGCAAATCAAAACCATATCACCTAACCCCAGAAAGAAAACGGCTTCTAAACAACAGATACTGGCATGGATGCAGAGAGAAAGCAACACTTACACACTGTTGGTAAAACTGCAGACTGGTGCAGCCTCTATGGAAGGCAGTATGGGAATTCCTCAAAGACCTAAAAGTAGACCAACCATTCGATCCTGCAATCCTGTTACTAGGTATTTACCCAAAGGAAAAAAAGGCATTCTACCATAAAGACACTTGCACTTGCATGTTTACAGCAGCACAATTCACAACTGCAAAGGTGCTGAAACAACCCATGTGCCCCCTTCAACAAAGGAAAGGATTAATGAATTGTGGTGTATTTATACCACAGAGTAAATAAAAAAGATGAAGATTATGTATCTTTTGCAACAACCTGGATGAAACTGGAGACCATTCTCAAAGTGAAGTACTACAAGAATGGAAAAACAAGTATCACATACCCAGTACTAAACTGGAACTAGCAGATTAACACCTGTATGCTCACATGAGAGAAAAACTTAATGAAATTCAAGCAGAGGAAGGCAGGGAGGAGGAAATGGGTTGAGTAAATTCCCATTCAACAAGTACATTATATGGGTATATGGCATATAGATAAATCAGATTTTAACCTTACAAATGCAAACTATGGAATCTGTTTGTACCTCACATTAATCTGAAATTTAAATAAATTAATATTTGTTTATTACTGCAAGGGAAATTTCTGAATGTTTATATTGGTTTTGACTTTTGCTCCTATGATTACTACTAGTTACAAGAAACAGTGAGTTTTAGCAGTCTTTCTCTTTACTTTTTATAAAGTTTTATTTATGATTGCCAACGTGGAGTTTGATCTGAATATCATCAGCTAGAAAGGATTAGAAACACTAACTACAACCTATTTGTTATCCACATTCTTAGTATTACTCATTTGAGCTGATTTAACAAAACAAAGTGATTACAAGGTTTAGGGATACTTCAGTAAGTAAGGTCCTTTCCAAAGTGCTCCTCACTACCTTCCTACGCTCATCTCAGAGCACTCATTCCACAAAACACCTCTGGTTCTAGCCTCATTGGTAAACTGAAGTACCCCGAAGTTCCACCATGATGCCTCACTTCAGCTCATGTCATTCCCATTGTCCGGGAGGATCAGAACCACTTTCTCTTTCTTTGTCACTACACAAGATCCTACCCACTATTTAGGATGATGTAACACTGCCACCTCTGTAGGTTCATAGGTCCTACTCAAAATTGTTTTGTTCACTCATTATGGAATTTATCACAACTGTACGTACGCTCCATTCTACTGTAAGCATTTCGGAGATTGTGTTTTATTTATTCTTATCCTTGTATTTTTCAGCATGGCATTGTCAACATGGCAGATACCAAATGAACTGTTTAATTTATCATTAAACTGATTTGTCAAATTAAAAATAAAATGTACTTCAACTATTCAACTAATTCTACAATAAACATATATATTTCATTTATAAATCTATGTAACTATTACATACAAATATCGTCTGAAATTACGGTAAACAACCTTTTGTTTTTCTTTACTGACACAATCAAAATAATTTATTAATTAAAACCAAAGAGACATTAAAAATTCTTTGAAATATTTATGATAGAGTGTACTCTGATCTCCCTTAACGATTTATGACACTGTAATCAAAATAAAATTTAAGCAACTACACAGACTGAATTTTCCTTACCTCCCAAACATCTATCATCATTCACTGCAACACTCTTTATTTATGATCTTTTTAAGCCAGTCTATGCTGAAGCACTGCCTCTCTAAAAGTGCCAAGTATTTTCAGCCATATTTCTTCTATCTTCTTACACTTCATGTGAAACAGATAGGGGCAGGTTTTCCTAACTTTACCTTTAACACTAGAAGATGCAGAAACAGGGAGAATAAAAACTGTATGAAGTCAGTTAATTAGTCAGTAGCTGAACTGATTCCTATCTTATTTACAAGCTGCCAAAAGCTTACCTTCTCCACCTGGATAAGCTGCAGAGGTAGGTTTCTTATTTACAGCTGCATACAAAGCTTCTGGTCTGCCAAATAAACATACAAACAAAAAACAATGAAACTCCAAAAAGACACAAACAAGCAAAAATACAAAAGGTGATTTGATGAACACATCAGGTTTTAGCAGTACATTCTTTTAGGGCTTTCTCAAATTAATCTAAATACTGTCTTAGTATGGACCAGGAAGACTCTCATACACAAACCCTGCTGAGACAAGAACTAATTACAAATGTCTACATTTTAAAATATATTCGAATAATTTCAATATGATTTATAAATAGTCTTTCAAATGTCAGATATTTCACATTTCTAAAGAAACTTAAAAGACATCAGCATATTGGTAAATGGACAGTCTTTTGGTGTGGCACATATGGGGCTTATTTTGGTCTAGGAAAAAACAAGGGCACTCTATACATTTTCTTTGTTAAGAGTGCACTCCATTAAAAAATGTAAAAGTAATAAAACTTATGTCTCAAAACAGCGATTACATTAATTTCCATTTTAACCTAGGAAACGGTTTTTAAAAATCTGGAAGACTGTCATGTTTAGAACTAGACACCCATGAGAGGCACTGGGTTTCCCACACAGTGAGACAGTTTTCAAATAAACAGAAGGGACTCTTACTACAACTCCTGGCTACAAATATATGACCTATCTTGTTTATTGCCAAATTCTACATTACTGCAGGTTTTTAAGTTATGTGGCTTTTATATTAGAAAAAATAGGCAATTAAATAAAAAATCAGAAAAAATGGCCTCTAAAATATTTAAAATTAATCTTTTTGCTTAAGTTTTCTTCTTTTCTTTTTTTGTCATATACACATAGATCATAAATACATTTATGCTTTTGTGGGGTATAAAGTGTTGGGGTTTTTTATACAACTTGGAATGGTTACATCAAACTAATTAATATAGCTTTCACCTCACTTAATTGTTGTGTTAAGACATTTATGAGCCATACTTGGTAGATTTGACTTGTACCCTTACAGTATGCTCCACAGGTGTGGTCCCATCATTTACCCTCCCTCTATCAAACCTTTCCCTCCCCTCCGATCCCCGTCTACTTCTCTCCTTCATCCTAGGCTATAGTTGTGATCTTTCCTAAGAAAATGTGAGTAATTATAAATTGGTTTCATAAAAGTATTAAGTACATTGGATACTTTTCCTTCCATTCTTGAGATACTTTACTAAGAAGAATATTTTCCAGCTCTACCCATGTAAACAAGTTTTCTTCTCTTATGCTATGGACATCAAACAAGATAATTCCTACAAAATACCTAGCATGGTGTTGGCATAAAAATGTCTGCTGTATATTGTTGTTGTTACTGTTATTACAGACTTCTAAATCTAAAATTCCATGTTAGCATGAAAAGTAAATTCCACCTTTGAACTAAACATTGATACACAGAAACTTATCACTGAAAGCATTCTCTGACCCAACACCCAATAGCAAGTTTTTTGTAACCAATTACTCCAACAGCCCTAATTTCCTGGTATACAATTTTAATAATTAAAGCTGGTTTCAAATATAAAACAGTTAATCTGTGGCATAGTTCAGAAAGTCCTTTAATGTCATACAATACTGACACTTAGACACACACACACACAAACCTGCCATAGTTTTGTTCCTTTTGAGTTGAAATTTGCTAAAAAATTATCTAGAGATTCAAAATAGAAAATCTTTGAGTGATATACTGATAAGCACTCTGAATTTTTTTTTTTTTTTTTGAGACAGAGAAGCTGTCCCCCTGGGTAGAGTGCTATGGCTTCACTGCTCACAGCAACCTCCAACTCCTGGGCTCAAGCGAGTCTCCTGTCTCCCAAGTAGCTGGGACCACAGGTGCCCACCACAACACCCGGCTATTTTTGGTTGCAGCCATTATTGTTGTTTGGCAGGCCCGGGCTGGATTCGAACCTGCCACCTTAGGTGTATGTGGCTGGAGCCTTAGCCGCTTGAACCACAGGCGCTGAGCCAGCACTCTGAATCCTTAATTCTGAATCTTTGTAGCTAGAACTGGAAAATTACTTAATGCCTACGTAAGAGAGAGAATTGACAAAGCAAGGTGTTTTCTATAGAAATGTGACCTGATCTTTTTTTTTTTTAAGAGTTTCTGTTTGTTAGTTTGTTTAAATAGATTTGAGTAGAACGTGTATGATTAGCCAGAGCATATTATCTTAAGATGTCCTGAGAAAATGTGCCCTGGCCTAGTCTTTTGTTTTTGACACAGAGTCTCAAGCTGTTGCCCTGGGTAGAGTGCCGTCGCATCACAGCTCATAGCAATCTCAAACTCTTGGGCTTAAGTGATTCTCTTTTCTCAGCCTCCCAAGTAGCCGGGACTACAGGTGCCTGCTACAATGCCCGGCTATTTTCTTTGTTGCAGTTGCACTGTTGTTTTTTTAGCTGGCCAGGCCGGGTTCAAACCCAACACCTTCAGTGTATGTGGCTGGCGCCCTGCTGACTGAGCTACGCGCACTGCGTAGTCTTTCCCTGGCCTACTCTTTTATAAAACACAGCTTTAGACCAAGATCATCTCACACCACATCAGAAGCAAAAAGTTAAATTTAAACCCAGGCAAAAATTTTAAAGATAATTTCAAAGATTTTTTAAATCCATGCTCAATTTTTAAAGATAATTCCTGGGCTCGGCGCCTATAGCTCAACCGGCTAAGGCGCCAGCCACATACACCTAAGGTGGCGGGTTCGAATCCCCAGCCCGGACCCACCAAACAACAATGACGGCTGCAACCAAAAAATAGCCGGGCGTTGTGGCGGGCGCCTGTGGTCCCAGCTACTTGGGAGGCGGAGGCAGGAGACTCGCTTGAGCCCACGAGTTGGAGGTTGCTGTGAGCTGTAATGCCAGGGCACTTTACCCAGGGGGACAGCTTGAGGCTCTGTCTAAAAAAAAAAAAAAAAAAGATAATTCCTGAATTCTATATACAAAGCTCTCACTTTATGGGCACTTCCCTATAGCAATTCAGTCTGAATATATTTAGAAAGTATTTTGAGTTTCTCATTTATAATAAGAAAAGATGGTAAGGAATAAGATATCCCATATCCACTTATGTAGAGTAGAATTTCATGGCTTAATGTTTCAATATTTTTTAAATCAATCATACATACATCTGTTATCAAATTTAAAATTATATTTAGTAATCTACAAAAAAAGAATTCTTAAAGACCATTTAATGTTTTCATTCAATCAACTATAGAACTGAAGAACAAGTAGGTTACTCCTTACAGCCTGGCACCAAAAGCAGAACCAGAATTCAAGTCTCTTGCTTTCCAAAGACAAACATCTTTTCATTAAATCAGACTGCTTTCTATTTAGATTATCCACAGCTATATTACAGTACTTATTTTCTTATAGTAAAGACATTTGACAACTGGACTCTCCTACAAACTGGGAAATAAAAACCAGAGAACTTGACTTGTTTGGTTTTGAGTTTTTGTTCATTCATTTGCTCCTCTCTTCATTTACAGAGCTAATGTGACTGAGCAGCTACTATGCTTTAAGATCATAATAGGCATTAAAACCAAAAACAATTAATAAAAAAAGACATGCATCCCACCCTCAGGGAGCGCATGACCTAATAAGAACATGTCAGTAACTATAATATGGTGTGTTATGAGCAATGAGAGGTTACGTTCAAAGGAACCCTGGAGACCCAGAGATGGGAATGCCCCAACTTGGCAAATGGGAGGCCTTCAGTAAACAATATTTGAAATATTCACAATTTATAGTAAACAAAGGAGAAATGCTTGAAAGGAATTGAAAAGCAACTTTTCTAACTGAACTTATGGAACAAGGACAGCAACAGATCTTAGAATTTAAGGTATTCTGAAAACTTTACAAATCTGAAATAACTAGAAGATATCCTAAACCTAAAACAAATAAGAAATATGCTTTCTTCACCATAAGAAATATTTCTCTGATAATCAAATTAAAACATAAACTTTTACATTTTATTAATCAGTCATACCATGGCTAACTCACCAGCAAAAATACCAACATCTACACTTCACATGACACACACAAAGATGCTTACTCTTCCCGCTTTACTTCACTCCCAGGAATGATCTTGACATAAGATTTGGGAAACCACCCTCTTCCTCCATGCACCTCCCCAAACCACCAATTTTCTTGCTGCTCCAAGACAGTAATAACATCATGTTTTGAGAAATTCAAGTGATTATCTTTCTTTGCAGTCCAGGAACAAAGGGCCTGTGCTTTTAGGTTTTCCACAACCTGTCCCTGTGAAAACAAAACCACAAAAATTTAAAAGGAGATAATAACTATAATTCTGTTTCTGAGTATATAACATACTTCCTGTTCAAACCATAGACCAGTTAAAATTATATAAGACAGACAACAATTTGAGTAGCCTAAGACAGACTGAATATCTACCACTCAATAAAACATCATCACAGTGTAGAAGGTAGTATAGGGGTGCTCAAGAAATGTATTCATTCATCTATGAAATACATATATGTCATAGAACAAATGGAAGGGAAAAGAGTTACTGTAAATCTTTCTTCTCCTCCAGTTTCCACTGTCTTTTCACCATGGTCGACTCAGTTTATTCCACTAGGAAATAAGATGCAGTTACACTCAAGTGGCCTCCCTCCATTTTTCTGCTCTCTGACTCTTAACTTCTTTGTACTCTTTTTTTGGGGAAACAAGAGTCTCACTTTGTCACCCTGGGTAGAGTGCCATGGTGTCATAGCTCACAGCAACCTCAAACTCTTGGGTTCAAGTGATCCTCTTGTCTCAGCCTCCCCAGTAGCTGGGACTATAGGCATCTGCCATAATGTCTAGCTAGTTTGCTCGGGCTGGGCTCCAACTCCTGAGCTTAGGCTATCCACACGCCTGGACCTCCCAGGGTGCTAGGATTATAGGTATAAGCCACTTAGCTCTGCCTAATTTGTGTTTTTGGGTTTTTTTTGGAGACAGTCTCATTATGTTGCCCTTGGTAGAGTGCCTTGACATCATAGCTCACAGCAACCTCAAACTCTTGGGCTTAGGCAATTCTCTTGCCTCAGCCTCCCGAGTAGCTGGGACTACAGGCACCCACCACAATGCCTGGCTATTTTTTTGTCACAGTTTGGCTGGGGCTGGGGTTGAACTTGCTGTTGCCCTTCTCACTGAGCCACAGGCGTCACCCAGCAGAGCCTCAAGCTATACCCCTGGGTAGAGTGCTGTGGCATCACAGTTCACAGCAACTTCCAACTCCTGGGCTCAAGCAAGTCTCCTGCCTCTGCCTCCCAAGTAGCTGGGACTACAGGTGTCCACCACAATGCCCGGCTATTTTTTTGTCACAGTTTGGCTGGGGCTGGGGTTGAACTTGCTGTTGCCCTACTCACTGAGCCACAGGCATCACCCAGCAGAGCCTCAAGCTATCCCCCTAGGTAGAGTGCTGTGGCATCACAGTTCACAGCAACCTCCAACTCCTGGGCTCAAGCAAGTCTCCTGCCTCTGCCTCCCAAGTAGCTGGGACTACAGGTGTCCATCACAATGCCCGGCTATTTTTTTGCCACTGTCATTGTTGTTTTAAGCAGGCCCATGCCGGGTTCAAACGTGCCAGCCACATACAGATGGCTGCCCACTGAGCTACGGGTGTCAAGCCTTCTTTGGGTTCTTATTCATTCTTCTTTATCCCCCCGATCCCAGGAAGGAGTGTTTTGTTCTTTTAATAAGGTTAACCTCTTCACTTGTACTCCAAATTTCTCTTCTGCCCTCTCATTTTCTAAAAGTATTTTGTAACAATCTGTCTCTCTCTTCAATCTTCTCTACTTCTAAATTCCTCAAAGAATGGTCTTAACTTGTTTTCCAATTTCACCCCTTAGTCTGTTCTACTTTAGGTTCTGCACCCATCACTGTACTGAAACATGCACATCAACTCCTCTCTTATAAATTTTTGGGGACATTCCACTGCCAAGTTGAGCAGGCTATTACATGCTTCACAAATAACAGCAACTTCTCTCCCAACTTCACTTCTTAACTCTTTCCGCATGAATCCTATATTCTAGCCATATTAGTAATTCTTGTTTCTTACAAACATCTTGTGTTAATATGCCTCAATAACTTTTCTCAAGTTTTTCTTTCACTGGAATAACTTTCCTTCTTTTTTTGATGAAATCCTGTTTATCTTTCAAGATCCTACTCAAATAAATACTCTGCTATTTGTGAAGACTGCTCCAATTCCGACCAATTGCATATCCTTCAGAAACTTGTATATATTATTATTATGACATTCAGACAGTTATTTATGCACCCATATCCTTCACTAGATTTTGAACTACTTGATGGCAGGTATTTTGACTTATTTTCCTTAAATTTCTAGTTCATAGTAAAATGTCGGGAACCTGGGCGGCACCTGTGGCTCAACAGGTGGGGTGCCGGTCCCATATACAAAAGGTGGCAGGTTTGAACTTGGCCTCAGCCTGCTAAAATAGCAATGACAACTGCAACAAAAAAAAAAAAAAAAGAAAGAAAAACCGGGTGTTGTGGTGGGCACCTGTAGTCCCAGCTATTTGGGGGGCTGAGTCAAGAGAATGGCTTAAATCCAAGAGTTGGAGGTTGCTGTGAGTTGCGATGCCACAGCTCTCTACTGAGGGTGACAAAGTGAGATTCTGTCAAAAAAAAAAAAAAAAAGTCTGGAACCTATAGTTATTCAATACACCTTTTTTTGAATGAACATGAAATCTGTAGACTTTATTCCTATGAAGTCCACAATTCTTTTCAATGATGTTAATGTAACAATACTTGGAATGGCTTCATCTAAGTCAGAAACTAGATATATATAACAAAGTCCCAAGGTTCCCAGAAAAATGACTTATTCAAGAAAAAAACAATAAAAATTCTCAACCCTAAAACCTCTTATCTTCTTTTTTTTTGTTTTTTTTTTTTTTGAGACAGAGCCTTAAGCTATCCCCCTGGGTAGAGTGCCATGGCATCACAGCTCACAGCAACCTCCAACTCCTGAGTTCAAGCGAGTTTCCTGCTTCTGTCTCCCAAGTAGCTGGGATTACAGGCGCCCGCCACAATGCTGGCTATTGTTTGGTTGCAGCCATTATTGTTGTTTGGCGGGCCTGGGCTGGATTTGAACCTGCCACCTTAGGTGTATGTGGCTGGCGCCTTAGCCACTTGAGCCACAGGCACTGAGCCACCTCTTATTTTCTTACAATAACTACAAATTAGGAATAATTTTAATCAGATTTGTAAAACCCTAAGCAATAATCATTTTTCAACTTCACATCACATGTGAATAACAAAGAAATGGAATGCTACACACTCTGAAAGGAGTGAACGATTCCTTTGTACAAAATCTTCATTCCGTGTTAAAGGAATTAGTTGCAAATTCAAAGAATAAAGCACACAAAAATTACAGACACATACCTGTCCATGAATAGGTGATACAGATCCAGGGGACACAGTGCGAGTAAAAGCTGATTTTTTCTGCCATGAAGTATTAACAGTTAAGTTTGATAAAGATACGTTTTGATAATCAGTCGCTGATGCTGGTTGATTTGAAGAAAGCGGTCTGCAAATAAAACATTTTCATTTAAGTACAAGTATACTTAATTGTTTAGAACTTAATGAACTACTATCAATTTATCAACTTGGGTATTACATATAATGTGTTTAAACATGATTTGTGAAAAAAAGTAATTCATGAACAAACTATTGAGCTATGTTTTCATTTACTACATTTCAGTATTAAATTTAAAATAAAAGGTACCCTTGGCAAGTCCAGCTCAGGTTATAACATGATGAAGCAGCAAGTTGACCCAACTACATGTTAGGTATTTATACATTTGCAGAGCTAGGTAAACTCCACTGTTAGCTAAAAACTTACTCAAAAGACGTTGAGGTAGTAGATAAAGATACTGTAGGAGGAAGTAAGGCCTTCTTAGGAGACACAGCTTTTTCACCTGATGGAATTTTTTCTACATAGTTGCGTGGAAACCAGCCAAACCTTCCTTGAAAACTACCATAAAGCCAACCAGGTTCTCCTATGGTTTTTTCATCCACCTATAGAACCAAAAAGAAGAGTTAACGGTGTTTAGAAACTCAAAAACAATTAACAGTGCTTAGAAATCCACACATTCACGACAGAAAGAGATGCAGACTACTGCACAGTATTCTCTTTTCAGAATTAAGCCCATCTAACTAAATAGCTGAGGCATTTTCTACAAATTAATGGGCTACTATTTCTAGTGATCAACAAATTATCTTTTTAAATGTTAATTTTATACAAATTAATATATGAAAGCAATTTACAATGACAAATAGGATAATATACAGGTTATGATAGAAAATAATCTTCTGTCATGATCCCCATTGTAACCTCCTCCAAGTATCAGGCCTAGACTTAAATATTTTTTTTTAACCTCCACATGTAATTCTGATAAATGTTCCTAGGTGTAAGAACCAGTGGTTTGAAGTAAAATCTATTTTATAATTGTTCTTCTGTGTATTTGCTAATAGAGGGATAATAGAATACTTCTGTCATTCTGTTTATTATTAAAGTATAACATTTGCTTCTGAGTAAAAAAAAAAGAAAAGAAAATAATCTTCTACTCCATGGCTCCTTATGTTCTGATTTTCACTCCTAACAGTAAATTGCCACTCTTACTGGTTTCTTTTGTATTATCTTTTCTATTTATTTTTTTTTTATCTTTTCTATTTCTAAGTGACATACTATTTCTTAAATTTTTTCAATTTTGGACATCATTTGTTGGTTTCTGGTTATGAAAAATGAAGATATACTTACCTTTCACTCTTTCAATATTGTTATAATATGCTTTTTGGTTAAATTATGTTTAATGTTTATATTATTAGGACTATGTAAATATTTCACACCTGAGTCATCTTTTTTCCTAAAGTTAATCATTACTTTGTGATGTTTTTCCCACTGGTTTTCTCTGTTCCTTTCTACAGGGTCTTCCCGACTTCTCTAACATAACTATAAAACCTTCACTAAATACTACTTTCCAACTGGCAAAACATCTGTAGTATCATGTTATTTATCAGTTTTATTTCTTCCTTCAGACATTTCCCTCTACAACATGACATCCTCTGTCCTCCCAGTATCTTTTTTTCCGCCTTCTTGATCCCCATCCCTTAAGCACTGATGTCAGCTTGAAGTTTCATCATTGGCTTAAAAAATTTTTTTTTTCAAAATAGAGTCTCACTAGGTTGCTAAGGCTGGAGTGCAATGACATTGTCATAGCTCACCCAGCTAATTGTTTTTCATTTTTTGTAGCGACAGGGTGTCTTACTATGTTGCTCAGGCTGGTCTTGAACTCCTGGCCTTAAGTGATCCTCCCACCTTGGCCTTCCAAAGTGCCAGTATTACAGGTAAAGCCTCATCGCTGGCTTTCTTGCCACATTACATACCCTTTCTGAATAGCTTGATGAGTTCTCTATGCAATAATGAACCAAAAGCTACATCCTTGGAACTGACTTCTTCCCAAAGTGGCAAGCCCCTATTTTCAGCTCCTTGCAAGATATCTTCAAATGGATGTCCTACAGTAACTTCCAACTCAATCTAAGACTAAGCTTTTTTCTCCCTGTCTACCACCCCCTAACTATTTCTTCTCCTAAATTTCCTGTATCTCTATTCTCTTATCACCAAAGAGTTAATCATTCCAAATAAAAATCTTTGGTTTTTATTTCTCCTATATTTCCACATCCAAACTCCTCACTAAAAACTCTTCTGAATTTTCTTTTTAACACCACTTTCACCTTCCTACTTCAGTCATTTTTTATTTTACACTTAAGATTATTGTGTTTTTATTCATTCTTCAAGACTCCATTAACTGCCCCTAACTCAAGCCAGAGTTACCCCACAATACTGTTATAATATGCGTTATCATACTGTCTTATTACTTATTTACATAACTCTGTACAGCCTCCATCTGTCTGTGAGCCTTTTTATTACCTGACTAGCACAGCAGGTATCTGCTTAACTAAGTGAATAAATAAATATGCTGTGTCTCTGCTCTCTACACCTTTCTACAAACAGATTTGACAATGTTTATATCTGCTAAAATCATGTAGAATCCATTAAGATTTTTAAAAAACAGCTTTTTGAAGCATAACATAAATTTCACATTTAAGGTATTAAATCTGATAAATTTTACCATATGTATACACCCATAAAAAATTACCACAATCAAGATAACATATTTATCATCCCCAAAAGTCCTCTCCTCTCACAGCCCCCCATGAGCTAGCTGCCTGTCCTCCATCTCTAGGAAAATACTGGCCTGCTTTCTGTCCTATACATTGGTTTGTGTTTTCTAAAATTTTATATAAATAAAAATCATACTGTATGTATCCTTTTTTTTGTTCTACCTTCTTTTACAAGGTATATTTTGAGATACAATCATGCTGTATCAACAGTTTTTTTTTTTTTTGAGACGGAGCCTCAAGCTATCCCCCTGGGCAGAGTGCCATGGCCGCACAGATCACAGCAACCTCCAACTCCTGGGCTCAAGTGAGTCTCCTGCCTCAGCCTCCCAAGTAGCTGGGACTACAGGTGCCCGCCACAGTGCCGGCAATTTTTTGGTTGCAGCTATCATTGTTGTTTGGCGGGCCCGGGCTAGGGATTCGAACCTGCCACCTTAGGTGTATGTGGCTGGCGCCTTAGCCGATTGAGCCACAGGCGCCAAACCAACAGGTTTTTTTTTTTGTTTTTTAGAAACAATCTCACTTTATCGCCCTCAGTAGAGTGCTGTGTGTCACAGCTCACAGCAACCTCCCCCTTCTGGTCTTAGGCGATTTTCTTGCCTCAGCCTCCTGAGTAGCTGGAACTACAGGCACCTGCCACAATGCCTGGTTATTTTTTTTCGTTGCAGTTTGGCCGGGGCTGGTGCCCTACCAGCCACCCGCCACCCTTGGTATATGGGGCTGGTGCCCTACCCACTGAACCACAGGTGCTGCCCTCTATCAACAGTTTATTCTTTTTTATTGCTGAGTAATACTGCATCTGTTAAATACTGCAATTTGTTTATCCTTTTACATGCTGATAGACATTGGAGTTTCCAGTTTTAGGCTTTTACAAACAAAGCTGCTACGAACATGTGTCTTTGTATGGACATATGCTTGATCAATTCTCTTGGGTAAATACCCAAGAAGAGAATGGCTGAGTCATATGGTAGAAGCAGGTTTTTTTATTTTTAGTAACAGTTGATTCAGATATAATTCACGTACAATTCCCCCACTGAAAGTGTACAATTAAATGGTTTTTAGTACATTCGCAGAGTTATGAAACCAGTACCACAATCAATTATAGAACATTTTTTCTCAAAAAGGAAAAACTGTATCTTAGCTTCTTTGTTGTATTTAAGAAACTAAAAAAAACTCTGAGTAACCCAAAGTCATAAAGATTTTCTCTGATATTTCCTTCTAAGAAGTTCTATAGTTTGGGATTTATGTTTTAGGTTTTATGTTTGATCTATTTTGAGTTAATTTGTGCATGTGTTGTAAGAAATAAATACAAATTCTTTTTTTCTTTTTTTTTTTTTTGCAGTTTTTGGCTGGGGCTGGGTTTGAACCCGCCACCTCTGGCATATAGGATGGCGCCCTACTCCTTTGAGCTACAGGTGCTACCATAAAAATTCATTTTTTGGAAATAAATATCTAATTGTTCAAACAACATTTGCTGAAAGGATTATCCTTTTTTCCCTGAGTTGCTTTTGTACCTTTGTCAAAACCAGTGTTCATATGCATATACATACTTATGTGGGTGTAGTTCTATTTATTCTGTTCCACTGATCTATTTTCCTACCTGGATGCTACAATTGTCTTGGTTGCTGTAACTTTTATAATTAGCCTTAAATTTAGGTAATTAAAAATCTCTAGTGCCCGTAGCACAGCGTCAACAACAATGACAACTCCAACCAAAAAATAGCCGGGCAGGCACCTGTAGTCCCAGCTACTTGGGAGGCTGAGGCAAGAGAATCACTTAAGCCCAAGAGTTTGAGGTTGCTGTGAGCTGTGATACCACAGAACTCTACCCAGGGCAACACAGTGAGACTCTGTCTCAAAAAAAAAAAAAAAAAAAAAATTCTCCAACTTCGTTCTCCTTGTTCAGAGTTTTTTGGTTTTTGAATCAGATCATCAATTTCTACAAAAAAAAACATGCTGAGATTTTGATTAAAATTACCTTGATTCTATACAATAGCTCTTTATCAATACAGAGTCTTCCGTCTGTCAACATTATACGTGTGCAACTCTTCATTTATTTAGGTCAATTTTTCTCAATAAAACTCTGTGATTTTTTTTTTTTTTTTTTGAGACAGAGTCTCACTCACTCTGTTGCTTGGGTCAGAGTGCCATAGCCTTAGTCTAGCTCACAGCAACCTCAAATTCCTACTGTGATTCCCCAAAAATAAAATGCTGTCTTATATTTGTTTTTTCTTAAGAAGACACACTAGGGCTTATTTTCAGGGGATGTCTCCATGCCGAAATGCATCACTAGCTCTTATTATCAGGGTAGGGCTTATATTTAACAAATGCATAGAACTCCTGCTAGGGCTTAGTTTTTGGGTAGGTCTTATTTTCGGGGAAACACAGTAGTAGGTTCAAGCAATCCTCATGCCTCAGCCTCCTGAGTAGCTGGGACTATAGGTGCCTACCATTATACCCAGCTAATTTTTCTATTTTTAGTAGAGACAGGGGTCTCATTCTTGCTTAGGCTGGTCTCAACTCCTGAGCTCAAGAGATTCTTCACTCTGACTTCCCAGAGTGCTAGGTTATAGGGGTGAGCCACCACACCCAGCCAAAATTCAATAATTTTTAATAAACACGCATTACAAATCTTTTGTCAGTTTTATATTTTTGTGCTACTTAAACAGTATTTCTATTTCAGCTTCTGAATATTCATTGCTTATATACAGAAATACAACGGATTTCTGTATACTGATCTTGTATCCTACAACCCTGCTAAACTCAAACTCACTCATTAGTACTACTAGCTTTTTAATAGATTCTATGGGATTTTCTACATAGACCATCACATCTTCTGAAAATAAAAGTCTTATTTCTCTCTTTCTAGTATCAATGCCTTTTGTTCTATGCTAAGTCACTCTAGATCCATTATAATGTTCCTCTTAGCAGATGCTGTCTCTCCATTTTAAAGCCCAAAGTTCAGATTCTTAGTGTAGATTTTAAGGCTTGTGAAATGAGTTTTCAATTCACCTTTCTAGTTTCATCTCCTATTATTTGACCCATAGGCAACTGGGTATGTGAAATTCTTTCAATTCACCTGGCACTCACAAGCCTCAATGCTTTTGTTCAAGGTATTCCTTCTGCCCAGAAGGTTATATTGTTTAGAGGAAGGGCCACAGACTGGGAGTAAACCATGTTTCAGTCTTAGTCAGGCTACCTGGCTCTTATCTGTTATGATAACAAATGTTATCCAAAGTCTGTTTGTTTACCTATAAATTTGGGGGAAAATATTATAACCTGCACTGTCTTCTTCCATGTTAAGATTTGAAGTGAGAATATTAATAGAAGTGCTCAAGAAACTATAAAGCAATATGCAAATATAAAGTCTAATCTTTTGAGGCCTTCCTCTTTCCCATCACTGGAGAAAACGTTCCACAATTCTATTTGGTGTTTTTGCTTCATTCTGGGTTCTTGTAGTGTTTAGTTTATATAAATTGCTAATCAAAATTTATCATGTTATATTTTGTATAATTTTACAACATAGTTTTATTTACCATCTTCTTTTTCTCCCTTCCTCCCTTCAAAGTCAATCTCTCTGTCTCTGCTTCCTCCCAATTTACACCTCAACTAACTAAAATTTAGCTTTTGCTCCACCCTTCCATACCATTGATACTGTCGTTGGGTTAACACTACAAGTGTTCTTGCTAATCTAATATATAGATTTAGTCTTTGTCTTATTCCACTTGCAGATCACTCTCCTCAAAGCTCCCTGACACAAAACTCTCCTGTCCTCTTCCTACCTCTAGCTATTTCATTTACGGCTCCCTTTCCTCTAACCCCTTCAGCGTCCGTATTTCTCAGGATTGCATTCTCAATCTTTCTCTCTCTCACTTTACCCTTTCCCTGAATGAGCTCCACAACTTTCATGTCTTCCATTTCCATTACAACACACTGATAACATACAAATTTATATCCTCAGCCCCGATCTCTGCAATTCCCACTTACATTTCCTCTCTCTGATTTTTCTCTCAGTTAATGACACCATCATCAACTAAACTGTTTAAATTAGGTATCTCAGGTAGTAACCCATGACTTTTTTTTTCTTTCTTTCTTTTTTTTTTTTTTTTTTTGAGATAAGAGCCTCACTATGTCACCCTCGGTAGAATGCCGTGGCATCACAGCTCACAGCATCCTCCAACTCTTGGGCTCAAGCAATTCCCTTGCCTCAACCTCCCAAGTACCTGGGACTATAGGTATGTGCCATGACATATAGCTAATTCTTTTTTATTTCTTAGTAAAGATGGGGGTTTTGTGCTGTTGCCTAGGTTGGTCTTGAAGTCCCAGTCTTGTGATTCTCCTACACTGGATTCACAAAGTGCTAGGCATGAGCCATGACTTATTCTTTTTTTTTTTTGAGACAGAGCCTCAAGCTGTTGCCCTGGGTAGAGTGCTGTGGCATCACAGCTCACAGCAACCTCCAACTCCTGGGCTCAAGAAAGTCTCCTGCCTCCACCTCCCAAGTAGCTGGGGCCACGGGCACCTGCCACAACGCCCAGCTATTTTTTGCTTGCAGCCATCATTGTTGTTTGGCGGGCCCGGGCTGGATTCGAACCCGCCAGCTCAGGTGTCCGTGGCTGGCGCCTTAGCCGCTTGAACCACAGGTGCCGAGCCAACTCATTCTTTATGTTAATGATTCAGCAGAGCACACAGTACCCAAGATACCATAGCTAACTTTACATTCTTACTCCACCAGCCTGGCTCTCTGTGGGAGAGGTCTGTTCTAAGGCTGGTAGCAGTCCATACTCTCTCCCTTTACCTCCTTTATGTCACAGTGGCTGTCCCCAAACACTATCCCACAGATCTTCTCTTATTCATCCATTTTACGGGGAGTGGAATAATACAATAAAGGTCTTTTTGTTTCAAGGAACAAATGGCCTGTATCCAGTTAGGGCTGTAGAACCTAACTCCTTCAACTCTTAACAGTTGCCAGAAAGCAGTCAGCCTTCTATGGCACAGTAGACAGAACACTCGATTTGGAAATCAAAAGCCATATACTTGCACCCCACTCTGGCACTTCAATGCTAACAGCAATGAAGGGCCAGAGTGGGGTGAGAGTATATGGCTTTATTTGTGTGAGTCAAAGCTGCCTTGCCTGGAATTATGGTGGTGATAGTAACGTCCTATGCAGCTCTAAGGTACGTTGTAAGAGTCAAATGAGATAATGTTTAAGAAATATTTCAGAAGGAAAATAACTATTAAAATTATGATCAATATTATCACAGTAAGTAATGTATTATGATGTATAAAGCTTATTCAGGACAAAAATAGACCGTTTCTTACCTGAATTATATCCCCAGAATTAAAACTCATCTCATCATGGTTCCTTGCTTCAAAGGCATATAGTGCTCTATAATTCACCAAAACACTAGCTGTCTCACCTAAAAAGAAGATTAATTGTCATTATTTGCTAATTTCATGTATACATATCTTTGTATGAGTCAATAAAGATCTTAAAATCTAAAGAAAAATTGAGCATTAAAACAGTATAGTGAAAAGCCATTTGACACAAACTTCTTAGGATTTAAATATTTTAACTAGTCATATAATCAACATAAGAGCAGACTAGGATGTTAATCCTAATAGGAGGCAATGAAACAAAGCGGCAGCATGTCCATGGGTCTACAGGCAGGCATGGGAGTGCTGGTGAGCTGCACAGAGGGGAAGGAGACCCGGCAGAGTCACAGTACAGAAAATAAAAGGGAAGAAAGCACGAAAAAGGAGGTCACAAATGAGAAGACTAGTAAGCAAACAAGGCTGGTTGAAGGAAGATCTACAATCAGTATGCTACTAAAAGAAAAACAGAAGAGTTCACAAATATACTGGATTTGATAATTTTTACTTCAATTATTTTTTGGAATAAATCCTTTAGCTTATCAAGTTTTCAACATGTTGTATCAATATTGATTCAAAGGATTATGAAAAAGTAACACTCCAAGTGTTTTAGAATGAACTCTGAGACAGGTGTATCAAAAAACAAAGTATACCTTTTGACAAAATTTCATTGTGCAAAGACTCAAAATTTTACTGTGGTTCCATTGAAATAAAAAGCTTAGTTCTACTGGTTGAATAAAATATTTAAAGCTATTTTACTCTAACTATGAAAACCAGGTCAGGGTCTTTTTAGTCAGTCATGGTAACTATATTCAGTTTTCCTGTTGTGTTAAGAGTTCTACCTTCAATCTGATTTAACACCTACACACATCTCAACCACTTTTAATTTAGAAAAATACTTTTTATGACTTTAAAATTAGCATCTTTCTGTTTTAATTTTCTCCTTTCTTTGCTTCTTATCAGATCATTTTTTCCTTGTCACTTTAATAGTTCTGCCTCAAAAAATATCAAATGTATTATTTTTATCTTTCCTTACATTTTTTCTCTTCAACTTTCCGTTCCTCTTCTTGATTTTTTTGTGTTTTTTCTTCCTGGAGTCGCTTTTGTTTTTCTTCTTCCTCCTTTCTTAGATTTTCTCTCCATAAGTTTTCCTTTCCTTGCTTGGCTTTCCTTTAAATAAAAGAAAAAGAGTTTGCATAAGGTGCTAAAATTTATTTTACACTAAATAAAAAAATACCTAATAGAAGATTTCTTTCCTGTCAAGCTTAAGAACTAGTCAATGCCAGGTCATGGAAGAAGGCCAAGTGCCCATGGATCCACGAATGGATCAACAAACTGTGGTATATGTACACCATGGAATACTATGTAGCCATAAAGAAAGATGGAGACTTTACGTCCTTCATGTTTACATGGATGGAGCTAGAAAATGTTCTTCTTAGCAAAGTATCACAAGAATGGAAGAAAAAGTATCCAATGTACACACCCCTATTATGAAACTAATTTATACCTTTCATATGAAAGCTATAACCTAATAACAGCCTAAGAATACGGGGAGCAGGGAGGGAGAGGGGAATGAGTGGAGGGAGGAGGATTGGAGGGATCACTTCTGAGGTTTATCTTACAAGGGTACAAGTGAATCTTTCTAAGAGTAGAATGTGAACGTTTTAAAATAGTAACTAAGAAAATGACATGAAGGCTATGATAACCAGTTTGATGGAAGGGTTTCGGATTGCGTGTGAAAACACCACACTGTACCCCAGAAGTGCATTAATGTACATAGTTACCATTCAATAAAAAAAAAAAAAAAGAACTAGTCAAGAGATATTAGTAGAGGGATAGGGAAAAACAGTAGGGACCACAGATGAGAGAGAAAACTACATAATCAGTCAAGAAAGGAGCCTTGTCTAATGAATGAACTGGGGTGGATGGCTGACAATTTCCCATGCCTTCCAATTAATTCCCTCTGGCCAACCAAACGTAAAACCCAAGGAAAAAAGTTGAAATGGAATCATTCAGCAAACAAATTTAAAAATTATATCTAAATTTCCTTCCCTTCTCTCCAAATTGTTCACAAGGACTACCTTCCAGGTTTTATTCGTACTATCCCATCTAAACTCTGTTTTGGGGATTTAGTTATTGCTGTGGAAACTGGAAGTGTTTCTGAGAAGATTACCTACTTTTTATATTGTCACTTCAAAAAGTCTTTTCTCATTTGCTTAGATAATCGGGCATTTTCCTTTATAGGTCCATGCTTCTATAAAGGCTTCTATGATATCTGATGCAGCTACAGTGTGGGTTTCTAGTCAGTCATTGATCTGTGATCATACTTATTTTGGTATTAGAACTAATGTACTATAATTTTTAGCTCTTGTTTGAGTGTATTTTTATGACCTTCTAAGAGGCAGAGCTGCCACCACTAAATTTAGTACCTTCTCCAAAGCTAAGCATTATTAGGGACAGTAAGAGTTGGGGCTGAATACATCCCTATGATATGGGAGCATTTACATTCCACCAAAGTGAGAATCTTAGCATAATTCCATATATTTTTTAAAACTAAGTTTATTTACTTATTTGTTATCACAGTTTGGCCCAGGCTGGGTTTAAACTCACCACCCTCAGTATATGGGGCTGACACCTCACTCACTGAGCCATAGGCACCACCCTAATTCCATATTTCTAATTTAGAAATCCTGAATACTTAAAAAAATCTTTAGGGCTTTAGTCATCACCTTTTTCCCCTTAACCCCAAAGTGTTTTATACTTTATACTTCTAATTCATTCTCCCATTACTAGCTTCCTCCCAACTCTTTACAAACCCTCCTATGTCCTCTATCACATCACAAAATGCTTCTTCCAACTGCTTTCTATAACTGAAATCTGGTTCATCTTTGAGGACAATGCTTCTCTTGCTGTCTTCATTATTAATTTCCCCTTCCTTGTTCCTCTGTAACTTCCTTGATACTCTCCCAAGCCCAGGATTCATGTGAATTTCAATAGTACAACAAATACCACTAGCAAAGTACTTACCACATACTTACTGGGAGAAAGAAAAGACCAGAGAATTCATTAGATTCTGATAAACTTGTTGACTTTCCCTCCCCATCCCTAGCATTGCCCCCAGCTCTTCATCTTTTCCACCAGCTTCTCCTTGTGCCGGTTATTATGGCCAAGAAAATGTGAAGCTAGGACAGCCCAGGCAAAGCTCCTTTCTTAAATACCTCTCCCACAGGGGAGGATATCTGGCCCCTCTACTCTGGCTCAACTGAGGGGAGGTGAACTAGGCTGAGCACACTCCCAGGAAACTGAGCCAGGATTCTGGTAAACTTTCTCTTGTAAATTAATGGATGAGTGACTGGTCCAATGCAAAGAGATGCCTTAGGAGCCGAACAAAGGGCAAAGAGGCCACATCTACAATAGGAAAACCTATTTGCAACAGCTTGGGAGAAGGGAACATAGCTGGGTAAGTGGCCAACCAAACCAAGATGTGGTACGAAGACCCAGCTCTGTACTGATCAGATCCTGCAGATACTTCTGCTCTCTTTGAAATCTCCTCTCTATCTACTACGATAATATGCAAAAATTAAGAATGAATTGAAATATGTATTACTAATATAATTTGCTGGACTGAAAATTTTGAGTAAGACAAATTAGTGTCAAGTTAAATGCATATGTCAATTAAAAACTCTAACATAGGGACTAGTTATGTAACCACTACACAGTTCCCTTGTGCAATGTTAAGTGGCACAAGTGGCAAATATAAGCCTATTTAGCTTGCACTCTACTGTCTCTACTTCTACATTATTCTGTTATTTCTTGTTAGAAGACCACAAAAATAGGGTTCTGGGAGTAAATAGTATTATGCTATTTTTTACTGCCTGACTATCCTAGTAAAATTATGAGGAACTCAGGAGGCAAGGAGCAATTCAGAGTCTACTGGTGTCATAGTTGACAACAGCCGTTCAACAAAAATGTGTTGGAAGTGGCTATTTTGAAGCTATTTATAACAAAAGCCTGCTAAATGGTGATGTGTCTTTCTTGTCTCCCTAGTAATTATTAGCTCTTTCATCTACATAACTCATCTATTCTTTACCAAGGCAAAGAAATACTGGCTCATCAATATTTGCTAACTAGTTACATTAATTTCCTTAGATACTAGAGAACTTGGGAGAAACAGAGGAATATATTAGAAAAAGAATCTTTATGACATCAAAGACAAATCATTCAAAGTCTCTAAATGAATTGTAGGCTTCAAACACTACAACTATCTTACTTGATGCTATAAATGAAGGCAATTAATATATCTCAGTGGTATAAAGAAAAATGCATCAATATGACATTATATACTCAGTATTACTTTATAAAATTAAATGTTTTTATGATCTATCAGAAAATAGTAACAGATACACCATAGACAGATGGAATTAATGTGTGCTTACTATGTACAAGAATTATACTTGGCTCTTTAGCCACATTAATTTATTTCATTTTAAGAATTACCTATGAGGTATGCATTAATGTCTGTTTTCAGATAGAGAAATGAAGTTCAGAAAGGTCAAATGACTAAACTAAAATCATCCTGATAGGAAATGATGGTGGATCAAGAATGAATTCTAAGATAGGTCTGAATCCAAAGTCTGTATTTTTCACTAACGAAACATAAAATTGGTTACTGCAAACTCAGTCCTTAAAATGAGGATTTAACTTAAAAAAACCTAGAATCTGACTAGCATCCTAGATGCTAGGATTTTATTCCCCTCACATTTTCATAGTTAAAAATATCAGCAACAAAATTAGAATTTAATAATATAGCTATATTACCTTGCAGCCTCATCTTCTAGTTTCTTTTTCTGTATTAGCTCTAATCTTTTTCTTTCAATTTCCTTCAACTTGTCACGTTTGATCTTATAAAGTTGTTCAAGGGCTAACTGTTGTGTATTATAGCTTTCTCTCAGTTCCTAAGGAGAAAATGAAAATAATCAATACATGAATGATTTTAATATTTTGTAAATATTAATGTAGCATTTGCATTAAAAGACAAAACTCCTAAAGTAAGTTAAACTGAATTTAAAAGATTTGAAGTTTTAAAAAATATCTAGGTGATAAAAAGCCTTCAATTCAATAAATATTTAAGCTAGGTAGCCACTGAGATAAATACACATTAAAATCATCTACTTTAGCATCAATTAATTTCTAAGGAACACAGAATCTTTAACAAGGCAATTCTTTGATTTAGTATTTCATTTTCATTAAAAACCAATTGATTAAAAATATGGGGGAACAATTTGCTTAATATTTGAAGAGGAATTTCATTTAGCTATGTTTTTGAGATATGTAGTTTAACCAAGTTACCAATAACTTGTATCCAAAAAGATCTTGAGCTACACACAAAAAATAATCATTAAATAATTTAGTTCACAACTAAAAACAGAAAAGATGTCTGCCTAAACTATGACTATGTGAGCCAAAATAATGAAAAGAACTCCAAACAGGAAGTTGAAACAAACAATTGCTAGTTGTTTGCAAAGTACTACAAAGGATTCCAAGACAATCCAACCTAAGGCTGTCTGATTCCCAAGTTGACATCTACAAGTCTACGTTTAATGAGTTTATAATCACAACATCAGAGAAAAGTACCAAAATGTGAGACACAGGTAAGTGCCTTAGCAGAAACCTGTGGCTATCTGTGTGGCATTTTCTTTTCCCCTTCTTCTAAAAAGCACCCCCCCTTCCTTTGGGAAACTGAGCTCTCTGACCCCTCAACCCCGTATTCTGTGTGGTTTTGATGGATCTGTCAAACTCAAATGTCCTTCCATTCTCACCCAGGGGAACTAACTTATACTTGGCTTAAACAATCACAGCACCTTACTCTCTGCTCAGAATGATTGTTCAAAGGACATAAACATAATCCAAGGTGGGCCAGAATCTTTCCCTGGGATTTAGATATACTGATGAAGGGAGAAAGAAACTTTTCTTTCTCTGTCAGCATTAGTGAGCTTCCTTGTGTTCCCAGGCATTCTGTACATTCTTCTCCACATGTCATAGTGTCTTCTGACTGTTCTATTACGTCCTCCACTAAACTGAGTTTCATGACAACAAGGACTTTCTTTCATCAAGGTGTCCCAGCCAAAAGAGAGCCTGGTATGTATAGTATAGATATTTAATAAGTATTTATTAGATGAATGAAAATGCATAAACAGTAATCTCTGCAGATAAATAAGATTTGAAGAACATTAAAAGGCTTGCCAAAGTATTTCCTCTACTGACCATAGTGGACCTAAAATTCCTATCTTTAGACTCATTCCTCTGGGTTAAGAGTCATTGCTTCCAAGAGGTCCTGGTTAAACTCACTAGTTATATGAGAAAAAGTTAACTAATTTGAACATATCAACAGAGTTGCTCTCAATCTTAATAGAATGAGAGATCATTTTTTTCCACATTAAAAAAATTCTATTCCTAGTTTGCTAGTATTTATAGTTTCAGATATGAACAAATGTTAATTTTTATCAAATACCTTTTTTAGTATGTTTTAAAGAATTTGAATTTTTTTAGCAGTTTCTTTTTTAAAATTTCAGAATATTAAAGGGGTAAAATGTTTCTGTTACATGGATACCTTTTATTTTGCTTGAATCAGGGCACTTCGTATGCTCATTAGCCAAATAGTGTTCCCTGTATCTGACAGGTAGGGTTTTACCCCCACCTCCACTTTCCCCCCTTTATTTCCTATGACCTTTACATTTCTCTGTGCCCACAAATACTTTTTCTACATTTAATGAGATAAGCATACCATTTTTTCCCATTACTCTGTTTATACAGTAAATTATCTCAAACTTTGTTTGTTTTTTAAGAGACAGAGTCTCTTTATATTGCCCAAGTTGGACTCAAACTTCTGGGCTCAAGCAATCCTTCTGTCTCAGCCTCCCATGTAGTCAGAACTATAGGTACACACCACTATGCCCAGCTAAACATTTTTGTATGTTAAATTATCTTTGCATGACTGAAATAAATCCAACTTGGTCATGATGGATCTGGGGTGTCCAACCATTTTTTTCTTCCTGCTGCACATTGGAAAAATGTGTCTTGAACCAAACATTAAATATACAAACAGTAACATAAGTTGGTGAGCAAAAAAAAGGTTTGTGCTTAATTTTCACGATGTCCAACACCACAGATAAGCAAAACAAGCCTCAAATAATCCACACGCCACCTACAGGCCTCAGGTTGGGCATCCCTGGTCCTTTTTATATATTTGTGAATTTGACTTTTAATATTGTTTAGGTATTTTTGACCCCTATGTTAAATTGGTTTATAATTATCCTTTCTCACACTATTTTCATCAGGTTAGTTATGTTTATAATAGATTCATATGATACAGTGGGATTATGCCCTCTTTTTTGTGTATTTTGAAATAGCTATGTAAGAGTGGATTGTTCCTTTAGTAAAAACTCCGTCTAAATTCTCTTTTACCAAGTAGTATAAACTAGATATGTGTATTTAAAATGTTCAATGATGAGAGAACTATCTAGATATTTGTCTTTGCTGGAGTCAGTTTTGAAAAATTATAATTTGGTCTAAGTTTTTATATCTGTGTGCAAAACTTTTTTTTATAATATCCTTAGATCGTTTAATGTTTAGTTATATTAGCATATCTAGTTATATGTTCTTTTCACATCTAATTTTATTTGTGCTTTTTTTTTTTAAGACAGAATCTCAAGCTGATGCTTTGGGTAGAGTGCCATGGTGTCATCATAGCTCACAGCAACCTATAATTCTTGGGCTCAAGCAATCCTCTTGCCTCAGCCTTTTCTATTTTCAGTAGAGACGAGGTCTTGCTTTTTGCTCAGACTGGTCTTGAACTCATGAGCGCAAGCAATCCACCCACCTCGGCCTCCCAGAGTGCTAGGATTCTAGGCGTGAGCCACTGTGCAAGGCCTATTTGTGTCTTCTTTCTTTTTTAAATTAGTCTTGCCAAAAGTTTAATTTATCTTCAAAAGAATAAAATTTTGACTTTCTTGGTTCTCTGTATTAAATGTATACCTTCTGTTTCATTACTTTCCTTTCACCTTCTTTGGTGGTATCTTATCCTTTTCCTTGTAAGGTAATCATTTAATGTAATATCCAAACTACCTGTGCATTTCTGCTCTCCCACTTATTATTAGGTTGTGTAACTTTGGGGAAATTACTGAATTTGTCTGTGTCTTAATTTACTTCTATGTGAATATGAATAATAATAGCATGTACGTTATAGAGTTAACATAAGAATTAAGTATTAGACCAGTGCCAGTCATAGAGAAATCTTTTAATAAATCCTATTATTAGTATACACTGATTTATGAGTTAGAAAATAGCTATTGACTCCTGGTACAAAAGATGAAGAATCACCTCATTTACAACACTATCCTCCATTTTGGTATTTACCTTTGCTAATCTATTATCTTTATAACTAAAAAATATACATTTCATTTTTCATAAACATTTCATATTTCTCAACTCTAAATTTTCTCTCCAAGTTTTTACTTTGAAAACTTTCAAACCTACTGGAAATTTAACTCACAGACACTGATGCTTTTACCCCTACATACTTCCTTCTCCTATATAACTGTAACGCCAATACCAGTATCAAGTTAAAGAAATTGAATATTGACATATTATTATTCAATATAGAGCTCATGATCAAAAACTGCCTAAGAGTATAAGTATTAAAATATTATCCTTAAAAAAGACCCTTTCCTTGGATCCACGATCCAATCAAGGATCATCTTCTCATTTATGTTGTGGCTCTTCCATTGCCTTGGTTAGTGTGTGAGTTAGTCAGATTTCTAAAGACCAAAGCACACTTTTGGTTTCTCCATTATTGCCTCTCATTTAGTTTTAAATTAAGTATTCTTAGCAAAAAATAGTTTAGGAGTTATCTTTTTCACTATGCCACATCCCATCAGGAAAGACACATAATGTTATTTCCTATTTTGATAATATTAAATTTGATCAGGGGGTTGTGGTCAGTTTAGTTTCGGCCTGTGTATACCTCAACAGAGCTCAACGATGCATTTATGAAATATTTTTACATCTGGCATGTACTTTTATTGTTTTCAGTGAGAGGTTTGCTCAGGTTACCTGGTCTACCGTCCTGACAGAAATGAAAGCTGTATCTCACTGAAATTTAAACATTAATGAAGAAACTCTTCTCCTCTGACAAGCAGAAGTAATCCTATATTTTCATTTTGCTTAAAGAAAACATTTATTTTCAAAGACCAAGCTTTAAAAGAGACCCAACTGACAAAATATAACTCAGCTGAGGTTCAACTGATACACTACAATTCAGCTATAAAGCAACATAAGTAGGACAAAAAGCAACATAAGTAGGACAAAAAATTTTTATCAGTCATGGAAAAAGTCAGAGTAGAATGCAAGTCTGCTCTTTAAGTTGAACACCTATGTAGCACTTTAAAGCACTTTTACACATAATGCTTACATTTGATCATTATAATAATCCAGTAAAACAGATATCATACAACCATTTTCGAGGCTCTGAATACTAAGTGACTTGCCTGAGGTCATGCAGTTTCTAACTACCTCCACTATGTCATTCTAATACACTATGGGTTATTATATGAAGTTATTTCTATATTAACTTTCACTTAAATTAAATAGCTAAATTACTAAAATATCTTCATTAGCTAGGAAAAAAATTAAAGATTAAATGATTCAAGGGAATCTGAAACAGTATTTCATTTCATTCTAGAAGGTGTGACTATGAGGCAAGAAGCACAAAAGAAGCATTTTAAGTAAGAGCAGGCACCATTACTTCTGGTAAGCACACAGACCATTAACCAATCTCACTGTACCCACTCTCTCAGAGCCTGTTAAAACAAAACAAGAAAGGTCACCTATCTCTTTGTAAAACTCTGTAAAACATCTATAAAAACTCTATTTTTAAAGGAATGCCCAGAGTAACCGAGGACTAGAAGGTAAGGCCAGAATGATGAAGTCTTACTGAAAAGTATAGAAGATTGTCTTATGGGATTACCTCCCCATGTTCAGTACTAAGAATTTTTAAAAAGCCAAATATAAACTAATATAATGAGGAAAGAAATTTGAAATTTGCTGAGCCAAATTTGAAATAATAATTTCCATTTTCAGTAACTTTCTAATAAAGTTTTATTTGAAGCCTTGAGTCTCTGAAATGGAGCTTCCTCTCTGTTTTGACACAGGACTGAGATCTCTGCTTTCAGTAATGGCAAACTAATTTCTGCAGAACAACCTTCCTACCAGGAACCAGAAAAGCTGAACAAAATATAAAGACTACTTGTTGGGCAGTGCCTGTGGCTCAGTGGGTAGAGTGCTGGCTCCATATACCGAGGGTGGCGGGTTTGAATCCGCCCCGGCCAAACTGCAGCAACAACAACAACAACAACAAAAGACTACTTGTTAAGGTAATGGAGTGTTTTTAAAACAGTGAGGTCTAGAGAAGCCAAGAATCTGGAGAAGGATGTTCAAGAGAAGGAAGGGTGACATTCAGTGCTGTGTCTGCTTCTATGCACTTACCTGCCGGTAACTCATGGCTGAAAAGCTGAGGAGAAGCTAAGTAGACAAAAACTGGAGAATGAGTCTACAGGATTTTGAACCTAAGCAAGACCCCAAGGATCAGTGAGTAAGAAAGACATGGACCAGACTAGCTCAATCAGCTCAATCAATGACTGAATTAAGGTGATTTCCTCCACACTACTTGCCAGAGGCAAAGGAAAGTTCTTCTGGAAAATGATTTCCTCACTTTAAGTTTCAAATTCTCTCTACAATTTTGCATACAAAAAGGCTGTAATTCAATTAAAACATTACTAAATACACCAGGAATTAAAACCATATGATGAACTATAAGAAAAACATACAACAGAAAGAGGTATACAGGTACAGATACTGAAGTTATCAGACAAGAACTCTGAAAGTGATTAAAATGTTTAAGATATCAGATATGGGCTCGGCGCCTGTAGCTCAGAGGCTGGGGCTGGTGGATTCAAACCTGGCCTGGGCCTGCCAAACAACACGACAACTACAACAACAAAAAAAATAGCCAAGTGTTGTGGTGAGGGCCTGTAGTCCCAGCTACTCGGGAGGCTGAAGTAAAATAATTGCTTAAGCCCAAGAGTTTGAGGTTGCTGTGAGCTGTGAAGCCATGGCATTCTATCCAGGGAGACAAAGTGAGACTCTGTCTCACAGAAAGAAAGAAATCAGATATGATAGGAAATTTTAGCAAAGAATTGTAAAAACTAAAAAAAGGAATAAGCCAGATTTAATGGCTCTTAATTGTAACCCCAGCACTTTGGAAGACCAAAATGGGAAGACTGATAAGGCCAGGAGTTCAACACCAACTTGGGCAACAAAGTGAGACCCCATTTCTGTAAAAATTTTAAAATTAGATGGGCAAGGTGGTATGTTTATGTTGTCTCAGTTGCTCAGGAGGCTGAGGCAGGAGGACAGCTTTAGCCCATAAGTTCAAGGTTATAGTAAGCTATGATCATGCCACTGCACTCTAGCCTAGGTGAGAGAGCAAGACTTTGTCTATAAATAAATAAATGAAGTAATAGAAAAAGAAACAAAAACTTTAGAACTCAAAAACAGAATGGAAATCAAGAACTCAAGAGATCAGTTTAAGAATCAGCACCTGTAGCACAGAGGTTACAGTGCTGGCCACATGTACCGAGGCTGGTGGGTTCAAGTCCAGCCAGGGCCAGCTAAACAACAATGACAACTGCAACAAAAAAATAGCGGGCATTGTGGCAGGTGCCTATAGTCCCAGCTACGAGACTAGGAGGATGAGGCAAGCAAATTGCGTAAGCCCAAAAGTTTGAGGTTGCTGTGAGCTATGATATCGCAGCACTCTACCAAGGGCAGCATCATGAGATTCTGTCTCAAAAAAAAAAAAAAAAAGAAAGAAAGATCAGTTTAAAAAACAGATTAGATATAGTTAGATACAGCTAAACAGAAGAATACTATACTTTAAAACAGCTGAAAAGCAAATATCTAGACTAAAGCAAAGAGATAGAAAAGGACAAAATACAAAGTTGAATACAGGGGCATGCTAAACAGAGTGCAAGGGTCTAATGTGTATTTAGAGTCCCCAGGAGAGTGAAAGGGAAAGAATTTGGGAGAAGCCATGTTGGAATAAATCGTAGTGAACCTTCCCAAAATAAGTGACATTAAGACATTGAGTTATTGGCTGGGGGCCTGTGGCTCAAGTGGCTAAGGCGCCAGCCACATACACCCAAGGTGGTGGGTTTGAATCCAGCCCAGGCCCGTCAAACAACAATGACGGCTGCA
>NW_003852417.1:15367846-15369010 GCF_000181295.1 Otolemur garnettii
CCTGTGGTCCCAGCTACTTGGGAGGCAGAGGCAGGAGACTCGCTTAAGCCCAGGAGTTGGTGGTTGCTGTGAGCTGTGATGCCACAGCACTCTACCCAGCACTCTTTGAAAAAAAAAGACATCGAGTTATCGATACAAGAAGTGCTATGAGCCCATAGCACACATAATAAAACGAGTGAAAACCAAAGACAAAATTGTTCAAAAGCAGCCAGAGGAAAAAGAGTTAAGTTACCTTAAAGTTGACAGCTGATTTCAAAACGTGAAAATATGGAAGCCAGAGGATAATGCAATGACATCTTCAATACACTGAAAGAAAACCATCCTAGAATTCTATAACCCACTGAAATATTCCTCAAAATTAAAGATGAAATAAAGACATTTTCAGAAAAACAAAAATGGAAAGAATGTCACTAACCAGACCTGCTTTAAAGGAAACTCACTAAACACTAAAGAACATTCTTCAGGCAGAAGAAAAATAATCCCAGATGAAGCATGGAAATATAGAAAGGAATGAGACTCAATGGAAATCTGAATTACTGCATGAGTACATCTAAATGAACACCAACAACATAAAACAACAATAATAATGGCTTACAGAGTTTAAAATATATGACATGAATAACACAGATGTGGGAGGCATGTGGTGATAGTGTTGATGTATCTGAGGTCTTTGTGATACCTGCTAAGTATTAAAATTACTAATTTATTACTATATTTAGACTTATATAAATCAAGAATTCATACTGTAATCTCCAGAATGCTTACCAACAGAAAAGTAAAAGAAGGGGTAACTAACAAACTAATAGAGAAGTTAAACATAGAGTTAAAAAATACTTGGGCTACAATGCACACTACCTGGGTGAAGGGTATAATTACATATATAACTTTGACTCAATCTGTACAAAAACAAAGTATATAACACTACTTTGTACAGACTCAATCTGTACGAAAACAAAGTCTGTAACAAAGTCTGTAACATTCTGGGGAAAAAAAACAGGTCATAAGAGTGGAAGAAAGGAAAGAAAATGGAATACAACATAGATGAGACAAACAGATAACAAAGAGGAAAACAGAAGATTAAAGTCCAAATTTGTCAGTAATTATATTGAAGGTAAACAGACAATATCACCATTAAAATTCAAAAATAGGCTAGATTTTTTTTTT
>NW_003852417.1:15369283-15382337 GCF_000181295.1 Otolemur garnettii
AACGCCCGGCTATTTTTTTTTGGTTGCAGCCATCATTGTTGTTTGGCGGGCCCGGGCTGGATTCAAACCCGCCACCTTAGGTGTATGTGGCCGGCGCCTTAGCCACTTGAGCCACAGGCGCCGAGCCTACTTTTACTAACGTCTACCTAAAATACAGCATTCCTTTCAATTCTGAGTACAGGCAACAAACCACAGTCATTTAGCCACACTTGTGACATTTTTACCAACAGAAATCACAGATATTTATTACATTGTAGATAACCTGACATATACACATCACATACCCTTTGACTTCAAAATGATAGTATTATTGTATCTGACACTAGACCTTATTATTTAATTCATTAAGATAGACGTATATATTACTGTATCGTAAATTTGTTTTTTAATATATTTCATGACTCTGATAATCGATTTAAAAAAAATAATCCTATGTATTTCATTTTATGCATTTAAAACACTATTTTGAAAAAAGGTCCAGACACTTCATCAAATCTAAGTAAAAAATGGTTAAGAGGCTCCTGCTTTAAAAACCAGAATTCATATGCCCTATCTCCCAGAAGCAATCTAGGATAGGCCCACACTTCCAACACTCCTTGGAGAAAAGATGTTGAACAGTGGACCTGAAATTCTCTAAGAAAGGAGGGTAACGCTTCTTTAATATGGCTTTGGGTAATGTTTTCTCTAACATTGAGTACATAGATCATTCTAGTTTTGACTTTCAATCCAAAGCACTAGTTTTGGATTCCTCATCCCCAAATTAGTTAGCCTTATTGTTAACTAAATAAAAATCTCACCTTGTGACCTGGAGGGATATCACTAACACAGGTTACCCCAAACCCTTGAGAGCACAAAATAAGAACTAACCCCCTGGAGGAAGCCACAATTCTGCTTCAGACAGATTCTACTTTCCCCAGTCTTTATCTTCAATCAACAGTGGTGACTTTCCAACACACTAATGGTATTCTGGAGATTCTGAATAACCCCTTACCTAATGATAATAAAAATATTTGTACAGCACCTACGAGTTTACAAAGTACTTAAGTATATATGCTATCTCAATCATCATAAAATTCTGCAAAGAAGATAGCTTCATTTTATAAATGAAGAAAGCAACATTTGGAGGGTAAATGACAATAGTTAACACAACTAGCAGGTGGCACGAATAGGACTAAAACTCACTTTTTTGATTCCTAGGCCAGTACTTCTTCACTGCAATTCACTGCTAAAGACAGAATATCACTTGTAAATTTTCTGAATGGAATAATGGCCTGTTAAGCATCACACCTTTGAACCCATGGGCTTTGCTATTTGTTTTAGTGTTACATGACCAAAGAGTAAAAATTATTACTGATTCTGTATGTGCTTATTATAGGCTCCTATAAAAAGTAACTTCCTGAGATAAATAATTTTAAATATTATACTTATAACTATAAGTAGCCTACTGGAACAATCACCCTAGATGCTCTGCAGTCCCAAAGGATGGGATATAAGTGTCTTTCTCCAAGACCATCAGGACCAAATTCCATCTCACCTACTAACAGCCCTAGCCTTTCTTGCTATTCTGTGTCAGTTCAATTGTTACAATTGCTGTTTACATTGAAAAAATGCTGTTTATCCCCTGAGCTGACTCCATCCTTCATTTATTCTTTCCTCAAATCTCTCTACTCTGTTTGTGATCAGAAAATTTCCATATATCTACATATCTTCTCTGAATGAAAACTGGTCACTGATTCTCATTCTTTCATCTTCACTATTCTCTAAGTCTTTGACATCCTGACAGATGACCTAATCAGTACTCAACTCTAAGGTTAGTCTCCTCATCAATGACCTTTTTCTCCTCTTAATGCATCGCTTCCATTATTTTTTCCCCTTTTCTTCTTCTTCTTCTTCTTCTTCTTTTTTTAATGAAATGGGGTCTTGTTATTTTGCCCAGGCTGGACTCAAACTCTCGCCTGAATCTCCCAAGTAGCTGCGACTACAGGTGTGCATCACTGTACCCAGCTTCATCATTCCTATTATATAATACCCTATTATTATGTATCTCACCATCATCAGAAACAGAACCACCATTGATCAAATATCCCATCACTCAAACCTAAGTTCTTACTCTGTGAGCTATTTAGCCACCTGGTACATCCATGCCATTAGGTTTTTGACCCCACTGAGACCATTCTGTTGAATCCACCATTCTCTTTATCAGCACCCCTTCTTCTCTTTACATCCCTTCATGTCTAGTTCATATTTCAAAGTTCATCTTTATCATAATTCTTGTGTCAAGATCTGTAACTCTTGTCCCTCTCTCTCTGCCTATGTTTTTTGAAACTCCAAACCTGTATGAACCCATGAACCTATTTTATCAGCATTCTCTGTGTTTACTCCTAAGCAGATGAACGCTGGTAGAGAAAAATCATACATCAGGCAAACTATTTTCAATTTAAATTCATGACCTCCAATTTCAAACAATATTCAACATTGCTCAGCAAACCTATTATTTTCTTCTACTGAGTTTACACTCCTGCTACCCCACAATGAGTTATGTATTTCATGCATACATCTCCCGAAACTTCCTAATCTTCCTTATAGTCTCCTTACTGCTAGCCATAAACCTTGCCTCATTGAGCCATTAGACCAGAAATCGCTAATTTTTCCATCTCAAAAATTAATAAGACTTCTTACACCGGTACCCCTCTTCTTCGGGGCCCCATCAAGTTGTCATGTCCTCAACTACTTGGGAATTTCTTAGGACTGTCCAATTTACTTCTGATTTTAAGACTTTTTTTTCTTTTGAGACAGAGCCTCAAGCTGTCACCCTCGGTAGAGTGCCATGGAATCACAGCTCACAGCAACCTCCAATTCCTGGGCTCAAGCGATTCTCCTGTCTCTGCCTCCCAAGTAGCTGGGACTACAGGCGCCTGCCACAATGCCTGGCTATTTTTTGGTTGCAGCCATCACTGTCATTTGGTGGGCCCGGACTGGATTTGAACCTGCCACCTCAGGTGTATATGGCTGGCACCTTAGCCGCTTGAGCCACAGACACTGAGCCTGATTTTAAGTCTTGAAGCTATCAACTTCCAACTTTCCACCAACAAATTAACTGCATTCACATCCATTTTTTCCCAATATGTTACACTGGAAGTAAACTTTTTATCTATTTTTTTCCCATTCCATCTTAATTTGCTTCCCCAAGGACTCAACTCCATAACTCAATCTCAATCTGTTTCTTCCCCCTCCTTTCATTTCTCTTTACTGTCTCCTTCAAGTCTTTCTTAAACCAAAAATTAGTTGTTTCTTTGATTTCATGCTCTCTTTTCACTGTGCTTCTAAGAGCTGTTCATATTACTTAACTCCTCCTGAACTCCCACTCATTCCTGATCCACTGCAACCAGCTTTTTATCACTCAACCAAAATCACACTTTTAGCAAGGTCTTCCAAGGTCTCCTTATTAACAAATTTAATAAACAGTTTTTAGTACTCTGTTAATTGACCACTCTGCTATCATTTTATAATGATGACTACAGAGGGCCTCTTTTCTTGCTTTCTGTGACCATAGAGTCAGTCTCTCAACCACTGTGACAGTAAAGATTTCATAAGTCTTTAGTTTCCTAAATTGCCTCTGATTAAAGTATTAATAAGCAGTGAAAGCCTAGAAGGCAGGAAGCAAAAGGAAGAAAGTAAAACAAGGACAAGAAAAATCTGCTGGCCTGTGGAGAATCAAATGCTAACTGAAAGAATCAGACGATGTGAGTGAGAACAGTCCACAAATCACTGAACCTCACGAAAGAGGGGAGGAAATTTAGGTTTGAGGTTCTAGGCAATCTGTAGCGAAAGTTCTAACACCAGATAATCTGGCCATTCATGCACAACCATAAAGCTACAAGGGACTCCTGCGGCTATCACCTCGAATTTGCTCTGCCTTTAATTAGGTAACAGCTGAGGCACTTATGTTCCAGTCTCCAGTGTGGAATACATATGCAACTGCCCTACTGCCATCCATTTCAGTACCTAGCAGAATGTGTAGTAACAATCTACTAGGGTTAGCAAGTGATAAATAGAAAGCACCTGTCTTTAAACCACACTAAAATAGGAATTTATTGAGTATTTTAAATGCTGTGTTCTATACATGGCAAAAGAAACTACTTATTTATATATGTAATTTAAACATTTTTATCTGAAGTGCAAGCATGTCTAAATAGGAAGCCTGGTAATTGGACCTAACTAAAGTTGCCCCTGCATTACAGTTCTTTTCTTTTTTTTTTTGAGACAGAGCCTCTAGCTATTGCCCTGGGTAGAGTGCTGCGCCATTACAGCTCATAGCAACCTCCAACTCCTGGGCTTAAGTGATTCTCTTACCTCAGCCTCCCAAGTAGCTGGGACTACAGGCACCCACCACAATGCCCGGCTATTTTTTGGTTGTAGTTGTCATTGTTTGGCAGGCCCGAGCTGGATTCAAACCCACCAGCTCAGGTAGGTGTATGTGGCTGGCACCTTAGCCGCTTGAGCTACAGGCGCCAAGCCACATTATTGGTTCTCAAAATCATTTTTCTTATAGCAGTATTAGGAAGCAGCCTGGTGTGTGTGTGTGTGTGTGTGTGTGAGACATGACTTTGCCCTAGATTTCAAAAAGTATGTTTTATTTTAATAATGATTCCCAGTGACTTGGGTGATTTAATCTCGTATTCACTTAGTTTTCCTTTAAACTGAATTAGTAATCATCCCATCAGTTAACCCACTCATGGGGATGTTGTTACAGGAAACAGGTAATATTTGTAAGTGTGTTGGCTCCTTGTGAGAAACATTACCATGAGCAATCTTACTAATTTCTCGCATTTGACTCAAACAGGCAGTTAGACAGCAGAAGAATATTCCAGCAAGGAGGAAGAAAAAAAGGTCTATATTATATATGTTATTTCAAACAAAGAATAGTATTAAAAAAAAAAAAAGGAAAACATTAAAGTAACCAAAAAAAGAAGCTAGGTATTAGAAAATAACCTTAAGTAAGAGGAAGAGGTTGTTGAGACAGCTTAGCAGAGACAAAAGGCACTGAAGAACTGAGTCATCCAAATTCCCACACTGTAAGATAAGGCAGATAAAAAGCCAATTAAACTATGTACAGATTTTGAAAGAAATAATATAGGGAAGATAACTTGGCTGGCTTATCTAATCATCAATAAAAAACAATTTGGTTTTCTTTATAAAAAAAAGAAAAAAAAGCTGTTTTTTTTTGACTCACTCAGTCACCCTGGCTAGAGTGCTGAGGCATCATAGTACACAGAAACCTCAAATTCTTGGGCTTAAGCAATCCTCTTGCCTCACCCTCCCTTGTAGCTATGACTACAGGCAGCCGCCACAAAGCCTGGCTAGTTTTTCTATTTTTAAAGACGGGATCCCACTCTTGCTCAGGCTGGTCTCAAACTTCTGAGCTCAAGCAATCCACCCGCCTTGGCCTCCCAGAGTGCTAGGATTACAGGCGTGAGCCACCACGCCCGGCCTAAAATTTTTTCCTACAGAATATATACTACATGAAGTGCATCCTTAACATTATTCACCTTAAATTTCTCTTTTACCTGAAGGCACCATGGTGTCCTTTTTTTTTTATCATGCTGTTTATACTATAGTTGATGTTAATGTTATTCTAAGTTAATAAGATAAAAGCTCTATCAAGAGATAGCTTTCTTAAAGAAAAGCTTTATTTCTTACAGAAAACACCTTATGCTCTGAAAACTTTATGTTCGGATTAACAAAGTTACAAATAACTATTCACAAACTTGAATTATATGCTATTAGTCTGTCTGCAACTTTTATTATCTTTTTTCATAGGCTTGGCTTCAGTACACAGCTAAAGCGCACAAAATGATAGGCACACAGAGTAGGTTTCTGACACCTACCCTGCCACTGCAACAATGAATGATGAACTTATTTTCATGCAAAGTTTATAGTGCCAGATAATGCTTTGGATTTCACTGATTACGAGTATTACATTAGTTCATAAAGGTTAATTAAATACATTGTAACAAAAAACCAAAAGAAGAACTCAGTGTGTTAAAAGAGCCTATATCACCCAAACTATTTTAAATTTTCCTTATTTCCAATTTTAGAATATTGACTTAGATAATGTTGGCTGAGTTGGTTCTGTAATACTTGATAAAGGCACTATCATTCTTGAAATGTATAGATGCCAATAAAAATGGCACAGTCATCTAAACTAGAAACTGAGCGGCGCCTGTGGCTCAAGGACTAGGGCACCGGCCCCATATACTGGAGGTGGCGGGTTCAAACCCAGCCCCAGCCAAAAAAAAACTAGAAACTGTGATGTATATGATATATTTAGTTACATGACACAATGTTTATATTTATAACCAATATTAAAAATAATCCTGAAATTGTGATATAGTTGAAACTATAAAACAAATTATGGAAATGTAATACATATAACAATAATACCTTTAGTTATTCATTCTATTAAATCAAAATAAAGAAGGTAAGAAGGCATACACATTAAAAATGAACATATTCAAGGATTAATACCTTTAGTTGATTATTAAAAGAATCCATTTCTGATAGCTTTGATGCAGTTTCTTTTTCTAGAGCATCTAATTGTTCTTTTAGTCTTTGGCATAATTCTTCCTTTTCTAATGACTTTTTATGAAGTAAACTGATCCCTGAATCTGAAAAGAAACACAATGCAATTTACATTTGGTAGAAGTTCTATGTCATTACCAGTGTCTGATCAAATCAGTGTAACTTGAGAAAGACAAAGGATGTATACATGTAATGTGGACATGAAGAAGAGAGAGAACTCAGTGGTTACTTCCTCTTCCTAGATGATACCTTGCGAAAAGCCTCAGAGGAAATAGTTACAAGCACAGGATATATATTCAAAAGGACAAAGACCTGAAGTGAAGTTCCACTGTGGTAGGTCTCTTCCCCAACCAATGCTCAGGTTCTTCCTCTATATAGGGGCATCATACCACTTACCTCAGTAAATGAGGTGACGGATGTAAAGCATCAGCAGAATCTGACCCATAGGAAATCATTATAGAAGATAGAAATAGAAGTAACTTTCTATTTATTCTTTTTTTTTTTTGACAGAGCCTCAAGCTGTCCCCCTGGGTAGAGTGCCGTGGCATTACAGCTCACAGCAACCTCCAACTCCTGGGCTCAAGCGAGTCTCCTGCCTCAGCCTCCCAAGTAGCTGGGACCACAGGCGCCCGCCACAACATCCGGCTATTTTTTGGTTGCAGCCGTCATTGTTGTTTGGCGGGTCCGGGCTGGGGATTCGAACTCGCCACCTTAGGTGTACGTGGCTGGCGCCTTAGCCGGCTGAGCTACAGGCGCCGAGCCTTTCTATTTATTCTTAATGTTCCCAAGAATAGGGAAATACAGAAAAGAGGAAACAATTATCACTAACTACTCAGTAACACTGCTTTAGGAAGTAAGAACAAAAGGCTTCATTATATATTTTTTACATATTCATGCAGAGATGAAGAAACCAGATAGAAATATATAATGCAGCTTATAATGAATTAAAGTAGGAATATTACTAAATATATATTTTGAACTTTATGATATTGTTTAAAGTATAGAACTCAAGTACAAAATTTAAATAAAATGAAGGATACAGATTCAAAAGTTAAAAAGCCTTCCTTCATCTTAACCCCCTTTCAGGCATCTGTATTTGGACATCTGCATATTTAATTTTTACTTCCATGAAGTTTAATAATCGGATCATATTGCTTACATTGCTCTGTAACTTGTTTTAATTAGTTAATTATTTATTTAGATAGAGTTTCACTATGTCACCCTTGGTAGAGTGCTGCAGCATCACAGCTCACAGCAACTTCAAACTCTTGGGCTTAGGTGATTGTCCCACCTCAGCCTCCTAAGTAGCTAGGACTATAGGCGCCCACCACAACACCTGGCTCTTTTTTTTGTCGCAGTTGTCTTGCTGTTTAGCTGGCTTGGGCTGGGTTCGAACTTGCCAATCTGGGTGTTATGTGGCCAGCGCCCTACTTATTGTGCTATGGGTGCCATCCCAAATTTAACAATATATTTTATCAATCAGGATATGTAAATCTAGCTCATTCTTTTCAACTACATATGACTACTCCATAATGTAGGTAGCCATTCCCTGACTGGGATTTAGATTGTTTCTAATTTTCTATCATTACCTAGAAATGCTACAATAAATATCCTTATACATACATTTTAATATACATATGAAAATACAAGGCTAGGAAATAAAAGATATGCTCTGTAAAAAAAATAGGCATACCACTTTTAATTTAATCTTAAGGCATATGATATTCCGTTTTCATATACATATTTATAGGGAAATGACTACTCCAGTCAAGCAAATTAAGTATCTATCACTTTGCAGTTACCTTATCTTTTCATAGTATGAACATCTAAAGCAGCAGTTCTCAACCTATGGGTCACGACCCATAGGAACTGTATTAAAGGGTTGCGGCATTAGGACGGTTGAGAACCACTGATCTAAAGTCTACTCTCTTAGCAAATTTCAAGTATATGATAATTAACATACAGTCACCATGTACAGTCACCATGCTGTACGCCAGGTCTCCAAAACTTACTCATGTTCTTTTTTTTTTTTTTTGAGACAGAGCCTCAAGCTGTCGCCCTGGGTAGAGTGCCGTGGCATTACAGCTCACAGCAACCTCCAACTCCTGGGCCCAAGCGAGTCTCCTGCCTCTGCCTCCCAAGTAGCTGGGACCACAGGCGCCCACCACAACGCCCGGCTATTTTTTCTGGTTGCAGCCGTCATTGTTGTTTGGCGGGTCTGGGCTGGGGATTCGAACTCGCCACCTTAGGTGTCCGTGGCTGGCGCCTTAGCCGGTTGAGCTATAGGCGCAGAGCCAACTTACTCATGTTCTAAGCATAAGTCTAATACACTGTGACAGCTCCCTACTCCCACTCTTCTACTCTTGTTTCTTTATAGGTGTTTGACTTTTTTAGATTCTACATGTAAAGGACATCATGCAGTATTATCTTTCTGAATTTGAATTATTTCATTTAGCATAAGAGAATGCAGCTATCTCTTTAATACAGTGTTTTTATTCCTTTTGAATATATACCCAGAAGTGAGACTGCTGGATCAAATGATAGTTGTTTTAATCTTTTAAAAAACCTCCATACTCTCATACTAGCTACACAGTTCACATTCCTTCCAACAGTGTAAGTAAGGGTTCCCTTGTCTCAGCATCCTCATCAACACTTACGCCTTATCTCTCTGGTGCTAGTCATCCTAACTGCTGTGATGTGCCATTTCCATGTGATTTTGATTTGTATTTCCCTGATGAGCAATGTCAAACACCTTTCAAGTATCTGTTGGGCATTTTTATGTCTTCTTTTTAGAAATGTCTATTCAGGTTGTTTGCCCATTTTGGTAATGGGGAACTTGGGTTTTTTTTTTGGTATTGAGTTATGACTAAGTTCTTTATCAGACATACAATTCACAAACATTTTCTTCCATTCTGCAGATCGCCTTTTTATTTTGTTGACTATTCCTTTTGTTGTGCAGAAGCTTTTTAGTTTGATGCAGGCCCACTCATTTTTATCTTGTTTCCTGAGCTTTTAGTATGATATACAAAATATCATTTCCAGGATCAATCTCAAGGAGATTTTGCCTATGTTTTTTTCTAGGAGTTTTATAATTTCATATCTTCTGAAAGGTATTTAATCCATTTTTTTTTTTTTTGTAGAGACAGAGTCTCACTTTTTCGCCCTCGGTAGAGTGCAGTGGAGTCACTCCAGCAACCTCCAACTCCTGGGCTTAGGTGATTCTTCTGCCTCAGCCTCCCAAGTAGCTGGGACTACAGGCGCCTGCCACAACGCCCAGCTATTTTTTGTTGCAGTTTGGCCAGGGCTGGGCTTGAACCCACCACCCTCGGTATATGGGGCCAGCGCCCCACTCACTGAGCCACAGGTGCCTCCCCATTTTTTTTTTTTAAGACAGAGTCTCATTCTTTCACCATGGGCAGAGATCAGTGGTATCATCATAGCTAATTGCAACTTCAAATGCTTGGGCTCAAGAGGTCCTCTTGTCTCAGACTCCTGTATAGCTGGGATTACAGGCACATGCCTGGCTAATTTTCTACGGGGTCTCGCTATTGCTCAAGCTGGTCTCAAACTCCTGAACTTAAGGGATCCTCCCATCTTGGCCTTCCTAAGTGCTACGATTACAGGCATAAGCCACCATGCCCAATCTATCCTCTTATTGTATCTAGAATTTATTTTCATACATAAAGAGCTTTCCCTGTACCCCTTTCAGGTAATCAAAAGAATTGTTTATTGAAAGCCTATACCTTTCCCACTTAAGTTAAATGTCAACTTTATCTTATCCTAAATTGCTATAATATTAGACCATTTTCTAAAGTATCTATTCAGTTCCCTTGTTCCATCTTTCTGTTTCTGATCAATAACACATTATTTTAAATACTATAATTTTTGTATCCATGTTTTGATGTCAGACAGGGCTGGTCTCCTCACTCCTCCAAAGTTTTTTGAGTCTTGCCTAATCTTATACATTTTCTTTTCCAGGTGAATCAGTCAATTATCTTGCCAAGTTTCATTTAAAGAAGGCTGAGAAGATGGCCAGGTAAAGTGACTCACATCTGTAATCCTAGCACTGTCAGAGGTCAAGATGAGAGGCTTGCTTGCACTCAGGAGTTTGAGATCAGCCTGAGGAAGAGCAATATCCTATCTCCACTAAAAATAGAAAAATTAGCCAGGTGTCAATTGTGCACATCTGTAGTCCTCACTACCTGGGAGGCTGAGCAGGAGGAACAGTTGAGCTCAGGAATTTGAGGTTGTAGTGAACTATCATGAAGTCACTGCACTGGCACAGTCTCACTCTGTCTCAAAAAGAAAAAATAAGAAAAGAAACCCAGAAAGAACTGAATACACGAAATAGGAGAGAAGAGGCAAAGTATCAAGCTGGTTCATTCATAAATGTAAAATGTCTTTATTTATTCAGAATTTTTTAAGCCTATCAATAAAGTTTTATATTTGTATTTCTTCTGTGTTTATAACAATGAGCATCACTAATAATGCATATTTTAATACCAAATTCAATTTTATATACAAGTACTGTGTAGGGAAACCAGAAGACAAAGAAACATGTTAGTATAGTAGGCTTTAGAGCAGTGGTTCTCAACCTTCCTATGACCCTTTAATACAGTTCCTGTAGGTCGCAACCCACAGGTTGAGAACTGCTGCTTTAGAGTGAGATGGACATGAATATGAATATTACCATTTTGCCATCATACCACCTCGGGTAACTACTGAGCCTCAGTTCCCCACAACTGCACAATGGGAATAACAACTCAATCATGGGGTTGTTGTAAAGATAGATTAAAGAAAATAATACATAAAAATTGTACAGCACTGAGCTTGGCTCATAGTAATCTTAAATGGTAACTGTTAAGGAGAAAGGTATTTAAGAGATAGAAGATACTTTTCAAATCCCAAACAAAAGCTTCCTATTTTGAAATGGACTATGGCTAAATAAAATAACAGCTCAACTGATCACATTCCACAGAGAAAGAGTAGTTCTACCAACTCCCCAGTATGACATATTCCACATTCATTTACAATTTAAACAGCAACAATATCAGTGATGACAATAATAAAGATATAATTCTGCCACTGCACCCATCAGGAGGGATAGCTCATTCTCCTCTGGAATGTCTGCAGAAGTATGGGGTGGAGGTTAATATAATACAGTAGAACCTCTGTAAGTTGACCACCCAAGGGACTGTAACAAATTGGTCAACATACAGAGGCAGTCATCACAAGGAACTAGGACTGATATGTACATGTGATGCATGTACAGCCTATGAAAATTACGTCAACTTAAGGAGGTGGTCAACTATGGAGGGTCTACTGTACTTTGAACAGAAAAGAATCAGGTACAAGGAAGATACTCTAAGCAGAGACATGGACAGACCACATCAGAGGAAGGCATTAGACATACTTCACAAGGAAGACCTGCTTTATTTCTAATGCTTTTTTCACGTGACGGACCCTTCACAGTCCCAGCTTCTTTCCATCCTTTCACGAACTGATGAGCTCAAGGCAAAGACCTAGACATGCACACCTTAGAACCTTTCTAGCCCTTGCTTTCTGGAGATTACAATGATCATGGGACACCTGGATGCTACTTTGCTCATGCATCCAATGTTGTATAGGTGTAGCCATATCATTTAAAGATGTCAAATAACAGCTCTATCAATAATTAGGTGGTGTTCTAGTCTTATCTGTCTTGCTCCTTTGCTTTATTTCCAGGTTTGTTCAGAACTTGGGCAAAGAGAGACACTATTTATTGTACCTCTTAAATGGCCAAAAGTGTAATAAAGAGCCCTGGAATGAAAAGACTGACAGATACTCAACAGGTGGCAATTGGGATTCTCTAGCCAATTCTAACACAACATTTGTAGATTTACTTTCCTTTAAAAAAACCTTTTTATCTGGTATGTTGTTACTGGCATAGCAGCCAATATAGATTTTTTTTAATTAGGACTTGAACCCCCCCCCCCAGAATATTACAATCCCATAAATTATCTTGGAATATTTTGTTCCATAGATGTCATAGGGCAAAGTTGGTAAAATTCCTTTTCTGAATTATAGAGTTAGATGATACAAAGGGTCTAGGCGGAACACACGGAACACACCATCCTTCTTAGGCCTGTCATTGCTGTATGTTATCACCCTAAAATGACCTCATAGTAAAATCTCTTCCCAAACAATTCTTTACAATGAGTGCAGGATTTTGTCTACATGCACAGGTAGTCTTGTGTTAGAGCCAAATTTCTATCTTATTTATTTGCTAACATCTTTTTTATCTGAATTACATAAATAAAAATATTAAGATTTGTAACAAGCATATCACAATTATTTACTAATTTCATTTTTATTTACTTATTGTCACTGAAAATGCTCTACCATCTGGGATAAGATTTTTTTTTTTTTTGAGACGGAGCCTCAAGCTATCCCCCTGGGTAGAGTGCCATGGCATCACAGCTCACAACAACCT
>NW_003852417.1:15383444-15388449 GCF_000181295.1 Otolemur garnettii
GGGCCCGGGCTAGGGATTCGAACCTGCCACCTTAGGTGTATGTGGCTGGCGCCTTAGCCGCTTGAGCCACAGGCGCCGAGCCAGCTCCTTTCTATTGGTTCCCACAAAGTATGCTTCTCTGGGTGGAGCAGGCTGGCACTTCAGTTGAACCCAGGTACCTTTCTCTTTGGCTTCCTTCTTTTTCTGATCATTTTCCTTCATGCGTTTCAGGAAGCTATCTCAGCTCTTAGAGTGCTTAATATGTTCAATATGAACATTAATCCTCTTGGCAATAATCTTGCCCTTAACTTGTTTGTTTACAACAATGCCAACAGCATGCTGGGTGACACTGTAGACTCTTCCAGTTTTATCATGGTAACATTTGTGCAGCATCCCTTTTTGAATAGTACCCATTCCTTTGATGTCTATAGTATCACCTTTCTTGCAGATTCGCACATTTGTGACCAACAGAATAACTCCTTGTTTTGTAAAAGGCTTAGAGAACATGTATCGGGTGCCCCTCCTCTTTCCCTTTGTGTTTGTCGTTTTGGTGAATTACTGGAAGTTGGCGTCTCTGGCCGAAAAGCCAAGAATTTTTTTTTTAATTTAAAACAAGATTTAATCACTTTTAAAACTTAGCATAGAAATAATATGCAGTGTGCACTGCTTAGAACTTAAGAATAAACCAGAATGGGATTATGCATGATTTAAAAAATAAACATTTTGGGTTGGCACCCATAGCTCAGTGGTTAGGGCATCAGCAACATACACCGAGGATGGCGGGTTAGAACCCAGCCCAGGCCTGCTAAACAACAATGACAACTACAACAAAAAATAGCCGGGCATTGTGGCAGGCACCTGTAGTCCCACTGCTTGGGACGCTGAGGCAAGAGAATCGCTTGAACCCAAGAGTTTGAGGTTACTGTGAGCTGTGATGCCATAGCACTCTACCAAGGGTGACATAGTGAGACTGTCTCAAAAAACGAACAAACAAAAAAAACATTTAAACATTATCTTTTTCAAATGATTGAAGTTTAAAAGCAGTGAAGAAAGCCTTTGTAAATGGGGTATAGCCAGAAGCCTACAATTTTCAGTGTACCAATAAATGACAGGGGCAAAAGCACTAGAAGGAGTTTATAAGTAAGCCATGATACTTAAGACAGCAAGTTTAAATCAGACAGGAAATGTTTTTGGCTTTAATCTATCATTTGCTGTCATAAAGTGAAAACACTGATTGCCAGTCCATACCATAAGAGAAAGTAGTTAAGAGGATGCCAGAGATTCACGGTGCTTCCAGAGCTCCCTATTCTGCAAACAATAATAACTGAGCCAGACACTACAACGTAAGTAAAGATGAGAATTACCAGGTCTCTGAGAGACATACTCAACATTCTCATCACAATTCTGAGAGGAGTAACTTTGAGTCAGTATTTCCTAAAATTAGTAGCAATAACGTTAATGCATATCATGGTCTGAATGTTGGTGTCCCCCCGAAATTCATATGCTGAAACCTAACCCCCAATGTAATTAAGAGGTAGAGTTTTAGGAGGTGACTAAATCATAAGGAATTTGCCCTCATGAATGGGATTACTGCCCTTTTATAAGAGGTTAAAGGGAAATACCTTGCCCTTCCTGTCCATAAAAAGATGCAGCAAGGTGCCATCACAGAAGCAGAGAACACGCCCTCATCAGAAAAAGAACCTACTGACACCTTGATCTTGGACTTCTCAGTCTCCAGAAATGTTAGCAATAAATTTCTGTTGTATATAAATTACCCAACCTAGGGTATTTTGTTATAGCAAAAGGAATTAACTAATTTCAAATGTATAAACATATTTTTAATAAAGAGTTAAAACTCAAAATGATAAATGCCTATTTATGTATAAGTATTAATACAACTTAACCAAATGTCTAACAGAGTGTTAGGAGGTCTACGGGCTTCCTGATATTACATATGAGATTATGTATATTTAGGTCACATAATAAGAGACTCAAAGGGGATCATGACCCCAAAAGTGAAACTACTACATTAGGAAAACGGTTAATAATCATATATGCTTAAGAACAATTAGCAGCAAAGGATTTACCTGAAGTTCTTGTTGAAGTTGCTTGATTTCCATAATTTCCAGGTCACACTGCTTATCCAGAACTTCCACCTCAGTCTTTTGAGTTTGCTTTCTCAGTCGAACATCTTGAAGTCTGCCTGAGATCTGCTGATGTTTGCCATTCTACAGGAAGATCATATAAATGTATATGGCAATAGAACATGTTAACAGGAAATGTTTGCATCAGGCGCATAATACTTTTATTTAGCTAAATTTTTAAATGTCATTTAACATTCATACTCACTGTAAAATAAATGTCTAAAACCAAGAAGAATATGATTTGGAGTTGTATCTAAGAGAGTTATTAGAAGGAAACACATCATTTTGACAGTACAAAAGCTCATATGTGAAGATAAGAAAGCACAGATATAACATGTTAAATTTTTTTCTGAATTCAGCACTTAGGCATTAATTTATAACATTATTATCAGAGCACTCTCCAAAAATAATGAGGAATAAATGTTTGTATGTGTCGTGCAGCATTACCTTTCCTGAGCTTCTGTTTCTACCCTCAGAATTGCCATCTAATTTCTTCTAATTAAGTAGTATCCAAGAAGACGTTTCTGGTAATAACTCTCTTTTATATTAACACTCCTTTCTGTAAGCAAGGAGCATCCTTTCTTCTTATTCTTCTTCCAAGGAAGAAAAAAAAAAGAACTCCAAAAAACAGACATCAACAGAGCCTAAGAAGGGTACGTGGCCACCTGCAAGCCATAGAGACCTCACAAGAAACCAAACTTGTGGACATCTTCATCCTGGACTTGTGGCCTTTACGACTGTGAGAAAATAAATTTCTGTTGTTTAAGCCACCTATTCTGTCACATTTTATTACACCAGGCCTTGCAAACTAATATAATGGGGTAAGGAGAAATGAGATTTCTAGGTAAAAATTACTGATTATGAAAGTTTTATTGAAGAATATGTTTCATATTTGAAAATATATGTTAAAAGGAATATGCTGTATCCACCTTAAAGCTTACATTATTATATTCAATGCGTTTAAGTAGAGGCTCTGGACCTTTCCAAACTCTGCACAGTTCTTGAGAGAAAAACAATTAACTTTAAGGTCGCCTCTTTTTTTTTTTTTTTTAAGAAGCAAAACTACTTTATTTTTAAACAGATAATTATTATTTCTTATACTTTTTAATCTACCTGAAAGTCTAAGTTTTTTTCTGGTATAATTTCTCTTTAGTCAAAAGAATTTCCTTTAACTATTCTTTAGGAAATTTCTGCTGGAAAAAAATTTCTAAGTCTTTTCTTATTAAATATAGTCAGGATGATGGTTCAGACAGTAGTAGCACAGAGAAGTTAAAGGTTTTTAGGCCTATTTGGTAGTACAACTGGTAATGGCATGATTACTAATTGAGGTATATATTTCTATTCACTTGAAGGCATAAAAGGGTACCTTTCTGACTAATTACAATATTTTTATTTAAAAATAATTTAATGTAAATCAAATCATCAACCAAAGAAAATGTTACACTACAATTAAACAAGATCTGAATTTGAGTATCCCACATGGCTAAACATGAATTTTTCCAAAACCCTGCTCTATCAGGTCAAGCATATCAGACACAAGGGTAGAATAGTCCTGGACCTTTTATACATATCCTCTCATTTTGCATTTTACGGAAAGTCTTTTAACAACTTGACCTTCTAACAGTTGATATATAAAAACTGATAAGTATAGACAAAAACATTAGCTAAAAACTATAGTTCTATAAAACTAGAAGGAATTCTAGGAGATCATTTAGCTTAGCATTTTAAATAAGTTCTCTTTTTAATATAATTCTTTTTTTTCCAAGCAAATCTAAAATAAAACTCCAATAAAAATAAAGTAGATGAATGTGGAATTTCTCTGTTATGAACTGTAGGAGGAGTTGGGGAGAGGAGACCACTGCTCCACTGCTCAAGTTTACCCTCTTCTGCCCTGGTTAGTCCTCTGTAGATCATCTTCAAGAGATTAACTTGAAAATTAATTAACTTGGTTTGGTGTCCGCAGCACAGCGGTTATGGCACCAACCACATACACCGAGGGTGGCGGGCTAAAATCCGACCCAGGCCAGCTAAACCACAATGACAACTATAAAAACAACAAAAAAATAGCCAGGTGTTGTGGTGGGTGCCTGTAGTCCCAGCTACTCAGGAGGCTGAGGCAAGAGAATCACTTAAGCCCAAGAGTTTGAGATTGCTATGAGCTGTGATGCTACGGCACTCTACTGAGGGCAACATAGTGAGACTCTGTTCCCTCCCCCCCAAAAAAGAAAATAAAATTAAGTAACTAGCATAACCCTTTATTTTACACATGAGCAAAGTAAGGCATAGTGAAGTGCAATGTCTTGACTAAGAGTACATAGCTTATAAGCATGTGAACTGAGACTGCCACCTAATTCTCAGCATTCTGAGACTCTATTCTTTCTTCAGTATTCTGTCCAGCCTCTTAAAAAAGCATGTAAGAAAATATGACTATCTACTTATATTAAATATAATTTATTCATAAGATAGATTTAAAAAGACAACTACATTTTTAAGAGGTAACTCTAGCATCATTTAGGTAATTTTTACTTGAACTTTAGCCATACCAGTGCTTCCAACTCAAGATGAAGACTCTTCTTTTTAGAATTTAACCTGACAATTTCTTCTTGTTCTCTATTCTTTTGATTGAGAAGCTCCTGTCGACGAATTCTTTCCCATTCTAAACGACGCTGACGTTCAAGTTCCTGTTTTGCTGCCTGCAAATAATGAGTAAAAGTTAGTTTTTAAATTAAAAATTCTGCATCAGGCTCGGCGCCTATAGCTCAACCGGCTAAGGCGCCAGCCATGTACACCTAAGGTGGCGGGTTCAAATCCCCAGCCCGGACCCGCCAAACAACAATGACGGCTGCAACCAAAAAATAGCCAGGCGTTGTGGCGGGCGCCTG
>NW_003852417.1:15388966-15395054 GCF_000181295.1 Otolemur garnettii
ATGGCACTCTACCCAGGGGGACAGCTTGAGGCTCTGTCTCAAAAAAAAAAAAAAAAAAATTAGTAAGCCATGATGATGCATGCCTGTATTCTTAACTTTTCAGGTGACTGAGGCAGGAGAACTACTTGAGCCCAGGAGTTTGAGGCTGCAGTGAGCTACCATGCCATTGTTCTTCAGCCTGAGCCACAGAGTGAGACCCCTTCTCTTAAGAAACAAAACAAAATAAAAACCGCAGCATTCAAAAACTGACGGGAAGACAAAAATAAAGGTGAGGCAGCATTTAGCACTCAGCAGCTACAGTGCCTAAGGTAGTTTTTCAACAGGCCTAAAGACTTCCATGAAAGTGGCTTCATCCATCAGACTTTCTGATTTCTTCACAAGAACATTCTTTTGTTACAGCCACTTTTCTCTTAACAAGCAAAAGGATGGCTTTTTTTTTTTGGAGACAGAATCTCAAGCTGTCGCCCTGGCTAGAGTGCTGTGGCATCATAGCTCACAGCAACCTCTGACTCTTGGGCTTAAACGATTCTCTTGCCTCAGCCTCCCAAATAGCTGGAACTACAGGCACCCGCCACAACACCTGGCTATTTTTTGTTGTTGTTGTAGTTATCATTGTTTAGCTGGCCCAAGCCGGGCTTGAACCTGCCAGCCTCAGTGTATGTGGCTGGCACCGTAACCACTGAGCTATGGGTGCTGAGCTGTATAAACATAAATATTAATAGGAATAATTACACCTCTGTTCTGGTATCAGAAAAGAAAAAATTCTATTTACGTTACTTTGGTGCACAATAATAAATTGTGCTCCATCTCTGGCCTTTAAAACACAGCCAGTCCTCCTAGAGCCAGTCCCCACATACAGAATGATATTCCAACTACCTGTGCAAGACCATTGTCTTGATTCCTCTCTAGATCTTCAACTCCCTGCTCTGATCTTTTTGCTTTTTCAATTCCTTGGATTCTTAATCTGTATCCTAAACTTGCTTCCGTTGTTAATGCCTTGCTCAGGGGGCTGACTAACCTGCACTCCTCACTCAGTGTAGCTTTGCAATCCATCCTCCCTTGATTGGGATAAAGCCCACACAGATGCTTTTTTACTATTTATAAGCTCTAAAAATCTCTTATATCCAAAGACCCTCTCTCCCCCTTCAAGGAAAGGAAGATTCAGATTTGTGTAGGATAAGAAAGAATTAAATGATACAGAGGAAAAGGCACAACACAAAACTTTAAAAACAAGCATTTTTTAATCAAATGAAATGTAGTCATTTATTAAATGTTATGTTTCTTAGAAAATAAAATAACCTAACCTCTCGTCTTTCTATCTCTTTTCTCCTTTCTTCCTCTCGCTGTCTCTCCAATTCCCTCTGTTTCTCCAAGCGTTTTTCTAATTCAAGTTGTTTCTTCCATTCTTGCTCTTGCAATTCTCTCTGTTTGCGTTCCCACTCTTCTTTTTCTTTCTGGGCTTTACGTTCTGCCTCCCTCTGCTGTTGCTCCAACAAGGCTTGGCGTCGCTTCTCCAGTTCCATGTTCCCTCGCTCATAGTTGGCTTTTCGCTTATCCTCGAAAGTAACTAAATAAGGTATATTGTAAGCATTTTCACACATGAAAAACCTGCAGAACCTGTAACCTAGTTCCAACATACTTTTTATTTCTTGTGATTGTTTAGGTACTATTACCATTTGGATATTTCTCCTAAGGATAATTTTAACTCAAATATAAATGGAAAAATATTCACTTTTTCCCTAAGGATATTCATTTTTAGAAAACAAATTTATAAGTTTGAATCACCCAAGAAATAATTTTAGTATCCTTGGGAAAAAAAAATACTTTTTCAACTTTTTTCTCAGCATTTTCTTTAAGCTGTGTAGCTATACATTTGTTTTACTTGATTAATGTCATTTCATTTACTTTTCAGTATGTTAAAACAGGTACAAATAAATGTACTTTTCAAATAAAATTTAAACTTTCAAATTTTTATTTATTTTGAGAAAGAGTCTCACTTTGATGCCCTTAGTAGAGTACCGTGGCAACACAGCTCATAGCAACCTCAAACTCTTCGGCTCAAGTGATCCCCTTGCCTCAGCCTCCCAAATAGCTGGGACTACTGGTACTAGCCACAACGCCAGGCTAGTTTTTCTATTTTTAGTAGAGATAAGGTCTTGCTCTTGCTCAGGTTGGTCTTGAACTCCTGAGCTCAAGTAATCCACCCACCTCAGCCTCCCAGAGTGCTAAAATTACAGGTTTAAGCCTACATACCTGGCCAATATTCAAACTTTTTAAAAGCTAAACATGTAATCACAAAGCTTGCTTGAATGATTCTGCTTAAAGCAGGAATGAACTGGGATGTCTACAATCCTGTCAAATACATATACTGTCTCTTATTCCTGCATACTCTTCTTCTCATTTTGACTGTCTTTACTGTGTTGATGACAAAATTCATCCCATTCATCAAATCATGTTTTCATACAATATGCATATTAAGAATGTAAAAATTTCAATTACATTTAAAGGTAGAATTTAAAAGATTCAGTTAAATGATATATGAATATTCAGTTACATTTAAATGTAGAATTTAAAAGATAAACAAACTGTAAATTTACAACTCAGACACCAGATGCTACCTGGTAATTTCTTCTGGGGTTCCTCTTCTTGCATTTTCTGATATGAAGGCAGAGTTCCATTAATGGAATCAATTTGCTTTCCACCTCTAAAAAAAACATTCAAACAACACACTAATTTAGCATCATGTATGTAGCATGAATTTTTTTTTTCTTAAGATAGAGTCTCATTTTGTTGCCCTTGGTAGAGTGCTGTGGCATCACAGCTCACAGCAACCTCCAACTCCTGGGCTCAAGAGATTCTCTTGTCTCATCCTCCCGAGTAGCTGGGACTACAGGTATCGGCCACAACACCTGGTTATTTTTTAGAGATGGGATCTCGCACTTGCTCAGGTTGGTCTTGAGCCTGTGAACTCAGGCAATCCAACCGCCTCAGCCTCCTAGAATACTAGGATTCAGGTGTGAGCCATCATGCCCAATATCATAGCATGAAAATTTTCAGTCTGAAAATATAGACTACCAAAGATTAAAGTAATTTAGTGTTGAAAATATGGTATTAAAGATATTTGAAACACAGTATAGTCTATAGTTATGATATATAGTAGTACATGGATGTTCAAGCCAGAAATGAATTCAAATCACAGTTCAACTAATTGTTATTCTTGGGCAATCTCTTTAGTCATAAGTTTCCTTATCCATAACATGGTGAAAACACACCTACTTCTAGTATACTCCTTTAGTGTAACCCACTTGAATACTAAAATCAAATGGTAGAGCAAATATTCAAGTCACTTGTAACTCAGTAAGTCCCCAAAGAAAATCACATCTGCCAAGCTATCAAAACCATAGCTCTCCACCTCTAGAGCACTCACCTGAAAGAAGGAGGGACAAGTTCAGGAGGTAAAGTCAGTGGTAAGGGTTGTCCAGCTTTGGCTACATCAGTGAGGTGCATTGCAAGGATAAACTCTTCTGCTTTTAGCTGTCCATCACCATCAATGTCAGCCAGAGTCCTTAAGAAAATGTGTTAAAAATTATCACAGCTTAGAAACACAGTCTATTTAGAGTAAAATATTGTCTGAAGAGCTTAATTATTTATTTTAAAAATAAGGAAAATAACGGTAAAACTGTTAGATAAATTTATTTTGGTGAAATGTAAATGTATACATATTTACATTTAATAGTAAGTTGGTTTTTACCCTTAATTTTTATAACACAAAAGAGAAGAGAAGAGACTTTTAAATACAAAGGAAAAAATACCCTTTCTGGGAAAGCGACTTGTCTTATTTCATGGTTAAGTCATCTATCAAAATCACATTTATCTGTATATTAAAAATGAGGTATTCTCTGACCCTCTATACCTAGGTAAAAGCATACAACAGTTTTACTTGCAAAATACAGTCACGTACCACATAATGATGTTTCAGTCAACATATATCATTGTGGCTCCATCAGATTATAATGGAGCTGAAAAATTCCTATTGCCTAGTGCCATGGTAGCTGTCTTAACACAACACATTATTTATATGTTTGTGGTGATGCTGATGTGAACACATCTACTTCACTCCCAGTTGTATAAAAGTATAGTACATACAATTATGTGCTGTACATAATACTTGATAATAAAAATAATGAACAGCTAGCTTGCTGGTTTATATATTTATCATGTTATACTTTTCATTGTCAGCGTATATACTCCTACTTATGAAAAAAAAAGTTAACTGTGAAACAGCTTCAGGCAGTTCCCCGGGGAAATATTCTAGAGCAGCAGTTCTCAACCTGTGGGTTGTGACCCACAGGAACTGTATTAAAGGGTTGTGGCATTAGGAAGGTTGAGAACCACTGTTCTGGGCATTACTGTCATAGAAGATGACAGCTCCATGCAAGTTAAAGCCCCTGAGAACCTTCTAGTGGGGAAAGACGTAGAGGTGGAAGACAGTGATCCTGACCCCAGTGGGGCCTAGGCTAATGTGTATATTTGTGTCTTAATTTTTAACTAAGTTTAGAAAGTAAAAAAAAAAAAAAAAGGACTGGGCTCAGTGGCTCAGGCCTGTAATCCCAGCACTCTGGGAGGCCGAGGTGCGCGGACTGCCTGAGCTGAGGTGTTCAGCACCAGCCTGAGCAAGAGTGAGACTCTGTCTCTAAAAACAGCCAGGCATCGTGGTGAGTTCCTGTAATCCTAGCTACTAGGGAGGATGAGATGAAAGAATCCCTTGAGCCCAGAAGTCTGAGGTTGCTGTGAGCTATGACACCATGGCATTCTACAGAGAACAACAAAGTGAGACTGTCACACACACAAAAAAAAAGAAGTAAAAAAATAAAGTAAACTTTAAAAATAGAAAAAAGATTACAGAGTAAGGATTAAAGAAAGAAAATATCTTGGCATAGCTGTTCAAATGTATTTGTATGTTAAGCTAAGAGTCAAAAAGCTTTAAAAAAATTAAAAAGATATAGTAAACCAAGGTTAATTATTTTATAAATTTAGTATAGCCTAAGTGTGTAAAACTATGTTTTATAGTTATATTTGCTTTCAAGGTCCACATTAATTTTCAAATGGGGTGCTTTTATGGAACATCTTTGAGCCACAAACTTTCACATAAACTTTATCTTTCTTATAATAAAGGATATACAGTTAAAATTTATAATTAATGGACAAACTCACCAAATAGTAGCCAGCTGAGTCTGAGAAAGATTTGACTGAAGAAGGGCATTTCTAGCTTGAAAACCTAATTGAGTAGGGAAAACATGAAGAAAAAATTATTTAGCCTCTTCAAAGTGATGCAAACCTAAATAGCCATATCTATAAAATATAACATTGTTAGTGTCCTGGGAACTTTCAACATTGAAACCATTTTTACCATATGTTAGGTACTGAGCATTCAGTAATAACCAAACCAATCTTTGCCATAAAGAATATAAAATCTAGAATTAGTAAAATCAAGTGCTCTCCTGTGTCTTTTCAACAAGACAATATATAGTACACATGAGTTTCTGACAGAGGAAGGGACACCAGGCATTGAATATTAGAGGACAAGCTCCCAGGCCTTCTTGTACTCCCATCAGGTGTCACAACTCCCACGCTAGGTGACTGGGCTGAGGATACCAGGAGAGTCAGCCCCTAATCTGGGCTTAGCCTGAGTCAAGGACCATTCAAAGCAACTCTGATACAATCACATTGGCCACCTTTTCCTTGAACCAACAGTGCCTACTGCAAAGCCAGCACAAATGCAGCTCAATCCAGCTTGTTCCACTGAGCTTTGAACACAGAGGAGTTGATAATCAAGGACACTATGTATTATAACATGCAGCTGAATGTTTATATAACTTTTAAATCTTTTTCATTTTTTTAAATTTGGACAGTTAATAAAAATCACATAAAGAAAAACACTGGAAGTATCTGAGCCTCACCCTATAAGGACTCCTGAGATTTTACACAGAAACGGAGATTTGAAGAGGTCTTGGCTCGGCGCCTATAGCTTAACTGGCTAAGGCGCCAGCCACGTACACCTAAGGTGGCGGGTTCGAATCCCCAGCCC
>NW_003852417.1:15395204-15399418 GCF_000181295.1 Otolemur garnettii
ACTCTACCCAGGGGGACAGCTTGAGGCTCTGTCTCAAAAAAAAAAAAAAAAAAAAAAAAAAAGAGGTCTTTGTGTTAAAAGGAGGATTCTGCTAATAACGAGAAAGAAAGTCTATTTTAAACCTGAAAAAAGGTTTAAAACTAGTATTTTAGCTCTTAGACAAAGATAGCTTAATACTCTCAGTGTTAGGCAACAGAGCAAACAGGAGAAGAAAGAATATAAATGGTGAAAAAGCATAAGGCAAAATGTGAATAATACAAAGGGCCACAGAGAGTCAGCAGAGTACTTTCTGCCAAACCTTTGGGGATATCCTACATCCTCTGCCTACAAGGCCAGTCCCCTATTCTCTACCTAGCAGTTTATCCTGTAAGATGTAGCTCAAAGATCATCTCTTGTGAAAACTTCTCTCTTGTATCCTAAGAGTTAGTCATTTTTCATCTGTATTAATCACAGCACTTTTAAACAACTAATCAAATACTGTATGTGAGCTACATACTATGGGCTTTTCAATGGTATGAAGCGTATCTTCTTCCTCTCTGTATTCTAGCACCAAGAGAGTGCCCAGAAGATAAGTGACTTGGGAAATAAGTGATTCAATGAATTAATCAAAATAAAAGACTGTGGGTTTAGAGGGGAGAGAAGAGGAAGAAAAGAACAAAAAGGAAAACTACAGATCACCAACTGCTACATTCACTGAACGAACATAAACATGTAAACCAGTTTCAGCCCATGCTCATGTATTTGGGGCCCACATTCAGTTTGGGGGCATCAGAAATAACTACTCTTTTTAAAGAAAACTCTGTGCTTACCTACAAATATGTAGCTTTACCCCTGTAGGTCTCAGAATAACAACATTCTCTGAAAACAGCACAATATACAATCTTCACACAATGTGGCATATACGAGGTAAAGTAACTTTAGGGATTCTCCGTCATATGCTCATAGCTGGGTCTCACACCATCCTTCATTCCCAACACAAAATCACCTCTGTTCACTCTGTTATATTTACAGTACATAAAGGGTACTAATTTCAAGTGTGCAGCCTAAAAAACTTTTACACAGGTATGCACACATGCACCCAACACCCATACCAAGTCACAGAAATGTTTCTAGCTCCTCAGGAGGTCTGTGTGTTTTAGCCCCTTCCCAAAAGAGTAACTATGCTATTCTGATTTCTATCGCTATTAATTAGGTTTCCTGTTCTTCAGCTTCATATAAATGGCTTAAATAGCAAGGATCTTCTGTGCTAGGCTTCTTTCATTCAGTATAGTATCTGTGACATTCATTCATGCTGTTGTATGCATCAGCAATTAATTCATTTTTATTACCTTAAATATTCTGTTATGTAAATGGAGCTGAAACATTACAATAGAGCCAAATAATTCCTATTGTCTAGTGCCACAGTAGCTGTCATAAAACAACACATTACTTATACTGTTTGTGGTGATGCATGATTTATTTATTCTCCGTTGATGGACATTTAAGCTACGAACACTTTTGTACATGTTTTAATTCACTTTCACTAGATTGAAAAAAAAGAACTCTTTTTTGAAGAGATGTAGTCTCCCTGCATTGTCTGGGCTGGACTCCAACACATGAGCTCAAGCACATTTTTTTTTTCTTTCTTTCTTTTTTTTTTTTTTTTTTTCCGACAGAGTCTCAAGCTGTCACCCTGGGTAGAGTGCTGTAGCATCACAGTTAACAGCAACCTCAAACTTGTGGGCTTAAGTGATTCTTGCACCAAACCACCTCAAGCATATTTTGCTAGTCCAATCAGTCCCACTCAGCCACCTGAGTAGCTGGGACTAGAGTCTTGTGCCATAGCACTCCAGAAAGAGTTTTAATGCAAAATATTAGGGTTCAAAGAAGTTCATTTTTTCAACAAATAGGAATTATGACTTCTTTTCTCAAGTATGTTTCAATATATTTCATAAAATTTAAGATTCCAGTTATAAAACCCATCATTTTATGTACAAAGAAAGAAAAAATACTACTAATGAAACTATAACAAAATGCTAAGACATCAATAATAGTAGCGCACATCCCATTGCTTGCTAAATTTTTGGATGTTAAAATGTTAGATGAGCTATAAAGTATAAATTCAAATAAAAGTTCTTCAGTGGATGTTCACATAAAAGACCAACTCTCTCACACTCCTATGGACTGTATGCAGCTTACCTGAGAGGTATCCACTCATGCTTTTGTCAAGACTATTAAATTTTTGCCGATATTTTAATCTTGAAGGCTGAGGAACTGCCCACTCAGAGGTCCCAGTCTTGGGTGAGTTCCCTGAGAGTGAAGCAGTTGAGGAAGTTGAGCTATAAAGAAATGTATTTAAAATTTTTATGTTATTAAATAAAATATATTTAAACTTTATCATTAAGAATCATAGCTTATATCATAGTCATTATTTCTACATTTTATATTTTCTAAATATTTAAATTTAAGTAATTATCACCATTCTTAGTAAAGTAAATACTATATTAAGTATAGAATTCCATGTAACTACTGTGTATCAAGAACCTACTATGTGCCTGTATAGTATTAGGGCCTATACTGTGCCAAGCCTATATTGTACCAATCCTTCCAACAAACTTTTATTTTCCCTATCTTTCAGACAGGTAAACATGATTCAGTGATGTTAAGAAAAAACAAGGTCACAACATCAGTGGGTTCGTTTAAACTGGGATATAAATGTTCTTCTGGGTCAAAACTAATGCTCTTTATACACTGCTTTTTAGAGTCTACCAGTGATTTATATGAATGATGATGAATGAACATTGATGCTTTGTGCTTTCTAAAGTTTAAAACATACCCTATTAACAGAATTTGCTCAAAAAGAAACTAAGTGGGCGGTGCCTGTGGCTCAGTGAGCAGGGCGCCGGGCCCATATACCAAGGGTGGTAAGTTCAAACCCAGCCCTGGCCAAACTGTAAAAAGAAAATAGCCGGTCATTGTGATGGGTGCCTGTAGTCCCAGCTACTCGGGAGGCTGAGGCCAGAGAATCTCCTAAGCCCAAGAACTGGACGTTGCTGTTCGCTGTGATGCCATAGCACTCTACCGAGGGTAAAAAAGTGAGACTCTCTTACAAAAAAAAAAGAAACTAAGTATGTACAGTGATTACGAGACATTTTGGGAAATATATACATTTTTAAAAGCAAAAGCACAGAGCTTTGGACAAAAACTGACTAAAATACAGGAGAATATTTTTAGTTTACATGAACTTTTTTTGAAGAGTAAAATGCCACAGACACTTTCAATTCTAAAAACAAAAAATTTATTTTATGTGATTTTTAGGTAGTAAAGTTACCTTACATACTTAAGAGTTAGCCATTCCAAAGTAAAACCTAGAAGAGCTCAGAGCTTAAAAAAAGTCATCTGTCAAACAAGGACTTCTTATTGAAAGCATGAAAAGTTGTAAGTGTTAAGTATTCATACCTACTAGATCCTAAATCAATCAGAGACTGGGCCTTCTGTATACTAGCACCTCCAAATCCTCCCATCATCAGACTATACGATGATGTATGAGGCAATGCTAAAAAAAAAAAAATAAACAAAAAAACAGTAAAGAAAAAGAAGGTTCACACTAAGCAATATCACAAAGATGAAGGAAATTTGTATCTATTCCGACACAAACAACACTTTCTTTTTTCACATGAAACACTGACTCATTAGAAACAAAGTGCTTACTTGAAGAAGAATAAGGAATGGATAAAGGCTGAATGAGACTGGCGGTTCCATTTGGTAATGATGATGTGCTAACAGAAGGCACTAGGGGAGTGGGCATCATTAAGGGAGGAAGGCTGGTCCCTGAAGTTGAAGAGGACAAGGGTGTTGCCATAGGTGCAACTGGAGGCAATGACTGAGGAATGGACAGATTGGGCATGCTTCCCATTCCTGAAGACAAAAAAAACAAACACATTTTCTAGTGCTAGTACATTAATTATAAAACATGCCAAAAACCAAATTTATAGTAAAACAAGCAGATTCTATGTTTCTAGAAACACCATGGACATATAATGCTTAAAAAATTCAGGCTTGGCGCCTGTGGCTCAAGTGGCTAAGGTGCCAGCCACATACACCTAAAGTGGTAGGTTCGAATCCAGCCCCAGGCCCGCCAAAACAACAATGACAGCTGCAACCAAAAAATAGCTGGGTGTTGTGGCGGGTGCCTGTGGTCCCAGCTACTTGGGAGGCTGAGGCAGGAGATTAGC
>NW_003852417.1:15399597-15412719 GCF_000181295.1 Otolemur garnettii
GAGCCTCAAGCTGTCCCCCTGGGTAGAGTGCAGTGGCATCACAGCTCATAGCAACTCCAACTCCTGGGCTCAAGTGATTCTCCTGCCTCCACCTCCCAAGTAGCTGGGATTACAGGTGCCCGCCACGTCTGGCTATTTTTTGGTTGCAGCCATCATTGTTGTTAGGCAGGCCCGGGCTGGATTCAACCTCCCTAGCTCAGATGTGTGTGGCTAGTGCCTTAGCCTCTTGAGCCACAGGTGCTAAGCCTAAACTACTGCTTTTAATATTAATATTCTATATGAACTAAGAAAATGCCTACTAAGGAGTTAAAGATTCTCTTCTCTCACTGTGAGTAAAACTAGCCTTTTCCAATTAAATATTAGTACTTCAAAGAAAGAATGTATTACCTGACTAAATGAGTTATTTTTTGTAAAAAGTTAACAAATACAGTGCTACTAAGTTACTTGAGTAATACACACATACATGCATTCCAAAAATGAACAAAAAATGTGGTTCTAATTAGTAGACACTTTAGGAGCCCCATTTATGCATCTGCATTATTTCCAAGAAAGTGTGCCACATATTTTACTTTTCTTATAAATAATATACCGTGAATTCAAGGACAAGTCTTTTAAAAAAGCAAAGTGATTATTTACTAACTGCAGAATAGTAAGTACGATATACAAATATGGTTACACATTGATTTGGTATTTATCTCTAGAGTTCACTGCAACAAAGGAAGAATTTTGTGGGTTTTGTTTTTGAGATGGGGGTTGCACTAAGCTGGAGTGCAGTGGCTATTCACAGAAATAATCACAGTACACAACAGCCTGGAACTCCTGGCCCCAAGCAATCCTCTTGCCTAAGTCTATTTATTAGCTGGGACTACAGGTACATACCACCATGTCTAGCTCTAGAATTTCGTATTTTAAGATCTAACATTTAGAGTGAAGGAACATGTTTCAGATATATACAGATAACTAACTGAATGTTCCATTCAAAATAAGTGTTTTTCACATGTAAAACTGGCTAATCAAAATTGATACTAACTTATTTTCTCTTATGAACACACAAACTAGCCCAAAGTCTGAAACTTTCAGCTATAAATCTGGCTAGCTAACTAACCTTAAAATTAAATTTCCACTTACACATAATTTTAAATTACCTCCCAAATTAAACCATTTCAGATGAATTTAAAATTGTTCAAATTTTTTCTATATTGCTTATACATATAGAACAAACTAATTAAGAATAGTATTTAGGATCAGCTATACCTATGGGGACCATATAATTTATCACTCATCTAGGAGTTGGGAAGGGGGCACCAACTAGACCAGATACCAGGACAACAGGCATAAACCAGAACTGTCTCTAGACAACTGGGACACATGGACAACCTACTTATGACAGTGAGTTTAGTATTTCTTATCTCAGACATGAAAATTAATTTGGAGTCTGGGTATTGCCATTTTGTGCCAACAAATTTCTTTCTAATCCCCAAATAGTATGCCTAGAAATCAAATTTGATAATCAAATACAAGTAATTAAATTAATAAATACATACCAAACCGAGCAGAAATTAAAGGAGAGAACATAGGAGGTTGTTTCATAATAGGAGGAAGAACTATGGGCAACTGTTGTCCTTGAAGCTTTAGTTTGATAAGTTTCATAGCTATAGAGAACTCCTGCTGATCCATCTTCCCATCTTTGTTCAAGTCTGACAAAGCCCTAAAAGAAACATGAGGTGAGTAGATTGGTATGCAGGTATGGAGGTGAGAAAACTACCATTACTTCAGGGGTTAATAAAATAAAAACGACTTGGCATTCACATGTAGATCATCACTTAATTTTAAAAATGTATAAATTTTAAAAAAACTTAAGCTTGCATGTTAAGAAATAATGACCAGAGATAGCATCCAATAGAACACTGCTTATCTATACAGAATCTAGAGACTTTGGGGATGAATTCCACCAATGTGGGTAAGAAAAAAAAATCAAGAGTATAATACTTCTAAATTTAACTTATTTAATAAATTTCTAATTTACACATTTGTTCAAATACTTGAATACTTGCTATGTGCCCCGCACTCTTCCAGGCACGAGAATATTCCAAGTAGAAAGATAGACAGGGTAAGGGTTGTTATACATTGTATATACACATTATATAAAAAACAGGTATTAGAGAGAATAATTTCTTTAAAGTAGGAGCAGGGGAGGGAAGGCTAATTTGAGGTTTACAGATGATGAAATAAATAAAACTATAAAGTAAAAGAAGACTTTGAGATTCTACCAAATTATAAAGGAATTTTTTTTATGATAAAGTATACAATGTCTTTCCTTAGAAATTCTTAAAAAATTAAAATAAGAATAAAAATAAAAAGAAATTCTAATGAAATGAGACATTTGTCCCATGGAACTAAATCCAAATTATTTTCAATCATTTGCTCAAAAAAATTTATTTTCAAACTGAAGAAATATTGTTACCTAAAAACCACTGTTTATGTTAACAACAAATTGTAAAAACAACAACAACAAACGTTCATAAATTTAAGTTCAATTATGAAAGAATAAATTTTACCATATTTCAGCTAAAACAGGAGCCGGCAGACCTGATTGTAAGAAAAAAGTACGTGCTTGGTCACCTGAAGGTAATAAAAACAAAAACCAAACAGCACATTAGTAAATGAAATTAGTTCAATGACTCTGAACAATAATCATGGGCGTATATTACTGATTTTGAGGTTGCTGTGAGCTGTGATGCCACCATCACTCTACCAAGGGTGACATAGTGAGACTCTGTCTCAAAAAAAGAAAAAATAAAAAGAATAAATGAAACAAAAATATAAAAAAATTATTTACACTACTTTAATAAAACTTAGATATTTAAAATAAGTCATATCTAAAGTTCTTTTATCCATCCATCAATGATGAAAAAAATCATTATCATTCATCTGAGTTTTTCCACAATTGGGGCCTAACATATTTCTATTTAGTAAGATTTAGAGTCAAAAAAACTATTCCCTCAAAGAGTTCTATAGAAAAAGTCCTGAGTGTTAGGAGAGACAGTCTTCCATGAGTTTCCTCACACACCTACATGTCCTGCTGTGTATGCCAAGGATGCAAGACCTTAATTACTCTCTCCCCCTGAGTCTGCAGTGATGGAATCTTGAGGAATGAGGTAATGTTTCCCATTGAGACAAAAGACAAAAAAACTTGCTTTACTGTTTGCTCAGTAAAGATCGGTTTCTCAAATCAGTGTTCCTCTCCTGTAACACAATCACAACATATGTAGCATCCTCTGGGCTGTCTGCATTGTCCCTGTGGAAGGTTTCAGGTTATCACGGCTTAGGGAACAAAGGAAGTTCACAAAAATATGCTAATGCTTACGTGCTACTAGTAATAAAGTCCCCTGTCTCTTACTCAGAAGCCTTGAGTCTTCTGCAAATACCCATGAATGGTTATTAACTTGTAAGCGGAGTAATCAATCCTAGTACCAGGTAAGGTACTTAATTATGATAGGAATACAAATTACATCAAATTATAATGATTAAGTGAATGGATTCCAAAGTTAAGCTAAGTGGTTTCAAACCCCAAATCAAGGGCAGCAGCTGTGGCTCAAAGGAGTAGGTGCTGGTCCCATATATACAGGAGGTGGCGGGTTCAAACCCAGCCCTGGTCAAAAACTGCAAAATTAAAAAAAAAAAAAATAAAGCCCAAATCAACCCTAGCCGTCTTTGTAAACTTAAAAAATTACATAACAAATTTTAATCTCAGTTTCACCATCTATAAATACAGACAAAAGTAGTCATAGGTTTGCTCTGACAGTTGAATGAGATAATATATTTAGCATAGCACCTAACATATAATAAAATTTTAATACACATAATTATTTACATACTATTATTTTATTTTATTGTTTATATACTAAGACTGTATATAAACTCCTCGGGTGCTTTGGACAGGAAGAAAGTATCATTTACAGAAAAAAATTTGAAAGTAATACCTAAATTAACCCCCTCTTGGCTCTGGTCTCTTTCTGCAAAACAGGGGCTAGCATCAATCATCAGTAGTTGGTATAGCCTCAAAGACAGTGGCTAAATTATGAAAACAGATTCCAGAAAAAAAATCTAGATTCTTTTCCAGGATATGGGTCTGATACAGGGAATAAGTTGAAATTTTTCTAGACAGTTGAATGTGAAATTAAACAACAGAAATCCTTTATCATCATTTAGGACTCAGGAAACATTTTCCATACGCCAAATTCAAAACAACAAATTAAGATGGTTATAAGAAAAATACAAACTTAATATTATTTTTATTCTAGAATTCTGATTGATATGAATTTTTATCACTGAACAAAATTTTAATGGTAGTCAAAGCTAATTCTAATATATTATATGAAAAGGATAATTCACAAATAAAACAAATTATAAACACAAACCTGTTATGTAACCTCCTGATGGTTTGAGGTTATCAAACTGCTTGTCATGCTTAGTACGTTCCTCAGAGGTAATAGCCCACATGTTTGGCCCTCCTAAAACATAAGTGGAAGACAAAGAAATCATAATGTATATATGAAATGCAATTCAAAATGCAATTCTAAAATGTAAATATAAATCATAAGCGTCCATTTAAAACAGTATTTTTTTTAAGATAGGATCTTGCTCTATCACTTTTTTTAAGATAGGATCTTGCTCTGTCACTTGGGCTAGAGTGCAGTAGTGTCTTCATAGCTCACTGCAACTTCAAACTCCAGGGCTCAAATGATCCTTCCACCTCAGCTATAGGATACACCAACACTCCAGCTAATTTTTCTATTTTTGTAGAGATAAGGCCTCATTATGTTGGCCTCATATTGGTTTCCAACTCCTGGCCGCAAATGATCCTTCTACTGTAGCCTTCCAAAGTGCTAGGATTACAGGCAGGAGGGACCACACCCAGCCATAGTATTTAATATCTGCGTGACACAAAGTAGATCCCTACAATAACAATATACACTCATTCACTCAATATCTATTGAAAATAACTGTATGGCACTCACTGGAAATGGAAACCAAGGTAAATACTGGTAATAAAAAAACAAAAAGATACTCCCATCCTCAAGGAATTCATACTCTAGAAAACTACCAACATTTAGAGTTAACCTGTGAAGAATCCTAAGCAAAATACATACCCCAAAAGCCATGCTAATTCTGAGCACCAAGGATGAGATAAAAGGAAAGGTAAGAATGAGGCAGAACCCTGAAACCTGGCTTAAATTGTGCCATGTGGAGAGGTAGGACCTGAACATTTCACACAAACAGGACACGGCATGAAGCGTCAAGGCATGTGCAAGGTGCTGTGAGTGCACTGAGCAGTCTCATAGTGACAGTGCCATGTGAGAGTGGGAAGAAAGAAGCAGGTGGGATGAATTGTAAAGGGTCTTAAATACCAGACCCAAAAGTCTGGTCTTTACCCTGGAAGTTAGAGACAGCCATCTGATACTTTTAAAATAAGCTTTTTTTTTTTTTGAGACACAGTCTCACTATGTCACCCTCGGTACAGTGCTGTGGCATCACAGCTCACAACAAGCTCAAACTCCTGGGCTTAAGTGATTCTCTTGCCTCAGCCTCCCAAGCAGCTGAGACTGCAGGCGCCCACCACAACGCCCAGCTATTTTTTGGCTACAGTTGTCATTGTTGTTTAGTAGACCTGGGTCAGGTTCAAACCCACTTTTGGTATATGTGGCTGGCGCCCTACTCACCAAGCTACAGGCGCTGAGCCTAAAATAAGTTTTTAATTTGAAATAATTTTAGATTTACAGAAAAGTTACACAGATAGTACAACAGGGTTCCTTATTCCCTTTACCCAATTTTACTATGTTAACAACATCCATGATTGTGTCACATTTGCCAAAACAAAGAAATTTACATTGGTATACTATTACTAACTAAATTAAATACCTCTACCACGTATTTAATGGTAGCTGGTAAACTCCAACAAAAATGGACCCTGGGTACTGAAGACAGTACAAGGATTTATGACTGATGATCTGCCACTGAACCACCTTTTGGAGTCTGAATGCTCGACCCATGGAGCATCCAGCACTCTACCCTGGCTAGAGGGCAGTGGTGTCATCTCATGGCTTTCTGCAACCTCCAACTCCTGAGCTCAAGCCTTCCTCCTGCTTCAGCCCCTGGAGTAGCTGGGACAACAGGAGCATGCCACCATACCTAGCTGATTTTTCTAATTTTTTGTATAGTCTCAAACACCTAGCCTCAAGCAATCTTCCTGCCTCAGCTTCCTAAAGTCCTAGGATTATAGGCATGAGTCACCACACCCACTCATAATATTTTCTTATTTTTCTAGAGAGACAGGAGTCTCACTATGTTGCCCTGGTTGGTCTTAAACTCTAGCCTCAAGCAATTCTCTTGTCTCAGACTCCCAAAGTATTGGGACTATAGGTGTAAGCAACTGCATCTGGCCTATGGATGTGATTTTCGTAAGATGCTCTCTGCTGGTATGATCCATACTCAATCTTAAGCAGGCCCCGTCCACCTGGGCTCTGGGAGTGTGGATTTCTCAGCATTCCTGCCCTTTCTCCCTGTGGCATCCAAACTCCTCCTTATATGGGTGGTTCATCTTAGGAAGGACTTTCTGAGTGCTCCCCACAGTAGTACGAAGATACCCCTGTTTGATACTGATAGAGGATTTTAAGCCCAAGAAGGTTTCTTTCCCCTCCCTCAGTGGGAGAGAGGTTTTTCTTCTGTTCTCCCCAGAAGCAAGGTGTATTTGTCACTTTCTGGGACAGCAATATGCTGACCCTTTCCTAGTGGGTTAAGACTTTAGCATAACAAGACGAAAAGATCCAGGGAAGTGCACACTATTTCAAGCCTATATCCCCAGAGCTGCCAGCAACACCAGGGGACTCCTTTTGATCTCTTATGCAGTAAGCAACTGTTGTGCTTAGTACCCAGTTGATGCCCCCTGGAAGGAGCTTACAAATGTAAACTCCCCAGGAAAGAGCTTGTAAATGTAACGTCTACATGGCCCCCATTTGTTCCAGACTGACATACTAGTCCTCAGTTGTCTTCTACTAGTTCATTAAAATTTTAACTAATTTTTGCAACAAATGCTGTATTTGAGACTGAATTCTGTGGAAAACTGCTTCAATTGCACTGACAAGAGTCATGGAAACCCTTTGATCTTGCCCGCAGTCCCATTCTCTGCCCTGGATTCCAGCCCCCCATTCTGAAGCCCTACATTTACCAGATACAAACCTGTATATGCTGAATCCCATCTAAGGTGCGTCATCATTTCTAGAAACTTCTCCAAGTTTCTGGTACACTGATGGGATGAGGCCTTTTCTGTTTTCTAAGGCTATCTGAGGTTTTTTTTTTTTAATGTTCTCTTTGATAATAAGATCCAGAAAGGGTAAGAAAGAAAACATGAATTTAAGTCACTATTTTGAAACCAGATCAGGTGTTGAGATGTAAGTACACATTTTAACTGAAATAACAAAGCAGCTCCAGAAAAAGATGATCAAGAAAATAATGGGCCTGAACTACTCAATGAAGCAGTTAAGGAACTAAAATTATTAAGCCTGAAGAATCAAAGATTAAAGAAGACATAGTAGCAATCTTAAATATTTTAAAATTTTATACAGAAAACTAAACAATTACTTGAAATCCCTTCAAAAACCAGGAACAGGATCACTATATTAAAGGAAATTAGAGCTGTACAAAAAGGGAATCAACTGCTTCAGAAGGTATTCTTTTATTATCAGATGTATTAAAGTGAAAAATAATCTATTAAACCTGGAAATGTTTGGGGTTTTCTCAAACCATGAAAAACAAACAATTTTATGATCCTTTCCATTTGCTTGAAAATCCAACCCAGTCTCTCAAATACATATTGGGTTTGTGGGTGCTTTTTGGTTTTGTTTTCCTTTTTTTTAACAGAGTCTCATTCTGTTACCCAGACTGAAGTGCAGTGGCCTCACCATAGCTCACTATAACCTTAAACTCTTAGGCTCAAGTGATCCTCCAATCTCAGCCTCTTGAGTAGGTGGGACCACAGGCACCTGCCACTAAGGCTAACTTCTCTATTTTTGTAGAGATAAGGTCTTACTCTTGATCAGACTGGTCTTAAACTCTCAGCCTTGAAGCAATCCTTTTGGCTCAGCCTCCCAATGTGCTAAGATTAAATGTGTAAGGCACTGCACCTGGCCTACCCTTAAATACATCTTTACTTCTTTCCTTACATAAACAAGAGCAGGGAAATATAAAGGAATAGAGAGAAAGTGCTATTCATATCTGTGGCTATTTCTGTGATTTAGGCAGGCCTTTTACCCTCCTCACCCTTTACTTTCTTTCTTTCTTTATGAGTTGTTATAAGAATGATGTATGTAAAATTGCTTTTAAAAATATGAAGTACACAGCAGGCAATACCTGACCAGCCAATGTCCTACACTAGAAGTTTTCAACCCCTCATTGTATATTTAAGTCACACAGGGGAGCTTTGGGAAAAAAGCTATTCAAACAGTATTGAGAACAATTAAATCAGAATCTGGGGGATGAAGTACAGCCTTCATAAGTTTTAAAAGCTCTCCAGGTGATTCGAATGTATATCCAGGCTCAGAACCACTGTCCTGAAACTCACATTCCACATTTCCTCCTCTCCTTTCTATTAATACCTCTTCCTGAATATTCTGCTCCAATTCCACACTTCCAGCCAACTCTAGACAACTAGCAAATAGTGCTGTCCAAAGGCAAGAAAATGTGGGTGGCTGTCATAGAGAATGATGCAGAGTAGTATCCTACAAATTCCTTCTCTTAATGATGATATCCCTCAATCCTACTCTGTTAAAAGATGAATTCATCTCACCTCACCATTTTTTCTTGAACAGATATACAGATTTTTAAACCCTGTTTATCCTACAACTGTTTTAACTCTTGACCAGCTATCTCAGAAAAACAACTTTCTCTATCTTTTATCTGCAAAGACCAGTAACAACATCAGACACAGTAACAGTAGTACTTAGTAGCAGCAGTACCTATTATCCACTTAGCATTACTTTATGCCAGGGACTATGCTAACTGTACTGATATTATCATATCCAATTTTTATAATATAATTTGGATATTATCATATCTAAAGCCCTGTGGACTAGGTATTGTACATATTATGAATGAAAAAAACCTAGAGGCTCGGCGCCTGTGGCTCAAGTGGCTAAGGCGCCAACCACATACACCTAAGGTGGCGGGTTCGAATCCCCAGCCGGGGCCCGCCAAACAACAACGATGGCTGCAACCAAAAAAAAAAAAAAAAATGGCCGGGCGTTGTGGCGGGCGCCTGTAGTCCCAGCTACTTGGGAGGCTGAGGCAGGAGACTCGCTTGAGCCCAGGAGTTGGAGGTTGCTGTGAGCGTGATGCCATGGCACTCTACCCAGGGGGACAGCTTGAGGCTCCGTCTCAAAAAAAAAAAAGAAAAAGAAAAAAACCTAGAGCATAGGGAGTTTAAATAACTTGCTGCACATCGTACAGCTAAGGTAATTTGTAGCTAGAATTTGATTGCACTTCAGAATATAACTCCAAAGTTCATGCTCTTAACTTACATCACATGTTGCCTCCCTGACAACTCTTGATATTTTACACTACCAGTATTTTTTTGTGTGTGTGTGGTTTTTAGCCAGGACTGGGTTTGAATTCATCACCTTGAGCCACGGGCACTGCCCCCGTACCAATATTATTTTTGTCATTTAAAAATAAGTGACAAAATATAAAATAGATCTATCTTAATTATACTTAAAATATAAAAAAAGGTTTTAGCTTTCAAAGCAACCAAATTTACTTCTGGAACAACGTACCTTTAATAAGTCTTCTGAACACTTATTATATTATGTAACAAACTTTAGAGGTAAAAGATGTGGCACTATCACAAACTTGCTTAATATTTAACAAGAGAAAAAAAAAAACAATACAAAATAAAAACCAAGGATAAAGGGAATGCTGGTAATAGATGATTATCTCCAGAAAGTAAAGACTTAAGAATCCCATGTACATAACATCCTCTTTCTCACCTTGTGACTTGTGTTCCCTTTATTTAAACTGCTATTCACATCATCTCTCTCCCATTTCAAACTTTATTATCTTTCAAGGTCCAGGGAAGATGTCACTTTCTCCAGGAGGTTCCTGACACCTCCAGGTCACAATGATTGCTTCCTCCTCTAGATTCTTAAGAGACTTGGTGCTTCTACAGAGCCCTTAGGACAATGCTGTAACTGTTTTCTCTCCATCAGTTCCACTAGACTGTGAACCCTCGAGGATAGGAGCTTTGAGTGTTTTATTCTACTATCCTGAGAGCCAGCAGAACACCCAGCACAGAGAAAACACTTAAAAATGACTGATGATTGGGAGGCTGAGGCAAGAGAATCTCTTCAGCTCAAGAGTTTGAGGTTGCTGTAGGCTGTGACACCATGGCATTCTACCCAGGGTCACAAAGTTAGACTCTGTCTCAAAAAAAAAAAAAAAGACTAGCTCGGCGCCTGTGGCTCAAGTGGCTAAGGCACCGGCCACATACACCTAAGGTGGTGGGTTCGAATCCAGCCCAGACCTGCCAAACAACAATGACGGCTGCAACCAAAAAATAGCCGGGCGTTGTGGTGGGCACCTGTGGTCCCAGCTACTTGGGAGGCAGAGGCAGGAGACTCGTTTGAGCCCAGGAGCTGGAGGTTGCTGTGAGCTGTGAAGCCATGACACTCTACCCAGGAGGGATAGCTTGAGGCTCTGTCTCAAAAAAAAAAAAAAAAAAAGACTGACGAGCAAATGTCAGAACAGAAAAAAAGAGGAAGTAGAAAAAGACAGAAGAGAGGCAAGATCAGAACCTGAGGGAACATAAAAGTCACTTACAAATCTTTTTGTTGTCCATCCTTCATATATGGTTATATCAGCTCTCTGAAGAGGGAAAGCTCTATATACTTGACTTGGCTAATAATCAATCACATGCTTCGCTTGTACTACCTTTTCAGTTTATTCAATTTCTGCCAAATATTTTTAAATACATAAACTCATACATATCTTCTGGCCAGGCACGCCTATAATACTAGCACTCTAGGAGGCTGAGGCAGGAGGATCATTTGAGCTCAGGAGTTCAAGACCAGCCTGAGGAAGAGTAAGACAGTTCCTACTAAAAATAGAAAAGATAGCTGAGCATACTGGTGGGTGCCTTATATAAGTCTCAGCTATTTGGGATGCTCAGGCAAGAGGCCCCATGCAGCCTAAGATTTTGAGGTTGCAATGAGCTAAGACGATGCCACTGCACTCTAAGCAGGGTGACAGAGTAAAATTCTGTCTCCAAAAATAATAAATAAATAACCCCCCAAAACAAAAACCTCAAACATATTTGCTGCTTGTATTGTCTAAAACTCTGCCTTACAAAGGCGACTTTTTTTTCCAGAAATACGTATCATTGAGAAGTAGGGGCCCAATTTAATTTTTAACACTAATATGGGTTAAACAAATTTTTCTTAGCCCTAAGTGAATGGATTAAAAAATCTATATAAATATACTCTCTTAAAGAGAAGTTTTAAGTTTAGAGTTAAAAATAAAGAAACAGATGTACTGAAGAACCATGCACCTAAAATAGCTAAACTCTACATACTTCCTAAATAAAGAAATACCGTATATATAGTAAAACCTGCTCGGTTCATCAGTTAATTAGAAAAGAAATTTAAAAATCTGTCAGGATTCTCGTGACTAGGGAGGCAAGCAGTGTAGTTATAGAACTGATTTAATACACTACATGACTTTGGAAAACTGATGATACTGATATTAAAAACAACAAAAATGACAACAAAGCATGACAAAATGGAAGTGGATTACCTTTCCTGAGCCTTCACTATATGTCAGAGACTTAACATGTAGTAGCTCATTCACTACCATCACCACTATATAAATTAAAGCACTATTGTTCTCCCCATTTTACAGGTCATATAACTAATAAGTGGCAGAGATGAAATTAGAACGTGGATAGCCTGACTCCAGAAGCTGTATGCTAACCTCCACACTATACTATCTTCCATCACATATGCCTAAGACACTTGTGTTCTCTATACTTACTTTAGATGTCACTTTTTTAAACTAGGAATATTACCTAACTCCACAGATGGTTATAAAGATTATATGCAATATATATCTACATTAAAATAAATGACACCTAAATATCATTTTTTCATCTATTAGGCAAAATAACAACAGATAACACTGACTTATCATGTATCAGGTATTTTTCTAAGAGCTTTACAGGTATTGCTTCAATTAAGTCCCATAAGAATCCCAAGAGGTAACTATTTTTCTTTTTTTTTAGAGACAGAGTCTCACTTTATTGCCCTCAGTAGAGTGCTGTGGCATCACACAGCTCACAGCAACCTCCAACTCCTGGACTCAGGCAATTCTCTTGCCTCAGCCTCCCAAGTAGCTAGGACTAGAGGTACCCGCCACAACGCCCAGCTATTTTTTTGTTGCAGTTTGGCTGGGGCCTGGTTTGAACCCGCCACCCTCGGTATATGAAGCCGGCACCCTACTCACTGAGCCACCCTCAAGAGGTAACTATTACTATTACTACCACTGTTTTTAAGGTGAGGAAACAGAGGTACAGAGAGATTAAATAATTTGCCTAAGGTAATGAAGTTGGTAAATGCTGAAGGTAGGACTACAATCTACTCAAGTTTCACTAACAGTCAAACTTTGGCTAGACAATAATTGAAACAGACACATAAATATATCATTAGTTGACTTTCTGCAAAGTTATAAGAGCACAGTCTTTCATCAAATGGTGATAAAAAAACTGGATAGCCATATGAAAAACAAAAAAAGAACCTCGACCTTTATCATATACAAAAATTAACAAAAATAAACTATGAAAATTCTTGAAGAAGACATAGAAGAAAATCTTTGTTTAACTATGGATTACACAGGACTTTTTAGGACACAAAAGATAAAAAACCATTAAAAGTTTTTGACAAATCAGACTTCACCAAAACCTAAAATTTCTACTCTCTTAAAGATACTGTTAAGAAAACAAAATGAGGCTCGGCGCCTATAGCTCAACCGGCTAAGGCGCCAGCCACATACACCTAAGGTGATGGGTTCGAATCCCCAGCC
>NW_003852417.1:15413402-15414453 GCF_000181295.1 Otolemur garnettii
AAAAAAAGAAAAGAAATAAGTTCTACATAGTTAAGTCAAGAGCTAGGTAGTGGCACAGCAATATCCTAACTCCAAATGTACATGATACAAATATATCATGCCCTATTTATATAGTATAAAAATCAAATGAAAGCAGCAATAGCCTGAATTGGTATATATGTCCAGTTCAAAATGATAATCAAATGATATATGTTGACCATGTATTAACTGAAATCTCTAAAGCACAGCTGGAATACTGATTTAAACAGAACTACAATCTCTTTGTATAAATGCAGTACAGTACCATTTGATTCTACACATACAACATTTAACAACAATTTAACTGCACAGTTGAAGAGATTAATGAGCTCTAAGATTCTAAAAAGGCAACAAACTCTTAGATCATATTCTTTTTTTTCATGCTGTATTATCTTTAATTAGATCATATTCTTTTAAAAAGAAAAGAAAAAAGTAAAAGGTAAGAACACTTTAAAAAGGAAATGGCATTTTTTTCCCTTCGAAAGCCGTTGGTTGTTCTTGTTCTCTCTCCACTCCTTCCCTTTTCCAGATTTTGGATACAGCCAATTAACTTAACCAGTCTCCAAGATACTCAAATTTTGAGGCTGAGAAAAGCTACATCACATGCAACAACATGTATCTGAACATCATGTACATGTTGTCAGAGATGTGCAGATGGCAAACAACCGTGTGATAAGATGCACAATGTCACTGATCATCAGAGAAACATAAATTAGAAACACAAAAAGACAGCATTACAACGCCTCCGAGAAAGTCTGACATTTAAAAAAAAAACTGACAAAACCAAGTGCTGACAAGGATGTCAAATAATTATAACTCTTAAATACTGCTAGTGGGGAAGCAAAATGAAACAATCACTTTGGAAAATAGTCTGGCAATTTCTTATTAAATTAAATACACATTTACTATGCAATCCTACACAAGATTCTTGGGCAAATAAAAGAGGAATGAAAATCTATTTCTACATAAAAACCTGTTCTCTCTAATGGTTATAGCAGATTTAGTCATAATCACTCAAACCTGGAAAAACCCA
>NW_003852417.1:15414572-15418739 GCF_000181295.1 Otolemur garnettii
GTTGTTTGGCGGGCCTGGGCTGGGGATTCGAACCTGCCACCTTAGGTGTATGTGGCTGGCGCCTTAGCCGCTTGAGACACAGGCACCGAGCCAGATAATAGTGAACTTTTGTAGTTCTGTTAAGGAGATGAGAAATGAAGCATCAAGAATATCTGTGTAATAGAACTTTATAGCATATATGTTCTATATCTGTATTGTCCAATGGGGTAGCCACAGCCATATCTAGCTTTGAGCATGTGAAAAGTGTCTGTGTGACTGAGGAATTAAATTTTTTACTTCAATTTTTATTAACTGAAATTGTTCCACGTAGCTAGAAGCTACTACATTAGACAGAGCAGTTCTTTAAAACCAAAGCAGTCTATGAAGCCTTGGTTAGTCTCAGGATGATAAGAGTATATACACTGCAAAATTTGAGGAATATGTTAAAAGCATTTAGACAAACAACCTGGTCGACGCACCTTACAAACAAGTCCCACCAGCACTGGGCATCAAAATACTTGATAATAGTAAGATTTACTAGAGAAAATTTTGTACTATACATGAATACTGCTTTCAGTAAAATCTTAAGCCTTGAATTGGACCTAAATTAGATAGACCCAAGTTATCCTCAATCTTCAGCTATTTTATAAACTATCTCAGAAAGTACCACAATCTACATCTGCTATTAATTCTTAAGAATTAAAAAATTATCTTTATTCTTATATACCACTTCTAAATGAATTGCCCCAAATTTTGGACAATTATTCACATAATCATTCTTTTGGTACTGTACATTTTGTTTTCAATATTACTCTTTTATATATAATGCAATTAATTATAAAGTAGATAAATGTTTATGAAATAGAAGAAAGAGCATGTAATGCTTTTGTGTTCATTTTGTTTATAAGCCTGATTAACATGTTGGTTAAGTTTATAAGTAAACTCTAATACAAACTCCTTTGTGTAGAATATGGAAATCCTTAAACACGGGTAGAGCATGTTACTACTACAATTACTTACTTCAATATATCACTTATTATGGAAAAGGTAATTATTTAATTTTTAAAAATTATCTATGGCTTCAATCTTTATAATCCCACATTAATCCTTCAATAAGAGGTTCTATAAAAGAGAAAAACAATGGGGTCTTACCTCAATCCCATTCTTAAATGACACAGAATCTTACCACACATTAGAATTTGATTCTACTTTTTATGTAAATAACTCACTTCTCCAAAACTTTCCTAAACCCTAAGGCTTAAAACTTTAGATATACAACATGCATTTTCTTTATTAATCATGTTCTGATCTGGTCCTGAATGAAAACACATTACAAGAACAAAGATGCAATTGATCAAACCCTGGATTGTAATATCAAAACAGAATTGCTTTGTGAAGACAGTGGAACAGTGATTCTTCTCTCCTTTTTTAATGTTCCTTAATGTTACTGTTTCAGTTGAAATGTTAAAGAATTATTGATTTTATTCTCTATTTCTTTCTTTTTTTTTTTATTGTTGGGGATTCCTTGAGGGTACAAGATACCAGGCTATTCTCTATTTCTTTATATTTATCTATAATTAGCTAATGAAATTTACCACAAAATTGATTAACTCAGTACCTAGATTTCTTTAGCAAATTATAAATACAATACAGGTTCTTGACTAATTCTATATGGCATACACAGTAACTTAATACCTATTAAGGGTAGTTAATTTGTATTTGGAAAAAGAATTAAAACTAGAATCAGAACAAAAGTTTTAAAAACATTTCATTATTGAAAGTACCTAAACATTTTAAGATGTTTCATATTAAACAACTGCATATACAATCCTTTATAAAGAGAAAACGTAATCTTATGTGCATATTACTAAATGAAATTTTATTGGCTTCATTAGTTTGTGATCATCTTATGCTATCAAGACACCTTTAATATTCATCTTATAGGACTCTGCTTTTTGTCCTTCAGTTTTATGTCCCAAACACAATATATGTTTACATTATTCTTAACTGCTCAATGGCAAAAACACACTCCATATTGATACCACGGAATATACACATTTACTGTGTGCTATTCTAATAGAAGATATATGTAGTGTTCTGAAATAAACTATCAAAACATTTTCAGTAAGAATATTTTAAGTTTTGTATTTGTAAGCTTACAGAAAATCATCTACACAAATATTTTTAACCGTTATAAAAAAAAAAAAAATAAACCCAAACCATAACCTGCTTATCCTGCCATAAGCACAAAGCTGCTTACCATTCATAGCTGTGGGAAACTGAGCCATCATGGTCCTGAATTTTCCTTGCTAGCTCTCAGCCATCTGCAACATAAAAACATAGTGCCATTAATAATACAACAAGGGCAGATCACAGCTTAGTGCACTTGCTAAGCAGTAGGAATGTCTGTCCCCTTCAGTTCACACTTCCAACAGAAAACAATGTAGAGCTTCTGCTGCTGCTGAACAGGCAGAATTCACATCTGAGGATTTGACTTTGTTGAGTAAGGGTGCTGCCTTAAAAAGTCACATATTTAGTAGCAAATATTGAGTAAAGAAACCTCTGACATGAACCTATATTCTTGTAGAAATTAATTTGGAAGACAGGAAAGGCTGTTATAACTAGGCAAGAATCTATCTCAGAGAGATCAACTATATAAATTAAGTATATAAGAGTAACATATAAATCCATAATACTCTTTTTAAAAAAATTACCAAACAAAAACTTTTGACAACGTTGGCCCAGGAAAAGATTGTATGAAGAAGACCCCCTTGGCAACTGTAGCAACACCAAAAACAAATGAATGGGAAATGATCAAACTAAAAAGCTTCTATATAACTAAAGGATACAACTAAAACAGACAACCTTCAGAATGGGAGAAGGGATTTGCATGCTATGAATTTGACAAAGGGCTGGTGACTAGAATCTATGGAGGACACAAATTAATCAACAAGAAAAGAGCAAGCAATCCCGTTTATAAGTGAACAGAATCTTCTCTGAGGAAGACAGATAAATGGCCAAAACACAAAACACACATGAAAAAATGCTCATCAACCCTAATCATCAGAGAAATGCAAATCAAACTAATGGCAAGAAGTTTTGAAAATCCTCAAAGATGGCTCAGCGCCTGTGGCTCAAGCAGCTGAGGCACCAGCCACATACACCTGAGCTGGTGGGTTTGAATCCAGCCCCGGCCCGCCAAACAATGATGGCTGCAACCAAAAAATAGCAGGGCACTGTAGCAGGTGCCTGTAGTCCCAGCTACTTGGGAGGCGTAGGCAGAGGAATCACTTGAGCCCAGGAGTTTGAGGTTGCTGTGAGCTGTGACCCCACGGAACTCTACCCAGGGTGACAGCTTGAAGCTCTGTCTCAAAAAAAATCCTAAAAGAGCTACAAGTAAACCTTCCATTTGATCCCACAATCCCATTACTAGGTATCTAACTAAAAGGAAAAAAAAACATCATTTTACCATAAAGACACCTGCACAGAATGTTCATCGCAACTCAATTCACAACTGCCAAGTCATGGAATCAACCCAAGTGCCCATCAACTCATGAATGAATTAATAAACTGTATTATATGTATACCATGGCACTCTACTCAGCCATAAAAAAAAGATGGAGACTTTACTTCTTTTGTATTTACCTAGATAGAACTGAAGAATGTTCTTCTTAGTAAAAAGTATCATAAGAATGGAAAACCAAGTATCCGATGTATGCAACACTAATATGAAACCAAGAGATAAACACATTAAATTCAAGTGGGGAAGGACGAGGGAGGAAAGAAAAAGGAGAAGAAGGGCAGAGGAAGGGGAGACGAAGGGGAGAGGAAGGGGAGAGGAAGAAAAGAGGAAGGGGACTGGTAAACTCTCACCTAATGGGCACAATGTAAGGGTATACAGCACACCCTTTGGGAGAAAGGCTCAACTGTAACTTAAACATTACCTAACAAATGCAAACAATGTAATTTAATCATTTGTACCCTCATATTAATCTGAAACAAAAAATAAATAAGTCTTGTAAAATTCCCAAATAAAGGCTCAGCACCTGTGGCTCAAGTGGCTAAGGCGCCAGCCACATACACCTAAGGTGGTGGGTTCGAATCCAGCCCGGGCCCACCAAAACAACAATGACAGCTGCAACCAAAAAATAGCCAGGCGTTGTGGCGGGCGCCTGTGGTCCCAGCTAC
>NW_003852417.1:15418899-15424214 GCF_000181295.1 Otolemur garnettii
AGCTGTTTAATTAAGCTATACAGATTTATAGAATAGTTTAAAAGTAATTGTTAGGCTTGGCGCCTATAGCTCAAGCAGAAGGCGCCAGCCACATACACCAGAGCTGGCAAGTTCATATCCAGCCGGGGCCTTCCAAACAACAATGACAACTACAACCAAAAAATAGCTGGGCACTGTGGCGGGCACCTGTGGTCCCAGCTACTTGGGAGGCCAAGGCAAGAGAATCACTTAAGCCCAGGAGTTGGAGGTTGCTGTGAGTTGTGATGCCATGGTACTCTACCCAGGGCGACATTTTGAGGCTCTGTCTCCAAAAAATAAAATAAAATAAATAAAAACTAAAAGTAACTGTTAAAATATATAATTATTAACATCATGCCGGGTACGGTGGCTCACGCCTGTAATCCTAGCACCGTGGGAGGCTGAGGAGGAAGAACTGCTTGAGCTCAGGAGTTTGAGAATTGCCTGAGAGTGAGTAAGACCCTGACCCCCTCTCCAAAATGGAAAAACCCAGTCAGACACTGCGGCCAGAGCCTGTAATCCCAGAGGCTTCCGGAGGCTGAGGCAGTGGGATCCCCACAGCCCAGAGTCTGAGGTTGCAGTGAGCTATGACACCATTGCACTCCACGTAGGGCATGGGATGGGACTCTGTCTCAACAAAAAAAAAAATCATATATATGTTTATTTAAACAAAACAAAATGTCCTGGGCATGGACTGTAGTAAGAGAAAGGATTTTGGAAATTAACAGCTCTGAGTTCTCAAATCCAGTTCTGTTACTTTCTAGTAGTGATCATATAAAAGCTAACTTTTTCAAATCTCAGATTCCTCATCTGTAAAAATACTTTCTTAAGAGGTTTTATGTTTTTTTTTTTGAAACAGAGCCTCATTATGTTGTCCTCAGTAGAGTGCCATGGCATCACAGCTCACAGCAACCTCAAACTCTTGGACTTTTTTATTCTCTTGCCTCAGCCTCCCAGTAGCTGAGACTACAGGCACCCACCACAATGCCCAGCTATTTTTCTGTTATTGTTGTCATTGTTTCAGCAGGCCCTGGCCAGGTTTGAACCCACGAGCCCTGGTGTATGTGGCTAGTGCCCTAACCACTGAGCTACAGGCGCTGAGCCTCTAAGAGTATTTTGTTTTTTGGCGTCTGTGGCTCAAAGAAGTAGGGCGCCGGCCCCACATGGCAGAGGTGGTGGGTTCAAACCCAGCCCCGGCCAAAAACTGCAAAAAAAAAAAAAGTATTAAACATAATACATACAGTATACTGCCTGACACAGGAACAGGTGTTTAATAAATGGCTATTTCGTAAACTTTCAGGGAGGGAGACTGCAATATCATTTTGAACCCTGAATTCATTATTTAACTGTAAATAAACTCTAAATTTGTCCCTTACATCTTGCAGATAGGACAAGTTAGGAAGAATGAAGATCTATATAGAAACATGCCTACTAATGAAAACATGGATGGTAATATTGCAGGAAAACACTACTGTATTAAAAAAAAACCACTCCTACTTTCCTAAATCATTTAAATACTAATGTTGTTAGAAGCATAAGACAAGTATTCACACAGGCCATTTTAAACAAAGAAGGCACAGAGTGGCACACATAGCAGAAGAAGGTATCACCGGAGGAGCTAGCTGACTAGCTACCAAGAAACGTTACAAGGTGCCATTATCTTAGTGAATTCAGTATACTCAAGAATTTGGTCTTCAGCTTTGATGACCCAAAAATATGACTACACCAAAAGTGACTCCCACTAACAAAAGAAACTGGTATATAAATCTAATTCATTTATTTACAAGAGAACTGACAACAATTTTTCTCCCTTTATAGCAAGCTAGCTTATCTATTAAATGTTGACCAGATTACTGTGTGGTGAGCAAAAGGAGTTAACTGTGATTAGAATGGTAAATGGCATCAAGCATGGACAGTCTGTTACATCTACCCACACGAGGATAAACCAGAACTGGGCAACAGGGAGGAGTAAACCTCTGCTACGACTTTGGCACTGCCAATTTTACTCTTTGGGTTCCCTCTTGAATACATTTTTATCTTTAGACATTAATGAGCTTCACTGCAATGGAGCTGTAAACCTGTTACCACATTTACACTTCATCTGTCACCATACTCTTCCCTGGTAGGAAGAAATTTCACCCATGTACAAGTTTGGTTTTCTTAAACTCCAGATATTGGAGTTGTTTACTATGCAGAAAAATGACAAAACTCTGATAGTGTGGTCAGGAATTGCTAAAGAAGGTGTTATGCTGAGTCTTAAAGGATGAGTAAGAATTATGTTAAGAAACTCATTCAACCTGTGGCTGATAGGACATTTAAAAGGGTCTAAGAACTCGGTGCCTACAGGTCAGCAGCTAGGGCGTCAGCCACATACACTGGAGCCAGGGGGTTCAAACCCTGTCTGGACCTGCCAAACAACAATGACAACTACAAGTAAAAAATAGCTAGGTGTTGTGGCAGGCGCCTATAATCCCAGCTACTTGGGAGGCTGAGGCAAGAGAATCGCTTAAGCCCAAAAGTTTGAGGTTGCTATGAGCTGTGACGCCATAGCACTTTACCAAGGGCAACACAGTAAGACTCTTTCTCAAAGAAAAAATAATAATAAATAAAAAGGCTTAAGGAGAGGGACATAGTCAGTTTTTAATTTAAGTAAGAGAACCAACTGTAAAGAAAAACACAAGCCTAGAGCAGGGAGGTCAATCAGAACAGAGATGAGAATAGTATTTGGCACCTAATCTAGAACACTGGCAGCGAGGACAGAGAAGATGAGTGAAACAGTGAAGGGCTGAAAACAAACAGAGCTCTGATGACTCTTTGGATGAAGGATTAGGGAATAAAAAGAGATGACTCCCATAATTACAGTTTGTGAGACTGAGTGCTGTGGTGTCACCAGTTAAAAACATGAACACAGAAGAAAGTCCCATAAATCAAGTTGACTACCACTTCCTCAAATACAGAAAATTCTACAAAAAGTAGTACATTTTTTACTTCCTCAATTTTAAACTATCACAAGTAACATTAAACCAAAATAAACTATATGACTGCAAAGGAAACTACTCACAGATATGCAGTAGGCAAGAGCCCCTATTTTATTAGTTCACTGTGGCTAGGAGAGATAATTATAAAACATAAGAGAAACCTTGCCAAGAGGATTACATATGATGTATTTTTTAAGTCTGCATAAAAGCATGTTAATTACCAAAGACGGCTCAGACAAACAATAGAAAAGACAAATGAAGAATAGGATCCTATGGTTACAAACCCTTTATCAGTTAGATCTACCTAGATCTAAAAATCATCTGCCTAGAACCTCTGGTTTGTCATCATGTATTCTCTGAATACAACAGAATGCCACGTAGTAGATAGATGCTCATTAATCACAGGCATAATCTTGAAATAATACCAGAGAATGAACCAAATAACATAATGGCCAGGGAAGGTAAATCCCTTGGGTAAAGCTGAAGGTTCTAGCATTACAGAACCTTCTTTACCTGGTAGCTGGTGGGATCTCACTATCCAGGCATACAGGCACATTACATTTAACAAGTATGTATGTAACATCTGACTGTGGGTAACAGTTTAAATATGATAGCACAATCTGTTGCATATGTTACATTTGTATTCATTCTCTCTGCCAAAATAATTATAATTGAAATTTTGAAAATGCAACAGATACATAAGACTTTGTTTTATACATTTTTCAAAAACAAATTGTTTTGCTTTATGTAACCATAATAATTAACATTTACTGAGTACTTGCTACCAATTCAATGGACTTCTAAATGTCATGCTCAATATTTACTGAGAATCTAATAATGTTTCAGGTTCTGCACAAGGAGTTCAGACACTAAGTAGCTTGCCCAATAGTCTACCAGGTGCCAGGTACTGCTAGGCACCTCAGATAATACTGATTCTCCTCACAATATCCCTGCAAGCCAGATGAGATTGTACTCATTTCACAGATGAAGAACTTGAGAGGTGGCCAGGCATGATCCTATTTAATCCTAGCACTTTGGGAGACCAAGTCAGGTGGATTGCTTGAGCTCATGAGTTTGAGACCAACCTCAGCAAAAGCAAGACCTCGTCTCTACTAAAAATAGAAACAGTGAGGCAAGAGGAGAACTTGATCCTGAGTTGGAGGCTGCTGTGAGCTATGGCGCGACAGTACTCTACCCAGGGCGACAGCTGAGACTCTGTCTCAAAGCAAAACAAAACAAAAGAACCTGAGAGGTTAAATTACTTGCTCGCATTCAGTATGTCAGGAAGCCAGAATGCAATTCCAAGCCTAGTTCTAAAGCCCATGAACTTCCCATGGGCTGTAGCTGCCTCATCCTCTCAGAGATAAAGTGAGTAGGTGACAGGTTTTTGAAAGCAGCAGGTCAACTTAACATTGATACATTGTAAAGGAGACAACCCAGGGATGCCTCCCAACATGGAGAACATCGATCACATACATAAATTTGAGAGAATTGTTTCTTGGTATATTCTGTAAAGGGTAACCAGCATCTCCCCTACATGCCTGGTGCCTGTTTCATGTGTGATTGAAGTCAGTATCCAACAAACACCCCTTTACTCTTTAGAGGGAGTAACATGTAATAACGGGCAATTTTGGCAGTTTGCAGTCACTGTATAATTTGAACACTGTATTAATTATCTATAGTTCTAGAATATTCATGAGAGGATTTTCCTGCTCATTAAAAATTAGAGAGAATTGGCAGTGTTCCCTGAGTAGACAGTAGGCATAAGGCAAGAACTGCTTTAATATAATGCAAATTACTCCAATTACATTATTGCACTGGACAACATGGAAAATATATTCACACTGAGAGAGAGAAAAGGAGAAATGCTAGACTAGGAATAGGAAATCCTTCAAAGAGTGAGCAAGGATTCAGCGCCCGTAGCTCAGTGTTAGGGAACTGGCCACATACACCGAGAGTGGAGGGTTTGAACCCGGCCCGGGCCTGCTAAACAACAACAACTGCAACAAAAAAAATAGCCGGGTGTTGTGGTGGGCGATTGTAGTCCCAGCTACTCAGGAACCTAAGGCAAGAGAATTGCTTAAGCCCAAGGGTTTGAGGTTGATGTGAGCTGTGATGCAACAGCACCCTACTGAGGGCAACATAGTGAGACTCTGTCTCCAAAAAAAAGGTGAGCAAGACCCAGAAAAAAACAAATCAAAAGTCATTATAAATAAAAAGTAGCTCAATAAGGTTGAAGTTTTTTGTTAGCTTGTTTAGAAGCACAGTCGAATTTCAGTATTTAGTCCTAAACTCTCAATTTTCTTTTTTTTTTTTTTT
>NW_003852417.1:15426087-15428564 GCF_000181295.1 Otolemur garnettii
AAGTAGCTGGGACCACAGGCACCCGCCACAATGCCCGGCTATTTTTTTTTGGTTGCAGCCGTCATTGTTGTTTGGCGGGTCCAGGCTGGATTCGAACCCGCCACCTTAGGTGTATGTGGCTGGCGCCTTAGCTGCTTGAGCCACAGGCGCCGAGCCATCACACTGTATTTCTATCTCACATGTTTGCCTGTTTCACAGGTTATTAGCAGAGACCATTTTATTTACATCTGTATGTCTAGTACCTAAACCAGATCTCCCAGAGAAAATGCTCAATAAATATCTGCAGAACAAATATGAATTGGGTAAATAATATGGTTGAGATACCAAAAACAAAAACAAAAAAAAAAAAGAAAGAAAGAAAAGAAATAAGGTAAAGAAAGCAGGAAAGAAGCAATGTCAAACTGGATGCATAGAAAAGAAACCAGTAAGAAAGCAGAACAGGCTCCAAACTACTTAAAACCCTGCAGACATCAGCGCTCTGGGTAATAGACCAAATTGTTCCCTGCATCATGTCTCTTCTGTAACTTGGTTGTTTTCTCTCTTAAATATACCCATTCTGTGACATTTCACATTGTCTTAACCTTTTTTTTTATTTTTTTGAGACAATCGCACTCTGTCACCCTGAGTACAGCGCAGCAACATCATCATAGCTTACCATAATCTCAAACGATCCTCTTGTCTCAGCCTCTCTAGTGGTTGGGACTACAGGTGCCCATCACAACATGCAGCTAATTCTTTTTTTTTTTTCTTCTGAGACAGAGTCTCACTCTGTCGCCTTGGTACTCTACTCAAAAATATGAATGTCAGATAACCAAGCTCCTGCAAGTATATTTTATAAAACTTTCTTTAGTGCTAGTTACACACAGCCAACTCTCAATCGTACTTGCTGATTAGTTGAGAAAAATTTTCCTTCCTCATCTAGTCCTCAAGGAGATCAAGGTCAGTTCAACAAGATATGAGAATGGCTAGAACAAAATTATCTATCATAATACTTTATAGTTTCAACAGTAAGATGAAATTAACATAATATATATATTCCCCATACCTGTTCCCCATCCATTCATTCATCCTTTCATCTACTCATTTATTCATCAAGTATTAATATTCACTCTAATAAAAGGATCTGGGGGATGCTATGAGAACCCAGAGGATAGAACTAACACTACTTAGAACATCAATCAAAATATAGTATATGTGACCAAGGAGGTAATATTTTCATAAGAATTATCTAACATGAAGTCAGTGGCAAAATAAGTGGACTCCAAGTATCCTCAGAGTGAATGACACTGTGTTAGGGTGTGGATAGGTTCTACTATAAAGAAAAGTTTATGAACCTAAGAGGACTGGCTAACAGGAGGAAAATCCAAGAGTCAGCATAACTGTCTGTGTAAATATAATATGATTTGAGAGTGACAGGATTTCAACGAATTCACTTAATCTTAAGAGTTAAAGGAAACCTTAAGTAACTCAGTGTGCTCCCTGGAGCTTCAGAAGTTGCAAAGAAGTACAAGAAAAGTGGGGTAAGTTGGAAAGTATACCAACTTCAATGAGAACAGCTCTGTGCTTTACATAGTGAGGTTTCTCCATAAGATTATATGTGATTGGGCGGCGCCTGTGGCTCAAGAAGTAGGGTGCCAGCCCCATATACTAGAGGTGGCAGGTTCAAACCCAACCCTGGCCAAAAAAACTTCAAAAAAAAAATTATATGTGATGATTTTCTAAAGTTAGACAACAACATATGAATTCCATCTTCTTCATTTTAGAAACAATTAAATAGAAGCCAAAGAGATGAAGTAACTAGCCCAGATCATACAATTTAAGGAACAAGGTAAATCATGCTATTGCTTTTGGGCTTTATTATGTAAACCATCGAGAGCCAGTTATTTTAAACATAGTACAAAGCTGAATGTCCTTGTTCCCCTAGTATACAGATGAAGAAAATCAAAATCATCCCAGTCCCCCAAAGCTCCTTCATGCTCCTTTCCAGACTATCTCTAACTAGGGGAAACATGATCTCCACTTCTAAAGCCATAGATTAGTTCTGACTTTAATGAACTTCATATGAATGGAATATTGATGCCCATTCTGTCTGCCTCTTTTGTTCAACTTTCAATCTATGAGATTTGTGGTGGTGGTGTGTGTCATCATGTGCTCTCAGAAAAAAAAACACACCACAGTGTATGTTCTAGTTAGAGACCCAGATTTGGTAGTTATCAGAGATTGGGAATACATCTAATGTCAATGAATGACATTATATAGGGAAAGCATACATAAGAAAAAAAAGAAGGCTCGGCGCCTGTGGCTCAAGTGGTTAAGGCGCCATCCACATACACCTAAGGTGGCGGGTTCGAATCCAGCCTGGGCCCGCCAAACAACAATAATGGCTGCAACCAAAAAATAGCCGGGTGTTGTGGCGGGCGCCTGTGGTCCCAGCTACTTAGGAGGCTGAGGCAGGAGACTCACTTGAGCCCAGGAGT
>NW_003852417.1:15428797-15430809 GCF_000181295.1 Otolemur garnettii
AGAACTTGAACAACAAAGAAGAGTTATTTAAGATGCGGAATGGCTAGGATTTTCTAATCAGCTAAATGTAGAAGGCGAAAAGAAGAGCATCACAGATGGGTTTCTATCTTGGGTGATTGTAGAGCAGTAATATTAACCAAGACAGGCTCGGCGCCCATAGTCCAGTGGTTAGAGCACCAGCCACATACACCAGGGCTGGCAGGTTTGAACCCAGCCTGGATCTGCTGAACAACAACTACAACAACAACAAAAGAAAATAGCTGGGCGTTGTGGCGGGTGCCTGTAGTCCCAGCTACTCAGGAGACTGAGGCAAGACAATCACTTAAGCCCAAGAGTTTGAGGTTGCTATGAGTTATGATGCCACGGAACTCTACCAAGGGTGACACAGTGAGATGTGTCTCTAAATATTAACCAAGACAGAAGCTCTAAGAAAGTAGGAATTTAGATGTCATATTTGAGCAGAAAGCAAAAAAAGGTTCCATTTTGAGCATACTTAATATGACATACCTATACAGAAATCTAGATGGAGATGTCCACAAGATAGTTAAGAACTCCAAGCTAGAGATCCAGATTTGGTAGTTATCAATGAATAGGAACAGTTATACTCATGTCAGTGAAAGAATGTGTATGCAAAAAATAGAGAATAGTCAGAAATGCAAGTTGAGGAACAGGAGAAATCAGGATAGAGAGTTAAGAAAAAAGTTTCAAGATGATGATTAACATTTAGGCTCAGCTCCCATAGCACAGTGGTTATGGCACAAGCCACATACACTAAGGCTGGTGGGTTCAAACCCAGCCTGGGCCCGCCAAACAACAATGACAACTGCAATAAAAAATAGCCAGGTGCTGTCGTGGGTACCTGTAGTCCCAGCTACTTGGGAGGCTGAGGGAAGAGAATCACTTAAACCCAAGAGTTTGAGGTTGCTGTGAGCTGTGACACCACAGCACTCTACCGAGGGTGACATAAGAAGACTCTGTCTCCAAAAAAATAAGATGATTAACACTGCCAAATGTCACAGAAGACTCAGCTACTATAGTGGCAATCTATAGTGAATGCAGTTCTAGTAGAGCGATGGCTGTAAAAATCAAACTTAAGAGCACTAGGCATTAAATGGGAGGTGAAGTGTAGGGGATTCAAGAAGGATGTTGTTAAAGTGAAAAGAAGGGTGGGAGAAAAGAAGATTTAAGAAAAGGGAGGCAGGGTTATTATAGGCTTTAAGTTTTTAAGTAGAACAAATCTACTTTTAGAGGAAAAAACAAAAGATTTAATTAATAAAAAGGAGAGGGAAGGGAGGTCACCTACCATAAGTTAAGGTGTAGAAAAAGTAAAAAGAGCCAGCTCTAGAACATAAAGTTAGAAACTGGGGCAGACATTTCTGGCTTTGGGAATAAAATTCAGGAAAGGCAGAAATGATAAAAGAATGCATACATAAGTTCAGAAGAAAGAGAAAAAGGAGTTGAGAAAGTAGGTTTTTGTCTTCTTCCTCTCTCTTGTACAGACTCAGACAACAGTCTAAAGGACAGACTCTTTGGTCCTCTGGGTCTCTAAGTGCCTAAGCACACATTTCCTTCCATCTCAAGCCAAAAAAGGAGAAAGTTACAGACAAATCAGTTCCCATGACTCAATCAGATGTTTGCATTTCACCTTATAATAATAAAACCAGCTTAGGCTCTACCCATCAAAATATTTGTTGAGTGAATGTGAAAGAAAACATTGTAGGCAGAGGTAAAATTAAGTGCAAAAGCAAACGTAGTCTGGGAAAACAGATGATGACCAATTCACAGGAAACAGTAAATGCTAATAACAATACAAGGAACTCTAACAATAGATGCAAAAATAAGTATTTCATTAACACTTAGCTGATTCTGGTTGGGTACACTGGCTCTCCCCTGTAATCCTAGCATTCTGGGAGACCAAGGTGGGTGAACTGCTTGAGCTCATGAGTTCAAGACCAGCCTGAGTGGCTCGGCACCTGTGGCTCAACCGGCTAGGACGCCAGCCACGTACACCT
>NW_003852417.1:15431023-15439621 GCF_000181295.1 Otolemur garnettii
AAAAAAAAAAAAAAGACCAGCCTGAGCAAGCATGAGATACACCCTGTCTCTAATAAAAATGAAAAACTGAGGCAAGAGGATGGCTTGAGCAAGAGTTTGAGGTTGTTGTGAGCTATGACGCCACAGCACTCTACCAAGAGCAACAAAGTGAGACTCCATCTCAAAAAAAAAAAAAAAAACCACACATTTAGCTGATCCAACTACAAATTAGCACAACCATCTTAAAAAGTCTTAAAAATTAAACATTGGCGGCACCTGTGGGTCAAGTGGCTAAGGCGCCAGCCACATACACCTAAGGTGGTGGGTTCAAATCCAGCCCGGGCCGCCAAACAACAATGATGGCTACAACCAAAAAAAAGCCAGGCGTTGTGGTGGGCGCCTGAGGTCTCAGCTACTTGGGAGGCTGAGGCAGGAGACTTGCTTGAGACCAGGAGTTGGAGGTTGCTGTGAGCTGTGATGCCACAGCACTCTACCCTGGGGGACAGCTTGAGGCTCTGTCTCAAACAAAAAAAAAAATTAAACATTAAAAATATCTTTGGGCAGCACGTGTGGCTCAGTGGGTAGGGCGCTGGCCCCATATACCAATGATGGAGGGTTCAAACCCGGCCCCAGCCAAACTGCAACACTATCACACTTAACAGTTTGCTATTTCTCTTTCCAGATTTATATCATACATAAACAAATGTTATTTTTAAAACAAAATTATACAATGGATATTATTCTATTAATTTTTCACTCCACGTTATAGACATCCTTTCATAACAATACATAATAGATTCATCATATCCTTTTAAATAGGCATGTAGCATTTATGTATGACTGTACCATAATTTACTTAAGCCATCTCCTACTGGTGGATATTAAGACTGTTTCCAGTTTTTTGTGTAACAAGCCACACTATTTTCAGCATCCTCATATATACACTAAGTAGGTAGGATAGTACTACTAGAATTAGAATTAATGGGTATAAAATTGCTTTCTAAAAATTTAGTAACATTTTATATTCCCAATTGAATTGGTTCTATACCATCTGAGGTTATAGGCATCCACTGGAGATTTTGTAATGTATTCCCCATGGATAAGTGGACACTACTGTAACTATACTCAAACGCTAGGTTTATTTTAAGGCTTAACTATCACATATGCAAAACATGTGGCACATAGAAGGTACTCACAAATACCTATTACGACTACCATTTCAATATTATTTTCAATACAACCATTAATCAACTTGTTCCACTAAAACAAATTATGGTTGTGCCAATTAATAAAAAAGATATTTTTCTTACTTCAATCCACATTTGAGAAAAAGGAAATTATTATAATTTCTATCTAGAGGCTGAGGGCCCCAAAGACAGCATGTTGAGACGTCACACTTTGAAGATAACTTCACTATACAAACTTAGTTCTTAATTCTAGTTCTGCAACTTAGCATCTTCAGTTTAACATGAAGGTTATATTTTTATAAATGTTTTGAGACAGAGTCTCACTATGTCACCCTCAGTAGAGTGCCATGGCATCACAGCGCACAGAAAACTTAAACTCTTCAGCTTAAACAATTCTCTTGCCTCAGCCTCCCAAGTAGTTGGGACTACAAGCACCCACTACAACACCCAGCTTTTTTTTTTTTTTGCTGCATTTGTCATTGTTGTTTAGTGGGCGCTGGCCGGGTTCAAATCTACCAGTCTAGGTGTATGTGGCCAGCACCCTAACCACTGAGCTATGGGCACTGAGCCATATTTTTATAAATGTTAAATTTAGACTACAAAGAATCAACCAATAAGGTAAGGGGGCATAAAAGAACAGGAATGATAAACTAATACTCAAGTTGTTAGTACTTAAATTCCATTGATTTAAATTAAACCAAATTTAGAAGAATTACAACAACTCTGAACAAGACAATTCACCCACACAAAGGGGGAAAATAAAACACCTAAGAATAGCTTGTGACTCAGCCTACATTACTGTAAAGAGGAGTGCGGGGAGCTACTTAGCCTATTCTCTCCTGTCTCATACCGAGCCTAAATATTAAGGAAAAACTATAATATTTACTTGACTTGAATAAAAAGTATAGAGGGAAAAATATTCAGACAGATGATTCACCTTCAAGTAAAATATCATCGCTCTAAAACAAAGTCAACTTTCTTTTTTCTGAGCCAGAGTCTCACTGTATTGCTCTGGGTAAAGGGCTGTGTCATAGCTCACAGCAACCTCAAACTCCTGGGCTCAAGCAATTCTCTTGCCTCACCCTCCAAGTAGCTGGAACTACAGGCACCTGCCACAACACCTAGCTTTTTTTTTTTTTTTTAAGCAACAGGGTCTCCCTCTTGCTTAGGCTGGTCTCGAACCCATGAGCTTAGGCAATCCACTCGTCTCAGCCTCCCAGAGTGCTAGGATTACAAGTGTGAGCCACCTCACCCAGCCCAAAACAACTTTCTAAGTTTTGAAGCCATACAAGAAAACACAAAGAATAAACAGATTCATCTATGTAAATACTTAAAACTTCCTTAAAAACAAATAAAAGGTAAACAAATGGGGAAAAATCACAATGAATGTGATAAGCAATTAATATTTTTAAAGTACAGAGCGCTACTAAAATGATAATGGGATCAGGTATGGTAATACACACCTGAAATCCTAAAACTCTGGGAGGCTGAGGCAGGAAGATCTCTTGAGGTCAGGAGTTTGAGACCAGCCTGAGCAAGACTGAGACCCCATCTCTAATACAAATAGAAAAATTAGCCAAGCATGGTTGTAGGCACCTGTAGTCTCTATACTAGAGAGGCTGAGGCAGGAGAATCACTTGAACCTAGGAGTTTGAGGTTGCTGTGAGCTAGGCTGAGGTCATGGCTCTCTAGCCCAGGTGATAGAGCAAGGCTCTGTCTCAAAAAATTAATGAATTAATTAAAAAATAAAATGATAATGAAAACATTAAGACCTCAAATAATTTGCGAAAGAAGAAATAAAACTGGCTAATGTTAACATCACTAATAATTAAGAAAGTGAGGGCTTGGCACCTGTGGCTCAAGTGGCTAAGGCACCAGCTACATACATCTAAGGTGGCAGGTTCAAATCCAGCCTGGGCCCGCCAAACAACAATGATGGCTGCAACTAAAAAACAGCCAGGCGTTGTGGCGGGCACTTGTGGTCCCAGCTACTTGTGAGGCTGAGGCAGGAGAGCTGTGATGCCACAGCACTCTACCCAGGGGGACAGCTTGAGGCTCTGTCTCAAAAAAAAAAAAAAAAAAAGAAAGTGAAAATGAAATTTCATTTTGTTTCTGCTTATAAATGTACCATCTAAAAGGAAAACCAAAATAAACTTTGGCTAATAAATACCCAGGGCTAGCAAAATAGGAGGAGCTGGGTGCTTATAGGCACAATCCATGGGAGTGCAAATTCGTATAATTTTTCAGAAGGCAATTTAAAAACATACATCAGGCAGCACCTGTGGCTTAGTGGGTAAGGCGCCAGCCCCATATACTAGGGTGGCAGGTTCAAACCCAGCCCTGGCCAAACTGCAACAAAAACACTAGCTGGGCATTGTGGCAGGCACTTGTGGTCCCAGCTACTGGGGAGGCTGAGGGAAGGAATCACCTAAGCCCAGGAGTTGGAGGTTGCTGTGAGCTGTGACACCACAGCACTCTACCAAGGGCAATAAAGCAAGACCCTGTCTCTAAAAACAACAATAAAAAATAAATAAATAAATAAATATATACATCAAGACTTCCTACTAACATTCATATTCTATAAGTCAATAATTTCCACTTCTGGGAAGTGAAGGAAGTAACAATAAATGTAAGAAATGTCTGTTTACAAAGATATTCACGGCAGCATTAGTGATTACAGAAAAAAACTGAAAATAATATGAATGTACAACAATGAGGGACTGCACTGAGGCAATTATGCCTCCATTTAAAATCAAATCTATATGATATGTGAATTAAATCTCATAATTCACAATTGTTTTTTAACAATTCATAATTGTTTTTTTAAAAATCAACTTTAGCTAGACCACAATAACATGGAAACTATTTATGTTTTTTTTTGTTTTTTTTTTTTTTTTTGAGACAGTGCCTCAAGCTGTCCCCCTGGGCAGAGTGCCATGGCATTACAGCTCACAGCAACCTCCAACTCCTGGGCTCAAGCAAGTCTCCTGCCTCAGCCTCCCAAGCAGCTGGGACCACAGGCGCCCGCCACAACGCCCGGCTATTTTTTGGTTGCAGCCATCATTGTTGTTTGGCGGGTCCGGGCTGGGGATTCGAACCCGCCACCTTAGGTGTACGTGGCTGGCGCCTTAGCCGGTTGAGCCATAGGCGCCGAGCCTATTTATGTTTTTATAATTTAAAATTTATGTTATGACATAAATATAGGTATTACACACAAACTTTATGGCCACCCTATATGTGTATTTATCATTATGAAAATAACAACAGCAGCCAACAATCACTAAGTACTTAACTAAGTGCCAAGCCTTACACTACAGGTGTTTTCGTGTTATCATAGTTATCTTGTTATTACTGGTATTATCATCAGGCCCCTTCTGAAGGGGTCTCAGGTCCAGGCCCCATTACCAACAGTGAGATTAGCCTGAGATAAATCACACTTTAAAGGAGGTTTCAATAAACATTTTCATAGGCCCCCTTGGGAATGTTAAAAACAAATTTTGAAATTGAATTTTAATGATATCAAAGAAGAGGGCCAGATGAGGTGGCTCCTAGTATTTTGGGAGGCCAAAGCAGGAGGATCACTTGAGGTCAAGAGTTCAAGACCAGCCTGAGCACAATTAAGACTCTTACCAAAAAAAAAAAAAAAAATGGCCAGGCATGGTGCCACACACCTACAATGCCAGCTGCTCAGGTGGCTGAGGCAGGAGGATCACTAGAACCCAGCGAGCTATGATGGTGCCACATTTCACTCTAGCCCCAGCAACAGGATGAGATCCCATCTCACCAAAAAAAAAAAAAAGAGAGAGAGAGAAAGAGAGAAGAAAGGTACCATGCCCCTACCCTGCCCCCTCAGTCCAAAAATAGCCCACAGCAGAAGCCCTAGTTAACCAAGGCCAAAAGACAGGTCTGATTATCATTGTTACATTTATAGAGAACTCATTTATGAGATGGCAACACTAAAGATATGTTCTCTCTCTATCGTCCTAACAACAATATGGTAAATATTATGAAATCTCCACTTTTTAAAGAAGAGAAAACTGGGATTGTTAAACTCACAAACTAATAAAAGGATGAGCTGGAACCAAAATCCCTGTTAGCAAAAGCTATGTTCCTAACTGAAATGCTATATTGCAAAAAAATGTACAGTATATATATATATATATATATACATAAATAAACAAATGAAAATACAATGGATAGGAGACACCAAAATATGGTTGCCACTGGTTGATGGACTTAGAATGACTTTCTCCTACTTTTTTACTGTTTTTTATCCTTATTTCTGTTTTATTGTCTGCCCACCAATTCACCAAACTTGCCTGTGCATTTCAGAATCTTAGTAAGATTACCTCAAGAGCCTCTAACTTCTCCCATTAACATTAGTAAAAGAGGGAAGTCAGAAGAAAAATTTAACACTGTTTTACAGAAGACATGAAGCAGCCAGAAGGAAAAGTCAAATACTCTGAACACTATAAATAGTATACTAGGGTGAAAGAGACTTAACGCATTAGGCTTTCCCACAGGCAAGGTTAATAATCTTCAAAATCATTTTAGATAATTTGCTGTTCCCAGAATGGGAAATTTCCTCATCTGTTTTCAATCAATTTTATTCTGTCTCCTTCCCCACCAGCTTTCCAAGCCCAACTCTAAGGTACTTCCTCAGTATAAGTAAGTTTCTCTACTTCAGGTACCTAGAAGGTTGATTCAATTCTTGACATTACTGACACCACAAAGAACACATTAAATTCAAATCAACAAATATTTACTGAGTCATCAGGTGTACAAGAGTAGGAAATGCAAAAGAGGATTAAGACCAAAAATCAGAATTCCAGGTAAATGCTAGGGGTATTGATAAAGAAAGGACAAAAGATGGGCACCTAGCTTTGCCTCAGAGAACTAGAAAATTATTAGATGGGCATCTGATGGAAAATGACTCCTAAACTGAGTAATGAAGGACTAACAACAGAATCAACTAGCAGGCTACCAGGAGAAAACAGATTTTTAGGAATCAGGAACAGAAATGAGCACAGGCAGAGAAATAGCTATTTAAGGAATGAAGAGACAATGCCAGAGTACTATGTAAAGGGGACTGATACTAGCACTGGAATATTATAAAATTAAATGAGTTAATAAAGCACTTAGACTATACATACACAGGAGGTACAATATGATTACTAGCTATTATCGCTACCATTTTTAAAAATTCACAAGCAACTAAGAAACAAACTTGGAAAAAAATGCACAGCTACATGACAAAGAGTACTATTCTTTTTGTTGTTGTTTTGCTTTTGGAGACAGACCCTTACTCAGGCACCCTGGGTAGAGTGCCATTGTGTCATCATAACTCACAGCAACCTCAAACTCTTGGGCTCAAGCAGTCTTCCTGCCTCAGCATCCCAGGTAGCTGGCACAACAGGCACCTGCCACAACTCTGGGCTAGTTTTTCTATTTTTAGTAGAGATGGGGGTCTCATTCTTCCTTAGGCTCATCTTCAATTCCTGTGCTCAGGCAATCCACCTGCCTCAGGCTCAGCCTCCCAGAGTGCTAGGATGACAGGCATGAACTACCATGCCCAACCTACTATTCTTAATATATAAAGAATTCTTAGAAATAAACAAGTGATGAACATGCCAATAAAATGAGAAAAAGGTGGAGACCAACATTTCTCAAAGAAGAAAAATGAAAAATGTATAACCTTATTAACATTCAGAGAAAGAAAAAGTAAAACAAAGTAATCTTTATTAAATTAACAGATTATTTTTTAAACTGCAGTGTTCCCAAGGATATGGGGAAACCGAACTGGTTTCACTGGCAGGAGTACATTTTGGTACTGATGAATTTTTCTGGTAGACAACTTGTAGTCCCAGCTACTTCAGAGGCTGAGGCAAGAGAATCGTTTAAGCCCAAGAGTTTGAGGTTGCTTGAGCTGTAACGCTGTGGCACTCTACCGAGGGTGACATAGTAAGACTCTGTCTCCAAAAAAACCTCTCTGGGTAATATGATTATTAGGACTATTATTTTCTTTTTAAAATTTCTTTATAGCTTTCCATTTTCTAGAAGGAACATATATTACTCATCACAGTAAAAACAATATACACAAAAAGTCAACAGAATTGAAAAACAAATAATACAGCACTTTTAAGAAAAATCAAATCATTGTAAGAGGGACTTTACCTAACAAATGCAATCAGTGAAACCTGGTTTCTTGCACCCTCAATGAATCCCCAACAATAAATTAAAAAAAATAAAATCAAGGTATCTATTCTAAACCACTTGACAAATCTCCACAGTAGGCTCAAGCTGTGGCTACGGATCTTTTTCTCTGGTTTAAGTTGATTAGAAAAAATATATACCGGGATCTAGTATAAACGAAATGACAGTACTAAAATGACAAACATTTACCTTAAGTGAATACACTATCATTATATTTCTTACTTTACATTAAATCTACCATTTACTCACAAATGTGCAAGGCAATCTTCCAATCTTTAATTCCTTAATAATGAGGCAAATTTACTTCCCTCAATTATCCCCCCAACACATACAAAAATACATACACACATACTTCCTACCCCCATTTCCTCCCATACTTTTTTCTGTACCACTTAGCAAATTCTAACTTCTAGTCCTTTTTTTTTTTTTTTTTTGAGACAAAGCCTCAAGCTGTCCCCCTGGGTAGAGTGCTATGACTTCACTGCTCACAGCAACCTCCAACTCCTGGGCTCAAGCGAGGTCTCCTGCTACCTTTGCTATATGGGGCCAGCGCCCTACTCACTGAGCCACAGGTGCCGCACATTTTGTTTTGTTTTGTTTTGTTTTTTTTTATAAAGTCCCTGAAAAGACGAAGATGAGAAAAAGTCAAACTAAGCAGGTCAAGATGGATTTAAGAGTGAGCTGTAGCATGTGCTTTTTCAGGATGGGATTACCATCATGTTATAAAGACTATAAAATCCAGGTATTGGAGAGAAGTGTTCAGAAAAGGTTTGGGGCTACCTCTACCTAACCTAATTAGCTCTTTCCGTCTCAATCGTCCCTGTTACTCAGCTCTCTGAAACCAGTGGAACATAAATATAGGAATGAGGATGTGGAAGGAGGTAACAACTCTAAGACAGTATAAGGACCAGACACCAGAAGAGATGAGCAAAGGGCAGGGAAAACCTCCCAATACGGGTCTCTGCAGACAAAATCCATTTATTAGCAGTGCAATGGAACTTTAACAGAGAGAAAATTTAAAATGATTCTAGTGAGAAGGCTTCTCTTCTACCACTTGGGTTTTCAGAACTTACTAAAAATGGTTGGAAAAGGAGTGATAGGCTCGGCACCTGTGGCTCAAGTGGCTAAGGCGCCAGCCATGTACAACTAAGGTGGCAGGTTCAAATCCAGCCTGTGCTCGCCAAACAACAATGACAGCTGCAACCAAAAAACGGCCTGG
>NW_003852417.1:15439752-15441935 GCF_000181295.1 Otolemur garnettii
AAAAAAAAGAAAGAAAAAAGAAAAGGAGTGATACACGTGGGTTCCCTATCCACATCATTCTATGCAATTTCATTCATCTTTTAAGTTCTTACAGTCCATAAAAAGTATTTCATGTTCACTAAAAAATAAAGTCACTAAGTATTATGTAAGCTGTGAAATTAAACTGACCTACTCAATTTTTATATTTAAGCAGTCATTCTCTAAAGTGCCACAAGGCACATGAGATGAAAGACATAGGAAGGAGAGGTGGTAAGGCAGTGGGTGTCCAAATAAGCCAATATGCTTCAGCAAAATGAAATAATAAAGCAAAGATTATCAAGGTCCTCCTAACAGCCAGTGCAAAGCCTACTGGCTTGTAATTTATTTCGACCTCTGCACTCTGAAATTATTTTTCCCCAAAATCGACCTTTCCCTAGTCATGTATTCCTTATACCAAAAAGTAGAAATAATTTAAGTACCTAGAATTGAAGTCTTTGAAGGGATAATCCAATGCAGTAGTTTCTTTTCCCAGTTATTTTCTATATTTACTATACAGAATGTTTTCTTCCTGTAGTCTATGTATTCCACCACCACTCCCATATTAAGAGCACTAAGAGGGCAGATTCTTTATTGGGAGATAAATGAAAGACTGTGGTTCAGTTCAACTCTTATATTTTAGCCTTCTTATATGAATTACTTTGACAGTAATGGTTAAAATTACATGGTTAAGGTTAAAAATAAAGGGTAAAAAAAAGCTAACTTCTTTTCCAGTCACTGGGGCAAACAACCACCAAAAAAAGGACTAAGCAAAGTTTAGTCTGAAATTTCTCAATGAAGATATAACAGTAACAGGTAACATTTATTAGGCATTGTACTAAGCAACTGTCACTGTGCTAAGCACTTTATACTATATACAACACTATCAGATAGGTACTATTATCTCCTTTTTACAGATAAGGAAACAGAAGCTTAGAGGATTAAAGTAATTTGCCCAAGGTCATACAGTTATTTGGTGTGGTCCACCTTGAGAGACTGTACTCTTATCCACTATAGTTATGATGAAAATAAATGAAAGTTTTATTCTATTTATTTATTTTTTGTAGAGAGAGAGTCTTACTTTATCACCCTTGGTAGAGTGCTGTAGCATCACACAGCTCACAGCAACCTCCAACTCCTGGGCTTAGGCAATTGTCTTGCTTCAGCCTCCCGAGTAGCTGGGACTATAGGTGCCCACCACAATGTCCAGCTATTTTTTTGTTGCAGTTTGGCCGAGGCTAGGTTTGAACCTGCCACCCTCAGTATATGGGGCCAGCGCCCTACCCACTGAGCCACGGGCGCCACCTGAAAATAAATTAAAGTTTTATTAAAACCACATATAGTTTATCTAAAGTGAATATGCATTAGTGAAAAAACAATCTAGATAACATAAAACAGTTGGTTAAATAAACAAAGTTAAATGTCTGCCATAATCACTGCTGAAAAGCTCAACAAATAAATAACTAAATCATTCAGTGTCCTGATAGCACTGTGAAATTTTTTAAATAAATTTCTCAAAATAATACTATATATTCTGCAAATGAAATACGTTGCCCTCTTAGAGTTGTAAAAATAAAAATTATTTCTTGATCTATTCACTGTCCTAATTCTGTTCAGTTTCCTCCCTTCCTCCCCCACTTCCTCTCTGCCTTCATATCCTTTAAGACCATTTCAGTTCCTCCTAAAGAATACCTACATGCACACTTTTCTGGGTTTTTTTTTTTTGAGACAGAGTCTCACTATGTTGCCCTTGGTAGAGTGCTGTAATGTCACAGCTCACAGCAACCTCAAACTCTTGGGCTCAAGTGATTCTCTTGCCTCAGCCTCCCTAGTAGCTGGGACTATAGGTGCCTGCCCCAACACCCCGCTATTTTTTGGTTGCAGTTGTCATTGTTTAGCAGGACCAGGTTAGGCTCAAACCCGCCAGCCTCAGTGTATGTGGCTGGCACCCTACTCACTGAGCTATGGGCACCAAGCCTACATGCACACTTTACTCAAGAAAATGCTACAGCTCCACTGCTGTAAGATGGTACAAAGTCGGCTCGGCGCCTATAGCTCAACCGGCTAAGGCGCTAGCCACGTACACCTAAGGTGGCGGGTTCGAATCCCCAGCCCGGACCCGCCAAACAACAATGACGGCTGCAACCAAAAAATAGCCGGGCGTTGTG
>NW_003852417.1:15442075-15444726 GCF_000181295.1 Otolemur garnettii
ACAAAGTCAAAAAGTGAACTCAAGTAAAAAATACAGCATTTCTGATGAACCTCAACTTTAGATCTGTTCATTTACAAAATTAACTCTAAACATTCTTATTTTTCTACTTCATATCTGAATCTTGCCTTTAACAATTAGCACACAAAAAAACCTACCTTTTTTCAAAAATGTTTTTCCATAAATAAGGTATTAAAACACAAGACTCAGAAAAAAGGCAAATGCACTTACTAGATGGTTAACACGTGCACATGTCACTTTTGGAACTTAGAAGTTTTACAAGTGAATACAGTATATAAAAATGCTATTTACATAATGGACTAATACATACTTTCACTTCTTTACTCAAACTATTTTTTTTTTGAGACAAAGCCTCAAGCTGTCACCCTAGGTAGGGTGCCGCAGCATCACAGCAACCTCCAACTCCTGGGCTCAAGCGAGTCTCCTGCCTCCACCTCCCAAGTAGTTGGGACTATAGGCACCTGCCACAACACCTGGCTATTTTTTGGTTGCAGCTGAAATTGTTGTTTGGTGGGCACGGCTGGATTCGAACCCACCAGCTCAGGTCTATGTCGCTGGCGCCTTAGCAGCTTGAGCCACATGTGCCAAGCCCACTCAAACATTTACTGAATGCTTATGTAACTTTTTCTTTTAAATTTATGAACCAAGACAACTATATCAGATGAGGCAAAAGGTGCTAAAGTTAAAAGGACCTTGGTTTGAAAACTGTCTCTTGTACTTATTAGCTCAGGGACCTAGAGTATTCAGTTAAGCTCCAGGTTAACATTTTATTATTTATTTTTGATGGGAAGCCAATAACTATACATAGGGTCTTTGTAAGCCCTAAAGAGTTATGTAAAACACTTAGCACAGTGCCTAACATTAGTAAGTGCTCCATAAATGACAACTATGGTCGATATATTTTAATACTGAAGAAAGTACAGTTGAAGGAGATAACCAATAAATGTTCTTTTTGTCCTACTAGAAAGATGGAACTTTGTGAAACTCTATTATTAAAGCCACATTAAAACTAAAATTCCTGGGTGGTGCCTGTGGCTCAAAGGAGTGGGGTGCCGGCCACATATACCAGAGGTGGTGGGTTCAAACCTGGCCAAAACCTTCAAAAAAAAAAAAAAAAGAAAACCTAAAATTCCTAAAGTTATATAAGAAATTTCAAAAAAAAAAAAAAAAAAAGAAATTTCCCACTTTTTTAAAAGAGTTAAACTCTATAGGGTAAAAATGACTAAAAAAATAAAAATAGGAAAAAAAACAAAAAATTTTAAGTTATTGAGTTTGGGTGATACTAATCTATTTTTGGGAAAATACAAATTTTTTAAAACTATTAAACCAATACTCAAAACATGCCTATCACATTTCCTCATATTAAGGAGAGACGTGTTGAACTTAAAATGGTACCTCCCTGCTCAATAATTTAGTACAGCTTGAGTTTTCTCAGACCAATCTACCTTTCCCTGTAAAGGTGAGCAAAGGGAATAGTTATTGATGCACTAAGGGCTAAACAGGCAAGCTTTTCAGCTGCTAATTAATATTGCACAAAATAGCAGCAATGCACTTTTCCACATCCTATAAAATCGTGAAATACTTCCACTTTATTTACTTTTGAAATTACAAACGAACCAAAGGCACAGCCAAAAAACCTAAAAGAGGGCATATCACAGTTGCTAGTATCTTTAAATTCTGAGAGACATCATTGCTTGTGTAAAGGTTTTATGTAATGTTTCTAGGCAGCTTCTGGGTTTTATCACTGATTAACAATACAGCAAACCAGCACAGGGAGAAAAGCAATTAATTTTTTTGAGAGGCTTAAGCAGCTTAGCTCACAGAACCTATGATACCTAAATGAAGATGACTAACAACACAAAATTTCAAGTCACACCTTGCCTACCTCCACCAGAAAAACAAACTAGAAGCACGGAGTAAAGCAATCATTTTCATGCTAACCCTAATTCCTACCCTGAAGGGGCTGGCTCTATCAAAAACAAATTCTTACTTCTTTATTAATACAAGTTTCAAACAAAGCATACTCGCCATTGGCAATCACTGAGTAACCACGACATGATTAATCAATTAAAATAGCCCATCTTTCTGCAGAATGCAAAGCCATCTGCAGTTTCAGCCTCGGTTTACCCACTTACTATGCATATGCGGGCTTTTTTTTTTTTTTTTCTTAAATAAGCAACAAACTTTACTCTGGCCTCAGAGATTCTACCTTTCCGTGCTTCCTGTGTACCAGGGAAGTCGGTAACGCCGGGTAACGCCAAAGTCAAATTTTAACATTTCTCAACTTTGGCTTAACGCGAGCGGTGGACGCCAAGCATCCGCCCACTGTCCTCTCGTGACTCGGGCTACTTTGACGCACTGGCATGCGGCTCACCTGACATGCTGCACCAACCATTACCACGAAGGGAAACCATCTCGATGAAAATAAAGTGGGTCCCAGGGGAAGCGTGCGGTACCCCAGGGCTCTCTCCTGCCAGCACCCCGAAAGCGAGGGCGCCACGCCCCCCCCGGTACTCGGCGGCGCCCGCCACCTGCCAGACGAGGCCGCGGCCGGGGGCCCAAGCTCAGGCGCAGGGACGGGGCAGCCGGGCCCCCGCCCCCTCCGGCGTCTGCCCCGGCCCGGCGGCGGGGGC
>NW_003852417.1:15445075-15460287 GCF_000181295.1 Otolemur garnettii
CGGTCGTCAGGCCGCCGCCGGCGAACCTGTTGCGTAGCCTGTCACGGCCGCTCGGGCTCCCGGGCGCCGCCTCAGCCCTCACAACAACATGGCGGCCGCGGCCTCCGCAGGAAGCCGGGGGGCGGGGAGGTAGGCGACGGCCCGGGCAGCGGAATGCCCGCCCGCTCCCCGCCGGGCACCGACTCCGCACCCTCCGGAGCCCGACGCTGCCAGACCGCGGCTCCTCACCCCCGGGGTCCCGCGGCACTGGAGCCCTGGACTCGGTCCGAAGGGCTCCTCTCCCCTCGGGGAGGTCCTGAAGCCCCAGACCCCGCAGCCTTCGTGGAGCTGCGAAGACCCACCTGGCTCCTCCTCCCTGAGGTGACATGCCGAGGTTGGGTGGTGCTTTTCCTGCCACCGCAGACCCCAAGTTTTAGAAAGGGCCAAGCAGTGCCTGGCATGTCCCTGGTGCAACCCGCATGGGCCGCTCTAGAACCTTCTCCCCAAATGTTTCTTCACTGATCTGGGGATAATGGATTCCCTGGGAATGGGGAAGTGGGAGATGGAAGGAATTTGATACCACCCTTGCTCATGGGTCAGTTACAGGCCCCTTGAACCCTGAAGGACTTAACCATAGGTACCCAAAGGGTCATTCCTTACCCTCCCCCATAACACACAAAATGGGTCCAGGAGGGGCACCCTCATCCCCTGTTCACACATGAAAATACCCCCCACACCTCACTGAGCAGGAGGAAGACTGTCTCTGCCCAGTGCTCCTGCATGCGAACGGGAACATTCCTCCCCACCCCATAGCCTGGTGACAGGCAAAATTCAAACTCAGAATTTCTCTTTTCTTCCTTTCCATCTCCTGGCCTCCACACACCAGACTAGACTTCGACTCAAGTCACTACCATATACCAAGGGCTTGCCTTCTTTTAATTGGGGTAAGGAGGGAGTCAGTGGTTCCTAATGAACTTAACAAGGAACAAAGACCCAAGATTTCTTCTGGGTTTTGGGAGCAGGCTGGGGGGGGGGGGGCCTGGTCCGGGACCCAATACTCATATCCCCATGACCTCTGTTGGTGCAGGAGAAATCTGTGCCGATCAAATGATGCCATGGCATCCTTTCATTCACTTCCTGTTGGGCAGGGGAAGGTAGCAAGGCTGGCTTGAGAGGAATGGCTCCAAAGCCCAGGCCTATCTGAACTGGTCAACCAACTCCTGAGGAATTTAGCAAACATCAGTGATGATAAACAGGCTTTTCCTGCTCTCACACTTAGTGTTTTTCCTAACTCTTCGATTAGAACCTGACCAAGAGCTGACAGGTCCTGAGGTTCAGTGACATTGAGAGGCTGGCCTCCTGTGTATCAGTCAAGGTCTTTCACTTGCTGGGGACAGTCTGTCCCCATCTGCAAACAAACCCCCAGAGTAAAGATAGCATTCTTGAGCACATGGTCTCATTCCCATTGCAGACTTCAAGTAATTGTTGTGCTCCCTTTCAGAGCCCATATGCAGAAGTCGAAGCTTCAGAATCCTTCTCAACATAGTACTCCAGAGAGTTGGCTTATTACTGCAGTTCCCAATCCCTGGGCCACAGATGGCCTATTAGGACAGCAGTTCACCTGAGCCCCACCTCTTGTCAGATCAGCTGGGGTATTAGATTTTCAGAGGAGCAAGAATCCTACTGTGTACTTTGCATGTGAAGAATCCAGGTATGCTCCTTATGAGAATCTAATTCCATTCTCATAAGGTAGAGCTGAGGTGGTGATGCTAGTGCTGGGACCATCTAGCTCAGTGGTTCTTAACCTTCCTAATGCCACAACCCTTTTAATACAGTTCCTCGTGTTGTGGTGACCCCAAACCATAAAATTATTTTCATATACCTGTATTTTTACAGGGTGTATGTGATGGTTTTAGATGACCCCTGTGAAAGGGTCATTTGACTTCCAAAGGGGCTGTGACCCACAGATGGAGAACTGCTGATCTAGTGGCGGGAAAACAATCTCAGGACTCCCACTAACTCTGCATTATGGTGAGTTGTATAATTATTCCCTTATATATTACAATATAATCATAGTAGAAATAAAGTACACAATAAATGTAATGTGCTTGAATCATCCTGAAGCCCTCCCATTCCCATCCCAGTCCATGGAAAAATTGTCTTCCATGAAACCAGTCACTGGGCTTGGTGCCTGTGGCTCAAGTGGCTAAGGCGCCAGCCACATACCCCTAAGGTCGTGGGTTTGACTCCAGCCCCGGCCCGCCAAACAACAATGACGGCTGCAACCAAAAAAATAGCAGGTGTTGTGGCAGGCACCTGTGGTCCCAGCTACTTGGGAGAGTGGCTTGAGCCCAGGAGTTGGAGGTCGCTGTGAGCTGTGATGCCACAGCACTCTACCCAGGGCGACAGCTTGAGGCTCTGTCTCAAAAAAAAAAAAAAAAAACCAGTCACTGGTGCCAAGAGTTTGGGAACCGCTGGCCTACAAAGTAAAACCTATTTTTTTATTTTTTTATTTAGGCAGATAGCCAGCCTGCATTTATTCATTTGATCAATGTCATTTGTGTTTCAGGATCCTAGACCTGGTACAATTTATCCTGAGTCCTCTTTCTTTCTGAAGGAGGTGCCAAATCTTTGGCAGGACAAAATGGAATTTACCAAAGTAAATGTTTGTAAAGGAATAAAGAAAAGGCATTAAGAAGTCTCCCTAAAATAAACTAAAAAGAAAACAACCTCTGATGGAAATTGGGGTCCTGAATATATGTCTACAGTACCCCCCACGCTAAAACAACTTTATCCCAGGGTTCCATTCAGAAATTTGAGGCCAATTTGTCCATTCTATTGGATTCTGTCACAGCCTAAAATACAAGAACCTTTAGTCTCTCCTCTTTCATACATACCTCCAACCCATGTAATTCAGAGATGAATTGGAGCAATCTTTAATGTCTGGTGATTCAATACAAGTAATGAGACAGAACGAGTAAAGGACCCTTGGGTTTCTAGGTAGGACTAGGTAATGGTGGTTCTATTTAAAAAAACAAAAATGGCTGGTGCCCATAGCTCGGTGGTTAGGGCACCGGCCATATACACTGAGGCAGGTGGGTCCAAACCCGGCCCAGGCCTGCTAAAAACAACAATGACAACTGCAACAACAAAAAACATAGCTGGGCATTATGGCAGGCGCCTATAGTCCCGGCTTCTTGGGAGGCTGAGGCAAGAGAATCACTTAAGCCCAAGAGTTAGAGGTTGCTGTGATGCCACTGCACTCTACTGAGGGCAACGTAGTGAGACTCTGTCTCTAAATAAATAAATATAGGAGGGAAGCACAGACCTTGGAAGGGGCCAAAGTAACACTTTTCTTGTTCATTATGCTGCTTCCAAATTATTGTTTTCCACTCATATGCAAAAGTAACTTCTCCCAACCTCTGTTCTCATCCTTATTTACCAATATCAAGGGTACTCCATATGTTCACCAAAACTTTCAGCACCTAGGCGGCACCCATAGCTCAGTGGGTAGGGCATCAGCCACATACACCCAGGCTGGCAGGTTTGAATCCAGCCTGGGCCAGCTAAACAACAATGACAACTGCAACAACAAAAATAATAGCCAGGTGTTGTGGGGGCATCTGTGATTCTAGCTACTTGGGAGGCTGAGACGGGAGACTCGCTTGAGCCCAGGAGTTTGAGGTTCCTGTGAGCTGTTACACCACAGCACTCTACCAAGGGTGACATAGTGAGACTTTGTCTCACACACACAAAAGAAAAGTTTTTTTTTCAGCACATGGAGCAGTCAGTGCACTCACTCCACCCTGTAGCCACATCATCTTTGATGTCTTTCAATCTTTGTGATTCACAAAGATGATGCATCAACTGTCCCAGTTTTCTGACTTCCTATTCTCATCGGGCAGACCTTGGATCTGTATCAGTAAATTTTCTCCTTACTGTTTCCCAAATCACACCACCTCATGTCTACTTCCAGGACAAGTAGGAGTTAAGTCCTACCTAAGACACAGAGACATTTTTGTCAAGTCTATAGAAGATTAGTAATTAGTATAGAGTGAGACAGTTAGGAAGTCAGGTAAGGGACTAGATATGTTACATTTCTCCATCCATAGTCCTGGCATAATCCAGGATAGATTCTTAGGTCTCTCCCTAGTAACCTAGTTTCTACGATGAGAGCATTTAGTCTCAATGTTTTCCTTTCATGCATTGATGACCCTCCTTCTCAAAAATATAAGGACTGTCTTCAAATTATCCAGCTATTGTTAACATTATTTTTCATATTACGTGGCTGGATACTTTATGGATAGCCCTTGTATAGTTCCTCCATTCTATCGTCCCTTATGTTAGTTTTCAAAGGTTCCATCCTTTGCCCAATTCCTATGAAGTCTACCCTGAAAGTAGTGGGTAGAGGATAGAATAAATAGAAAAAGCAGTTCCAGGCTCTAAGCATCTCATAATACATTACCATATAGAGTAGGAAGGCTGTGAGAACTTGGACCTCATATTTTATGTGCTACTTTAACTAGCATAGATCCCCTGAGACAATGCTATAGCTTTAGTTTTAAACAAATAATTTTTAAAGAAATTACAGGGGATACAGACAACAAAAACAGCCTTGATTTATCCAGCTATTTAACATTTCTGGTGCTCTTCACGCTTTCTTGAGGATCAGTGTTTCCATCTGATGAAAGTTCCCTTTTGCTTAAAGAACCTCCTTTAGTGTTTCTTGTAGTTCAGATCTGTTGACTACAGATTCTCTTAGTTTTATTTTACCTGAAAATGTTATTTTGCCTTCATATTTGAGTGGTTTCCATTTGATAGAGAATTCTGGATTGACAGTTTTAGCTTTTTTAAAAGATGTGTTCCATTCTCTTCTGGCCTCATAGTTTCTATAGAGAAGTCAGCAGTTAATCAGGTCATTGTTCCTTGATATGTAATATGTCATATGTCTTTTACTGCTTTCAAAATCAGCTCTATGTCTTTGGCTTTCAATAATTTGACTGTGATGTGTATCATCATGGACTTTTTGGTAGCCAGGTGTGGTAGCTCATACCTATAGATTCAGTTACTCAGGAAACTATGGCAAGAGGATCACTTGAGCCCAGGAATTTGAGGCTACAATAAGTGTTGATTGTGCCACTGCACTCCAGCCTAGGCTATAGAAAGATTATTTCTCTAATGAAATTACAAATAAATTAAAATTAAAATTAAAAACATGGCTTAGTGCCTATGGTTCAAGTGGCTAAGGCACCAGCTGCATACACCTGAGCTGGTGGTTCGAATCCAGCCCGGGCCCGCCAAACAACAACACTGGCTGCAACCAAAAAATAGCTGGGTGTTGTGACGGGCACCTGTAGTCCCAGCTACCTGGGAGGTGGAGGCAGGAGAATCACTTGAGCCCAGGAATTAGAAGCACTCCAACAGCACTCTACCCAGGGTGACAGCTTGAGGCTCTGTCTCAAGAAAAAAAAAAATGAACTTTTCATGTTTATTCTGCTATACATTTAAAATCTTATATCGGCAAATTTCTGCCTTTCATCAAATTAAAATTCGTAGCCATTATTTCTTCAATTACTTTTTTTTGCCCCATTCCCTTTCTTATCTCCTGATATTTCAACTACATGTATATTTAACTGTTGTGTTCCAACAGTGTAGTAGTGTCCTACTGTGGAATACCAGAAAACCTGGCTCTGTTCTCCCTAATTCATAGGATATCTGAAAATAGGAGTAGTAAGTGGTAGGAATATGCAGTTGTTTTTTTTTTTTTATTCTTTGATACAGTGTCTCACTCTTTTGCCCAGGTTAGAGTGCTGTGGTGTTCTCCATCCATAGTTCTGGCATAATCCAGGATAGATTCTTAGGTCTCTCCGTGGTAACCTAGTTTCTATGATGAGAGCATTTAGTCTCAATGTTTTTCTTCCATGCATTGATTATCCTCCTCCTCAAAAAATATAAGGACTTTCTGCAAAGTATCCAGCTATTGTTAACACTATTTTTCACAGTACATGGCTGGATACTTTATGGATAGTCCTTGTATAGTTCCTATATTTTATCTTCTCTTATGTTAGTTTTCAAAGGTTCCATCCTTTACCCAATTCCTACCAAGCTCACTGCAATCTCAAACAGGTCAAGTGATCCTCTTGCCTCAGCCTCCTGAGTAGCTGAGACTATAGTTGCATGATATCATGCCCAGCTAATCTTTCTGATTTTTGGAGAGATGGGGTCTTGCTGTTGCCCAGGCTGGTCTCAAACTCCTAGCCTCACGTGATCCTCCTGCTTGAGTCAACCATAGCGCTAGGATTACAGGCGTACACCACCACAACTAGTCTGGAATATGCCTATTTTAAAGCTGTACTCCTTTTACCTCACATCTTTGGTAGGAGTTCATCTGCCTCTACTGTTAACCACTGAGCTTTCTAGCCAAGGTATCTCTTCTAGTATGATGTGGAACAAAACACAACTTCACAATCTCACCATACTATTTCTAAATAGCCACATGCAGGCACATGCACAGAAATATACTATCACATTGATTCTATCTCTTCTGAGAAAGAGAAACTCAGAAAAGTGAAACTTGAAGAAAGAATAAATGTGCTGATTGTGGCCTTTTGTGCAGAAAGATCTAGGGTCAAAGTCAACCTGAGAAACTTGACTGGGGCTGCGTTGATATTTGATCATAACAGATCAAAACACACTAGTGTAGGGGGCCCAGGGCCCAGGAAAAAGACCAGGGCTTCATACAACATGTATTTGTCAATTCATTAATTGGGTATTTTTTTTTATATACTTCAATCCTGGCTGTTTTATAGAACTTAAAAGTTCAGTTCTCATCATTCTGCAATATAACCAAGTGTGCTTATTTTAATAATAATAAACAATGTTAAGAGTCTTTTAAAAATCATGATTACAATTAAAAGCTAGGAAGAGCATGATAAAGCCAATGGGAACCCATAAACACCGTTTCGAAGTTAGTTCTTCCAAATAAAACTCAAAAATGGTTTCAACTAACCCAATTGTTTAGCAAGCATCAGCTTAGGAATATTTTTTCAGCTTTCGAAGGTATAATGTTTGGCATCATAAAGAATGGTGAGCACTTTGATTAGTAAGTAACAAAGAAAAAAAATCAGGTACTAAAATACCAGTGGTTCCTGTGACAGGGTAAATATCCTGCTTCAAGTAATGTTTGCCCCACATTTTATTTCTCCCTCTTAGAGTTTATTAAGGAAGACAAATCATGATTTTGCTTTTTTAGTTGAGGTGAAAAAATTGCTTCATAAGTTCATATCTTGTAAAAGCCACTGCTTGAGAGGGGATGCGACGAATGTAATTAAGAGATAAACCACAATATAATCCTTTCGAATTCCATGCTGTCCATAGACATACTTCATAGTATTCCTCATGGTAAGGCACTTTTCAAATTCTGACAGAGAAGTTCCTAATTGCATTCGCCAACGAGTTACATCAAATGGATAGGATATCGTCTGTGCTACTGCTCCAGCAACACCACCACAAAGTAAGTTTGTGTGAGTTTTCAAACTAAAACCTTAGGATTGTCTGATGAAGGTCTGCCAGGAAGGGTAGGAGCATGGGAAAGCCCAACACTCTTTAAGGTACCAAAAGTAAAAAACGAAACGCCTGCATATGGAGCCCTTCCTAATATAGTAGGCATCAGGCCTCTGTAAAATCAAAGGAAACCACCTTCCTTTGCATAAATTGTTTTGAATGCATGAATAATTCCTGTATAGGTGTGTTCCCCTTTCACCTGGAATGTGAGGCGAACTCTAATCATGTTAAGAGGGTAAGTACAGATAACTGCTGTCATACCTGCCACGGATCCAGCCATTAATCTGTGCACATGACCCGAAACTCCCAGCTTTGTAGTAATTAACGTTTTATAATGTTCAAATGCCATAAACTGGATTGCACCATCGAGAAAGATTCGAATCATCATCGCACCATTTCCTTTATACAATCCAAGGAATCCTTCCTTTGGGGGAACAGCACGCAATGCAGAAAATACTCCTAAATGCTTATAATGGTAATTGTGGGCTTGTAATAAAACCTTTACTCAATCCAATGGGGCAATTGTTTTGGCACAGCATCCAGCAATACCTCTGGCCAGAAAGGAACGCAGCCAGTAGACGTCTCAGCGGGCGGTGGGCCCTCCGGCCCCTGCCACCTGCAGCATAGCAGAAGGAGGGTGGGCCACTGCCATTGGGACCAGGGCCGCCTTAGGAGAATGAGGGACAAACTTACAAAACACTGGTAGAGATCACAGCTGGAGAAGGTAGTAGGAAAGAGAGAGCCATTAATTGGGTTTTTTTTTTTAATTCAGTAAATAGTTATTAAGAACGTACCATGATCCAGCTACTAGAAACAAAGAGTTAGCAAGGAATTAGCATAGGTGGAGACTCAGTTCACAGGAATGGTAATGGGACAGATTTGGTCCTGGCTTTTTTTTTTTTTTAGCTTTTTGACTTCACAGACCCTATTCTGGTTTGCCTGGAGCAGAAGAGAAGCAGAGAAGTGGCAACGGGAGTGACTTAAAGGAAAAGGAAATTCCCAACCTTTACATAGAAGGAAGGAGTATTCTCATTATTGGGTCACTTGTGTTATGTATAACTTGAGACTCCAGTTTGAGGCATAATGGTACCAGAAAGGCAGTACCAGCAAACTGAAGGGGGAAGTTAGCCCAGACTTGGCCTTGAGCCAGTACTGCAGGGTGGAGCCAAAGGACAGACTGAGGCGAGGCCCTGGAGGCCTTGGATAGGACATGCTCGATCATGACTAAGGCACCAGGAGCTTCCAGTCTGGCAGGTGTAGCTCAGCAAAAGGGAATCCAGTCTGTGTTTAAGAGTCAGAAATGCTTCCTGTCTGGCAGATCTGCCCAGCTGTCTGCTTATTTCCTTGTTGCTGTCTACAGCACACACCTGGAATGATACCAGGACCCTTCTTGTAATAACTTAACTAACATCACTGTAGCATTTTGTACTTTATAGGAGACTTTTATTATATCATTAAATCCTCTTAACAATCCTGGGAATTAGAGTAAAGTTCTGTTTATGATTGTCTAACCGTGGTTGAGATGAAGAAGGTCTCTGCCTTGTGTGGGGGAAATTTTCCATGCGGAGTTGTGATTTTCTTTTCCCCTTTTAAGTAGAAAAGCACAGGCCATACTCTCTGGGTTTAGATAGCAACAGTGTTTTAGTTTAAAATAAACGGTGGATCAGATCATTTTGTACTGCTTGGCCCAGTTTGGCCAGACAAACATTTTTATTTCTAGTATTGCCATTTTCTTCCTAAGCAAGATAATGTCTGGAGCCAAGGAAATTTAAGAAATACAACTCTCCCCTATCCCAGCCCTAGGGAGAGAGAGATGGAGTAGCTGCCCTTGCCCTGGTGCCAGGGGTAGAATAATATAGGAGGGTAAACCACAGCAAATATGAGGCCACATTCTGATTGTTTAAAGGATACGCTTGAAACTTGTCCTATCTTGACTTCCCTTATGAAAACAAGATGAATATCTAAAACTTAGAGCTATGAAATCGCTGCCCAAACTGGGGAGTGCCCTTCAAACTGGCAATACCTCATCTGCCCTACAGAGGAATGGCCGGATCTAGAGAGCTTTCTACCTTAGAGAAATCTCAGGTAGAGATTAGAATTTGGATACTTGGTGCTATTTGCTATTTCTTTTTTTTTTTTTCTTTTGTGTCCCATGTATTCGATAAATACACTTTTTTCCTTTCTAGTACCTGCAGTTTAAATACTTAATTCAATAGAACCACGTGAGAGGGCAAGAAAGAACAAAACTAGATTACCTTCAAGTTAATTCACTTAATTTGAATTCAGAAGCCATTCTTCAACAAGTGGGTACTTTTGGCTACTTTCATAAATAGAAAACCTGATTTTCAAAGAGACCCCAATTGTCAAAGAGACCCGCACTTGAACAAAGCCATTCAGCCGTAATTACTGAGAATGGCTGGTATCCAGGTCTCTGACACTTAATCACCACCACCATTGTTTGCTGAATGTCCCAGGCACTCACTCATATTATCTCTAATCCTTATCATAACACTTATGGCAAGTATTTCTCTCCTTCTCAATATTTATTTATTCTTTAGTACTTTTTTATTTTTTCAAATTAATATGAGGGTATCATTTTTAGGTTACATTGTTCTCACTTCCAGGGTAAAGTTCCATTTGTAGAGGAGCCCCTCACCCAGGGGGCGTGTTATACACCCTCACACTGTGCACGTTAGGTGAGATCCCACCTCATGCCCTCCCTCCTTCTGCCAAATGTCTTCCCCCCTCCACTTCCATCTACCCCCAAACTGGACTTTATTAGTGTTTTATTGTTCTTATGTGCATATAATTTTTTATATATTGATTTCATATTAGTATGGCATATATTAGGTATTTATTTTTCCATTCTTGTGATATTTTACTAAGAAGAATGTATTTTAACTCCTTGGAGGATAAACCACAGCAAATATGAGGCCACATTCTGATTGTTTAAAGGATACGCTTGAAACTTGTCCTATCTTGACTTCCCTTATGAAAACAAGATGAATATCTAAAACTTAGAGCTATGAAATCGCTGCCCAAACTGGGGAGTGCCCTTTGGAGTTAAACAGTTATCCAAAATACAAAGATGCCAATGTTAGATGTAAAGTTTCTTTTTTTTTTTTTTTTTTTTTTTTTAGAGACAGAGTCTCACTCTGTTGCCCTTGGTAGAGTGCTGTAGTGTCACAGCTCACAGCCACCCCCAGCTCTTGGGCTTAGCCGATTCTCTTGCCTCAGCCTCCTGAGTGGCTGGGACTACAGGCGCCCACCACAACGCCTGGCTATTTTTTTGTTGCAGTTTGGCCAAGGCCAGGTTCAAACCTGTCACACCCTCGGTATATGGGGCTGCCCAAGTCTCTATCTTTTTTAATGGCTGAATGATATTCCGTGGTATACATAAATCACAGTTTGTTGATCCATTCATGGGTTGATGGGCACTTAGGTTGCTTCCACAACTTGGCAATTATGAATTGAGACTTATGGTAAGTATTATTAACTTCATTTAAAGGCAAATAAACTGAAATTTAGAAAAATTGAATAATTTTCCATGGTCCCCTATTTAAGAAGTGGAAGAGCTAGAATCTGATTACTGATTTTTATGGGTTTAAAGTACATGCTTTTTCTATTCTGTTATACTTCCACTCTCTGCATTACAGCTGGTCAATACTTTTTCTTCTCTGGTTTTGTATTAAATGTACATGAGTAAGAATGTCCAAAATAATTTATCTTGGAAGAACAGTTATCCAAAATACAAAGATGCAAATGTTAGGTCAAGTCCCACCTTCTACACAGACAGGCTGATGCTCCTGCGTTTTGTAATTCCTCCTCCTGCTGACAGGGTTCTGCATTCTCTGTGTTGACCACAGATTTCCAGGGTGTGATCTTTCTCTTAGATTCCTTTAAGAGTCAGTCATAAATGTAACATAACTCTTTAGCAAAAGGGATCTTTGTCCCAAAGCCAGGACCTCAAAAGAAAGAAAAGAAAAAAAGGATTTGAGGCCAGGTACAGTAATCCTAACAGTATGGTTGACTGAGATGGGTAGATTGCCTGAGACCAGGAGTTCAAGACCAGCCTAAGCAAGAATGAGATACACACACACCTCCCACCTAGAAAAAATAGCCTGGCAGTGTGGTGGGCACCTATAGTCCCAGCTACTCTGGAGGCTAAGGCAAGAGATCACTTGAGCCCAAGAGTTTGAGGTTGCTATGAACTGTGATGACCCCACGGCACTCTACCCAGGTCTGCAGGGTGAGACAGTTTCAAAAAAAAAGAAAGAAAGAAAGAAAGAAAGAAAGAAAGAAAGAAAGAAAGAAAGAAAGAAAGAAAGAACAAAAGGATCCACCTCAGTCTGACCAACATGAGGCTTAAAAACTCATTAAATGAACATCTTGCCATTCATGACCTCCCACACTGACCCAAGCGAATTTAGTAAGGTCAGATTATTCAAATATTTAGAATAGGTTCATTGCATTCCAAATAGGCAGTTTAAGGGAAATAAAATCTTCTTAATGTCTGTGACTGCTTTTCAACCCTGGGAAATGATCATATCTGATTACAGACCATTTTTTTCTTCTTCTTTGAGATAGAATTTACAGGTGGTTAAGTGTGCACAGCATAAATTTGCCAGTTCCTAGATTTTTACAGAAGTAAACTCATACTATATACAGTTGTCTCTTGGTATTCATGAAGGATTGGTTCTAGTACTTCCCACAGAAACCAAAATCTGCTGATGCTCAAGTCCCTTACATGAAATGGTGTATAGTATTTGCGTTTAATCTACATGCTCCTGTATATTTAAAATCATCTCTAGATTATGTATGATAACTAATATATCAGCTTATCATATAACTAATGTATAATGTAAATTCTACATAAATAGTTGTTTTACTGTATTACTTAGGGACTAATGACAAGAAAAATAAAATCTATATGTGTTCAGTACAGACTTTCTCTTTTCCAGAATATTAACCCATGTCTGGTTGAATCCATGAATGTGAAACTCACAGATACAAGGAGCTGACTGTATATGTATTTATGTCTGGCTTCATAGGTGCAACATTGTATAAAGTCCATTTTGAAGCAACAGAATTTTTACCACACTTTAAAATAGTCTTCCTAGAACTTACTTATTTGGAGAAGGAGACATTTTTTTTTTTAAATTTCAGACTAAGTCATATTTCAAGATTTTTTATTAAGAGGTTGTCTATTATCTCATTTTCATCATAAGTACTTAATGAAACTTTTGTGCAAATGTCATCCATCCATTTGCCTATCTGTCCATTCCTCACATTCTTCCAAATATAATTTTCAAGTTCTATTACCATAATAAAAATTTTAGATGTTATATTCTGGAAAAATATCGGCATTGTTTTGGTACTCAAGAAAGTTATTGACTAAACTACCCATGTCCAGCAAACCTTAACTATCTTCAATGTTCTTTTTTCTAAAATTCACTTTTTTCTTCAGGAAAAAAAAGGATTATTTTTATTACCCAAACAAGATTATATTATTCTGAGTAATGAAGTCAGGCCATTACCACCAACCAAACTTCTTTCATTTTTCTTCTAGGACTAGTGTACACGGATGCATCTGTAGTATTTGACTGTAATCATGGTGTGATAGAATTTTGTTTTCACATTTTGTTCACTTCACATTATATCATAAGCATTTTTACATACCAGTATGTTTTCTGTATTTTTCATGTTCTTACAAAACTGCATACTGCCTATTGATTGGAGTACCATAATTTACTTAATGAGTCTCCTGCTATTGTCTGATTCTAACTTTTTGTTATAAAAAACATTCATTTTTAAACATCTAAATATACAAATGATAAACATTTTACAATAAACATTCTCATATATATTGTTTTCCCTTCTTTTGGTGTCTATCCTTAGGATTAATTCTTGTAGTCCAGTACTTCTTTTCCAAGTTCTATTTTTTCTAAGTTATAAGTACTAATAGTGCTCCTTTGTATGACCTGTTTGAACACCAGCTGGTATCCTGGGAGAGGCCCAATTTGGTTTGGGCCCACCCTCCCTCCCTTCCTTCCTATTTTGTTTGAAAAAGACTCTCTATTGCTCTTGGTGAAGTGCAGTGGCACCATCATAGCTCACAGCAACACCTCAAACTCTGGGGCACAAACAATCCTCCTACCTCAGCCTCCCAAGTAGCTGGGACTATAGGTGCACACTTCCATGCCTGGTTAAGTTTTCTATTTTTTGCAGAGATGGAGGTCTTGCTATATTGGCAGGCTGGTCTTAAACCCATTGCCTCAAGCAATCCTCCCACTTTGGCCTCCCAAAGTGCTAGAATTACTGGCATGAGCCACTGTGCCAGTGGCCAGCCCACAGATAGCAAAATCATACCACTGAGCCCAGCCTCAGTTTGTTTTCATTGTATAAAACACTATGTGGTAGAACTCTCAAAGCACAATAACCTCTATTCTTATTATTTTAGATTAAGTATTTTCTAAAGCTTTTGGTACATTCAAAATAAAGTTATGGGCTTGGCGCCTATAGCTCAACTGGCTAAGGCGCCAGCCACGTACACCTAAGGTGGCAGGTTCGAATCCCCAGCCCGGACCCGCCAAACAACAATGACGGCTGCAACCAAAAAATAGCCGGGCGTTGTGGCAGGCGCCTGTGGTCCCAGCTACTTGGGAGGCGGAGGCAGGAGACTCGCTTGAGCCCAGGAGTTGGAGGTTGCTGTGAGCTGTAATGCCACAGCACTCTACCCAGGGGGACAGCTTGAGGCTCTGTCTCAAAAAAAAAAAAACAAAATAAAGTTATGCTGGGCAAAGTTATTCGTCAAAGTCTTTCAGAGAGTAGCTTCTTCAGTGAAATCTACTGAGCAAAGCTTCCTTAGGCCAGAGGCTTACTATGGTGAGGTTTTTTTTTTTCATGTGCTTCAAAAGGAATTATCCCCACTCCCCATTTTAATAATTTAGGCAAGTGCTTTTCTTATATTTCTTTGATTAGAGAAACATAAAATTCTCAATTCCATATCTGAGTGACCGGGTATAAGCAACATCCCCGTCACCAAAGATGCTTGGTTGGAAATAGCAGAGATCAACTCAAGGGGCTTCAACAAACAAACAAGTAATTATATATATAAGGGTATAGGAGTGTGTGCCAGTGTCACCAACAAGAAGACTGGAGCCAGGCAACATGGAGTTAGGAATGAGCACTGTCCAGGCACCCTGTGTCTCTCACCTCTGCCCTTGTGCTTCATTTTCCGTCTATAGAAAGAGGGTTGAGTGAAAAGTAGAGCACAGAGAGTATCTAGGGCAGAGAATTACTTGTGTGACACCATAATGGTAGATAGTTGTCATTATAAAGTTACACACACCCACAGAAAGTACAACCCAAGAGTGAGTCCTAATGAAGTTTGGGTGACAATGATGTGTCAGTGCAAGTTTATCAAATGTAACAAATGTACGACTCTGGTGCGGGGTGTTGATAATGTGAGGGGCTGTCCAGGTGGGGGGAATGCGATATGTGGGAAATTTTTGCACCTTCCACCCAATTTTGCTGTGAACCTAAAACTGCTCTAAAAAGCAGTCTATTTAAAACATACCTTGCAGTCTGCAACTATCTTTGATGCTATTGTTAGGTTGGCTTGGTATGTTTTAGTTCCCGTAGATCAGTGTTCTTCAACCTTTTTTTTT
>NW_003852417.1:15461184-15470693 GCF_000181295.1 Otolemur garnettii
AAAAAAAAAAAAAAAAAAAAAAAAGAGCTATCTTGGTGTCTGATGAAAGTGAGATGTGAAAAACTTTTCTTGGTTTCTTAGAAGGGGTCAGGAATGTATCCTGTGACTGAGACATGTTGAAATTAAAATGCAGAAGGCTAGGTACCATGGCTCATGCCTGTAATCCCAGCACTCTGGGAGGCCAATGCAGGTGGATTGCCTGACCTCACAGGCTGAAGATCAACCTGAGCAAGAGCAAGACCCTGTCCTTAAAAATAGCTGCGTGTTATGCTGGGTGCCTGTAGTCCCAGCTACTTGAGAGACTGAGGCAAGAGAATTGTTTGAGCCCAAGAGTTGGAGGTTGTGAGCTATGATGCCATAGCACTCAACCAAGGGTGACAAAGTGACACTCTGTCTCAATTAAAAAAAAAAAAATTAAACTGCATAAATATAATCCCCTGATGAACACAGACATCAGGCAATTTTTTTTTTTTTACAGAGACACTTTGTAGCCCTCAGTAGAGTGCCATGCTATCACAGCTCACAGCAACCTTCAACTCTTGGGCTTAGTGATAGTGATTCTCTTGCCTCAGCCTCCTGAGTAGCTGGGACTACAGGTACCCGCCACAACGCCCAGCTATTTTTTTTTGTTGCTGTTGCAGTTTGGCTGGGGCTGGGTTCAAACCCACCACCCTCAGTATATGGGACAGGCACCCTACTCACTGAGCCACAGGCACCACCCACACTTCTAATGTTAAAAGCTATAAAAATACTGGATTTGATATTACCATGGTTACATTAAGAGTTTAGGGGCCCTAAACACTAAAGCACCCATCTATGAAATAAAAAACAAGACCAAAAAACATGAAATACACTAAACCTTAAAATGAATATCTAATAAGTTCTGTGATTTTTTAAATGTAATTTTGTGTGATGACTGTTTCAACATTGTTATTTTTTTAATCCTCAAATGTTAAATTATTTTTAATTTGTTTGTTTGGGTTTTTTGAGATGGAGTACTCTGTTGCCCCAGGATAGAGTGTCATGGCATCAGCCTAGCCCACAGCAACCTCAAACTAAACTCCTAGGTTTAGGCAATCCTCCTGCTTTAGCCTCCTGAGTAGCTGGGACTATAAGTGCCTGCCATAACACCCTGCTACTTTTTCTATTTTTAGTAGAGATGGGGTCTTGCTTTTGCTCAGGCTGGTCTTGAACTCCTGAGCTCAAGAGACCCTTCCACTTTGGCCTCTCAGAATGCTAAGATTATAGGTGTGAGCCACCATGCCTGGCCAAATGTTGCATTATTTCCAAACAATTTTATATGTGCGGGTATGCACACATGCTTAAGGTCTGACTTTGTGTTGTCAGAGCTATAAGAATGCTCAGTTTACCCTCTGGGTAAACATCACCTACAGTGGATATGCTGTGTTCTTCAGAACTTAGAATGTCAATAGATGGTGTGTACTTGGGTTCCAATCATGGAAACTCTGGGTAGTAGCAACCAAAGAAGCTACACCCAAGGATCCTCTTCTTTGGGACTCCTTCAAGAGAGAGCTATGTCCGGGATCTTCGAACTTGCATGGTAGGGGCTCAGTTCCACATTTTGTGCATGAGGATTTTATCCTACTGTGATCCTGACTGAGGAATAAGAAGGCCCTTGTGTGGTGGTTCCCAACTTCTCCATCAAAACCTCTGCAGGTTTTATTATCCTCCTGCCCCATTTGGAAAATTTTTTCTATATTTTTAAAACTGCAAAAATGTGTTGCACATGAGTGCATAAATAAGATCATATCTTTGGAGAATGGGAAGTGGAGGAGGTAAGAGGATGTTTAGAGTTAAACTACCCAAATACAAAACTGCAGAGAAAAAACAGGCAAAAAATGACTTTAAAGAAATGGAATGGCTGGGCAGTGCCTGTGGCTCAGTGGGTAGGGCGCCGGCCCCATATGCTGGAGGTGGTGGGTTCAAACAAACCAACCAACCAACAAACAAAAGAAATGGAATAGCTCCAGATCTGAGTAAAATGCAATCTGAAGGAAACAGAGATTTGCTAACCTGGGCAGATTTTTATAAAAGGACAATCTCCGAGATAAATGTTGGCAGTGCACATTTGTGATATTGTAAAATATGTATTTGATCTTTGTCCTGGTATCCTGATATATAGCTCCTAAAATCCTTGGAACCTCCAGTGATAAAAGTGTCTTTTGTTCAGCAGTGCCTGTGGCTCAGTGGGTAGGGCGCTGGCCCCGTATACCGAGGGTGGCAGGTTCAAGCCCAACCCCGGCCAAACTGCAGCAAAAAAATAGCTGGGCGTTGTGGCAAGTGCTTGTAGTCCCAGCTACTGGGGAGGCTGAGGCAAGAAAATCGCCTAAGCCTAGGAGTTGGAGGTTGCTGTGAGCTATGTGACACCACAGCACTCTACCAAGGGCAATAAAGTGAAACTCTTGTCTCTACCAAAAAAAAAAGTGTCTTTTGGGCGGGGTACAATGGCTCGCAAATGTTATCCTAGCACTCTGGAAGGCTGAGGCTGGTGGATTGCTTGAGCTCAGGAGTTCAAGACCAGCCTGAGTAAGAGTGAGACTCTGTCTCTGCTAAAAATAGAAAAAACTAGCTGGTGTTATAGCAGGTGCCTGCAGTCCCAGCTACTCAGGACGCTGAGGCAAGAGGATTGCCTGAGTCCAAGAGTATGAAGTACTTGAGCTATAATGACACCACGGCACTCTACCCAGAGCAACGGAGTGAGACTCTGTCTCAAAAAAATAATGTCTCTTGTATGCTAATGAGATGACTAGTGGCTGGTAACACGTTGGCAGGTAGCTTCAGGATGGGTCCGGATCACCTGAAAGACTAATGCATGACAAGGAAGATGATACTTTCAGCCCTGCCCCCGACCTCTGGGGAGGGGAGAGGGGTTGAGGGTTGAGTTGATCACAACAGCCAGTGATTTAATCATTCATGCCTATGTAATGAAGCCTCCATCAAAACCCAAAAGGACTGAGTTTGGGAAGCTTCCAGATAGCGGATAGCTAGAGGTTCTCAGAGAGGCGGCGTGAGAGCTCTGTGCCCTCCCGCAGGCCCTGCCCTGTGCATCTCTTCCACCTGTTTATCTGTAACCTTTGCAATATGTTTTATAAATGGGTAAACATACGTAAAATGTTTTCCTGGATTCTGTGAGTCGCTCTAGCAAATTAATTGAACCCAAGGAAGGAGTTTCGAGAACCCTCGAATTTATAGCTGATTGGCCAAAAATTCCAGAGGCCCAAACTTACAATTGGCATCTGAAGAGGGAGGCAACCTTGTGGGACTGAGCCCTCAACCTGTGGGATCTGATTCTATCTCCAGGTAGACAGTGTCAGAATTGAATTGAGCTAGGGATTACCCTGCTGATAACTGCTGGAGAACCAACTTCAGGTTTATTTTATTTTATTTATTACTAAGTTTTTTAGAGACAGGGTTTCCCCTGTTGCCCAGGCTGGAGTACACTATCATGTGCACTGCAACCTTGAACTCCTCCCACCTCGACCTCCCAAATTGCTGGGATTATAGGCATGAGCACCAAGCTTGGCCCAAATGCAGATTAAATGGCTTGGTATGTGTAGGAAAAACACAGAAGTGTTCTGTGTTGTGAGAATATAGTAGGAGGAACTAGTTTAACTTTTTGCTATAACATTGTACTAACCAACCACTGTTCTGGGAAAAGAAAATCATAGACTGGGGTATTTATGGTCCCAGTGGCAAGTCCACGTTTAGTGAGGGGATACTACTGCCTGTCTATTTTAGCTGGATTCCATTAGAATTGTAAGTGTTACTACCTGCCACTAGCATGATTCCAGGCTGAACAAGCAACATTCTAATCATAATTTGATTGCCTATGTAGGTCACCTCACAGGGAAAAGTATGCTGGCCACACTTAGAATACTGTTCTGGCCGATGTGACTGTGATAATTCTCAGTGCAAATTCACACATTGTCCCACTTTGTTCATCAACCTCTGTCAGTTTGGTTAACATGAGAGAAGATCTTGAGGGGGCTGACAAATGGGATTTTGAAGCCAGCAAGGCCAAGAGCCAAGGAACATCAGTAGGGAATGTGGCCTTTAGACTCCTGGAGGGCAGAGTGTGTCCGATACATCTCTATCCCTAGCTTGCAGCTCAGGGCTTGACCCCAGTACAAACTCAGTGTTCATGTATCCGAACTAGATGTCCTTAATAGTAAAGCCCATTTTATAATTTCAGTCTCATTTTACAATTAATTAAAAGTATGTATTCACCAAAGACTTTTTAAAAAAAACTTAAAAAGAATTTACCTAGGTAATATACATTTTAAGAAAAATTATGAAATGAAAATAAGTAAAAAATAACCATCCATATTTTTATTACTTAGAGAAAACTACCATTCACATTTTGCTGTATACCCTTTCAGACATTCTTATATGCATATAAATGCGTACACACCTGTAATGAAATCTTACCATAATGAAATCTTACACTTTGCCCTATTTTTATTTATTTTTATGTTTTTTGAGACGGGGCTGGAGGGCAGTCGTGTTGTCATAGCACACTGCAACCTCAAACTCCTGGGCTCAAGTGATCCTCCTGCCTCAGCCTCCTGAGTAGCTGAGACTATAGGCAAGAGACTACAGTACACCACCTTGCCAAGCTAAGTTTTGTATTTTTCTGTAGATGCAGATTTTCCTGTCTGTTTCTCCATCCTCTTCCTCCCCTGGCCCTTTCCCTCTAAACCAGAGCTGCGACATCTCCTCCCTCCCTCCCTCCTATCCCTCCTCCTTCGCTTCCTGCCTTTTTTGTTCTGTCCCTCTTTCCTTCCAGGTCTTGTGGTTCCTTTAGGGAAGCTGAGAATGGCTTTAGCATTTAACTGGGCATTTAATTCTGCCTGGGACTGCCCAGTTAAATTTGAATTTTAGATAAACAACAAATATTGCATGGGACAATTGTGTAAATAACATTCAGGGTAAAAGTTATCTCAATTCAAATTTAACTATGTGTTCTATATTTTATTTGCTAAATCTGGAGATTCGATCTATGTTTTCTTTTTTAATCTAATACCATCTGCCCTAAATCTAGCAAAATTCCTCAGAGTGTCTAATATTTGCATGCTTCTCTTCTCTATATTCAGAGCTGATAAAGATTTTTCCTCTTTGCATTTCTCTGTTTGTTTGTTTGTTTTTTTTTTTGCATTTTTTGGCTGGGGCTTGGTTTGAACCTGCCACCTCCAGCATATGAGGCCCGTGCCCTTATCCTTTGAGCCATAGGCACTGCCCCCTTCTCTGGTTTTTGATCTAGGTGTTCTGTTGTTGTATTTTGAGTTGGAAGGGACAGGAATCAACCATATTTTCTCAAGCTGCCATCTCTTCCCCGAAGTATAAAATCTTTATTTTAAAAAGATTATAAAGTAGGAGATTTTTCATGACATATCATTTGGAAAAAACAAAGAAACAAAGCCTATGTTATGATTCCATTCCAGATAGGAATAATTTTTGTTTTATTTTATTTTGTTTTCTGAGACAGAGTTTCACTTTGTCACCCTCAGTAAAGTGCTGTGGCATCACAGCTCATAGCAACCTCAAACTTTTGGGGTCAAGGGATCCTCTTGCTTCAGCTTCCCAAATAGCTGGTATATAGGCGCCTGAGAAAATACCTGGCTATTTTTAGAGATGGGTCTCACTCATGCTCAGGCTACTGAGCTCAGATGATCTACCTGCCTCAGCCTCCCAGAGTGTTAGGATTATAGGCATAAGCCTCTGTGCTCAGCCTAAAAATGATAGGAATAATTTGTAATAAGTTACTGCAGTCCGGACTTAATTAAATTCCTGGTTCTTCCTTTCTAACATTTTTACCTTGGACAACTTACTTAACCTTTCTAAGTCTTTTTCGAATCTTTAAAGGGAGCATATGATCTCTTTTATACGTTTATTTCAAGTGATGAGATAGCAGGCTTTAGTGCCTGGCATATCCTAACCCAGGCCTTCTCTACTTGGACACTGAGTGGGAAAACACCCACAAAACAGTCCTAATGATTGGATTGCTCTGTAGGTCATCCAGTTTCTGTTTTTTAAAGATGCATTCTAGGGAGTCTAAAATTAAATTCAGCCATATTGTTCAATCTATTTTCTAGGTCTAGAAAAACAAAGGGGCTTTAGTATTTAGATATAGGCTTTCTAAATCAATGTGTATGTGTGTATGTATTCACTGTATATTCAGTCAAATACTGTATTATCAAGATTAGTTGTGTGTGTGAAAGAGATTTTGGATCCTGGATCCCCAATTCCTCCAATAGCTAGATAAGTGGGCAACTTATCAGACCTCTGAGAAAAACATATGAATGGAGAATAAGGACATTATTTACTGTTTTGCAAGGTAAAAATTTGACCCCATTCCCACTCTAATCTGCTAAACTAGAAAGGACTTCAAGTTCAAGGCCTAGGTAAAAAGCAGCCCTCCCAGGTCTTTTGCCCTGTGGGCACACTTTTATCTTAGGCTGGGAAGGAATAAACAAACAAACAAAACAGGAAAGGAAAAGAGAGAAAAAGAGCCTTTTCTCCACAAACCTGACCAAGACTTCCTCCTTGCCTAACTTTAGTCAAGTTCTTTTAAGCCCTCTTATGGACTAATTTGCCCCGTCCACGCTGGACCTGTATAGTCCAATTCCAGCAAGAATCCTCCTAAGTCAGAGAATTTCCCACCCTCGATATCTAATCACCCTTGGTATCTGATGGAATTCTTTCTTCATGCGGGGCCTTTGATGCCTAAGTCCTCAGTGTGCCTTTAGCAGGAGTCCTACCCAGCCGGTTTCACCAGAATCCATCACCTCTTAGTATTTTTGTCCACTGACCTCCTTCCTTCTGCTGCTGACTATGCTTTCCCACTTGTCCCTGCCACAGCGGGAGTTGAGCCCAATCTCTCCCACTGCAAAACACCACTGTAGTAAGTCCCCCAGCAGAAAATCTGCCTTACTGTTCTATACCAAGAGCCAGAACAACCTTTTCTTTAAGAACCCTGGTAGATCCAGCCCAGGCTACCTCAAAGAACCCCTGTTTAAAATCCAGAGATTTAAACAGGAGCTGGCAGGAAAGGACATTCCATGCTTAAGCAAATGCTTTTAACCTCTTAGCTCCTTCCATTCTTAGCTTCACCCTTAGCAGTAAAGCCCCAACGCGTCCTTGACCCCTATCGGATTTTCTCTGCAAAGCTAAGGAGACTGTGTAAAGAAAGCCTTGCGCGCCCTCTAGAGGTGAAGTCTACATCCAACACTTACTGGAAAATTGTGGGGGCGCGGAGTGGGGGGCGCGGAATGAGCTGCTGCTGCTGTTATTTCAGTTAGAGTCAGGAAAGCAAGGATTTTGCTTTCCCTCTCCAGGGAGCTCAGCAGAGTATCAAAAATGTCCTATGCAGCTGATTTTTCAGTCCTTGCCTTGCCTGTTCTCCACTTGGGATTCATGAAATGGGTAGTTCAGCCCATTTATAAGTGTTCCTTTGATGTTATACCCAGGGAGCCAGAGAACTAGGTCAGGACATTCTATCAAATACAACCCAAGTGTTTTTCCAAGTGTGCTCTGTGGACCACCTGCATAAAAATATCCTGAAGTGTCTGTTTAAAAATGAAGATTTCTGGGCTCTACCCAACAACCTTCTGAATCAGAATCCCTGGGGAGGAAGGGGATAAGACAATTCTTATGCACATTAAGGTTTGAGAACCATTGCTATACACTACTCTGAGGAGTTATCCTCTGTGCTTATATTTCATTTAAAATTATGCTGTAGGGCGGTGCCTGTGGCTCAAAGGAGTAAGGCGCCGGCCCCAAATGCTGGAGGTGGAGGGTTCAAACCCAGCCCCGGCCAAAAAAATAAAATAAAATAAAATTATGCTGTATACTACTGTAGGCAAACTTATCAAACAGGGTCACACATACAATGAGCCCCATATAATGATAACATAGCATGCCAGGCTTTTACCCTAAAAAGAGACCCAGCAACCACCCTTCCCTACTTGATCCCTTGATTCCTAAATCCAAGAACATGTGACTGCTTGCCTCCCTTTCCTGTCTTACACTGTTATGTCTAGCTACAGGGGTCTTATCCAAAAGGTGGCTTAATTCAGCCTGTCTCTCAATTGTTCCGTTTCCAGAGTTCTAGGAAGCCATCAGGAACAGCCCCGAGTTCTCTGGCTCCCTGGGTATAACATCAAAGGAACACTTATAAATGGGCTGAACTACCCATTTCATGAATCCCAAGTGGAGAACAGGCAAGGACTGAAAAATCAGCTGCATAGGACATTTTTGACACTTTTGATATTTTTGATAATTTTGATATGAATTTATAAAACCTAACCTACGGTGCTTACCCCATTGCTTCGAGTCTAAGTGTAATTTCTTTCTGGAAACATGTTTAAAGTGGAAATTTATAGGTCTCAGGCCCCAAATTTCCAGTTTGGTTGATCTTAGTTGAAACCAGGAATCTGCACATCTTTTTTTCTTAGACATAGGGTCTTGTTCTGTCACTCTGGACTAAGCTATATTATCTTACTTCAGCCTCTGGAATAGGTGGGACTACAGGCATATGCCACCACACCTGGCTAATTAAAACGATTTTTTTTTTTTAGAGATAGGATCTCACCAAGGTGCTCAGCTGGTCTCAAACTCCCAGGCTCCCACTTCAGCTTCCCCAAAGCTGTGATTACAGATGTGAGTCACTGTGACCTGCCAGAGAGCTGCATTTTGTCAGACATCCTGAGGTGATTCTTATACTATATTTTAAGAAGTATTGCCTATCTGCCAGACTTTCCCACATGAATGTGGTATTCTTAGAATTTTTTACAACTAAATCCCACCAAGAGTTTTATAAACTATAACTCTAAGCAAATATTTAATGTCACTTCAAAGAAAGGTCATAGACTTAGGATATGAGAATTCATACAATTAGTTTAAAGGTCTTAGTTGGCTTTTACTTATGATTCTAGAATTCAGCAACACTTCATTCTTTGAAATAGAAGAGTGTTCCCATGAGCTGAGAAAAGGAAGTTGGCTTTATGGACAGAAAGTGCTGAGGGAAGCAGAAAGAACAAAAAGTGGCTTAGTCATTTCAAAGTTCTTTCCTTGTGAAGGTTAAAGTAGACCGGACTTCCTTATCATGCTGGTAAAACTGGCTTGTTTGGGGATTTGGTTATTATCTCTCCCTCTCCTGATTTTTTGGGAGGTCAGATAACAACTTAGCTTTGGCTTGTGGTGTGGAACTTCAGCTTGAGTGTCTCCATTTGCTTTGGCCTGTTGGGCCTAGTGCAGAAGCTCTGACCAAACCAAGGGCAGCCTATAAATTGTATTTAACACTGCTGTTGTTTACAGAAGACATTTGCTCTTTTCAGATCAATCATAACCGGAACTTTGAATGCATCTTAAGACAGAATTTATTTGTTTTTTTTTGAGACAGAGCCTCAAGCTGTCCCCCTGGGTAGAGTGCTGTGGCATCACAGCTCACAGCAACCTCCAACTCCTGTTTTTTTTTAAGATAGTGTCTC
>NW_003852417.1:15471476-15473617 GCF_000181295.1 Otolemur garnettii
AAAAACCTTTGTATGATAAACAGATTTCCAAAAACGATAATAGCATCTGAATCTATAGTTCAGAAATTTGAATCATGTGTCCAAAATAAAACCAAAACACTACTCTGATGAGGCTGTCTGAGGAGGTTCTGCTAGATGTAGGCACAATAAAACAGAAGGACATCATGCGAATGTTAACTTGGACTTATTTTTTGACTCAAAATAACAGACAAACTCCAACTAATTTAAACAATAAGGAGATTATTAGTTTGCAGAATTATAAGTACAGCTATAAGGTAGGATCTGAAGCTAATTGAATTCAGGGACTCTGGATCCATTGCCCTATAATTCTATTGTAAATAGCTCTGTCTTCCTCTGTGTCTTGGATTCGTCCCCACATTCCAGGCTTCACATCCATCCAAGGAAAGAAAAACTATCTCTATCTGATGATCTCTCTTAAGAACAAGGAAACTAGTCTGGTAGTGGTGGCTCAAGCCTGTAATCCTAACACTCTGGGAGGCCCAGGTGTGTGGACTGCCTGAGCTCATGGGTTCAGAGACCAGCCTGAGCAAGAGCAAGACCCCGTCTCTAAAAATAGACAGGCATTGTGGTGGATGCCCATAGTCCTGGCTACTTGGGAGGCTGAGTCAAGAGAATCTCTTGAGCTCAAGAATTTGAGGTTACCGTGAGCTGTGACACCTGACACTCTACCAAAGGCAACAAAATGAGACTCAGTCTCAAAAAACAACAAAGAACAAGGAAACTTTTCTTAGAAGCTACTGGCAAATTTCTTCTCATGGTTCTCTGGTCTAAATTTGGTTATGTGCCCATACCTGAGGCCAAAGAAATGCTATATGCTTATCTGGAAAGAAATTAGAGAAAATTAGCATTCTTTGAGAGGAAGTGATGTACATGTGACCATTGAGGAACCAGGATGTCCCTGTGAAGAATTGTCCCTTTTCCTCCCTCTACGCTTTGGCTTGGATTCAATGGACTCAATGCTTACAGGTCCTCTGTTCATTTTTTGGTTGCATGAAGTTTTTCTAGTTATTTCTTCAAAAGGGTTCTTGAAAACCATGTTCCCTGAATTCTTGAATGTTCAAAAAATATGTCTGTTCATCCATTGATTTTTCACTAGAATAACAGTTTGGTCTGGTATGAAATTTGGGAGCTACAGTATTTGTTTCTTGAAAATGTTGTGGATATTGGTCTCAAGTTTCTTATAGAGTTGTGGAGATGTCTGAAACCAGCCTGATTCTATTTCTCCCTATACATGAGTTTATCATTTTGGCCTATTGCCCAAGGGATTGTTTTTCTACTATTTGCTAAAATACATCTCTGGTTCAATTTTCCCATTGTGCAATGTCCTCTTTCAATATGTAAAGCTTTTATTTCCAGAAACACTTAGAGTTTTCTCAAACTTGGAGTTTGTGTATCTTTAATTATTTTGGTTCCCCCAGTCACAGACACAGTTAGGTACATATTTGATCTCTTTTTTCTATCTCCATATTTATTATTTCTCTCTAAATCCCTCAAAACGCTGCTTATTACTGTTTCTGTTTATATTCCTGTGCAGCTCTTCTGGTGATGAATTTTTTTTCATTCTTTTTTCAATTATTATTATTATTTTTTGCAGCCTCTCACTCTGTTGTTCAGAGTAGAGTGCCATGGCATCAGCCCAGCCCCCAGCAACCTCAAACTCCTGAGTACAAGTAATCCTCCTGCCTCAGCCTCCTGAGTAGCAGAGACTACAGGCACCTGCCAAACACCCAGCTGATTTTCCTATATTTGGTAGAAAAGGAGTCTCATTCTTGCTCAGACAGGAGTTTGTTTCAAACTCCTGAGATCAAGGGATCCTCCCACTTCTGCCTCCCAGAGTGCTAGGATTACAGACATAAGCCACTGCGCCCAGCCTTTTTAATTGTTACTTTTTTGTTGTTATTGTAAGATGCAGAAGCATAATATTTACCATCTTAAATATTTTATTTATTTATTTATTTTATTTTTTTCCATTTTTGGCCTGGGCTGGGTTTGAACCTGCCACCTCTGGCATATGGCACTGGAGCCCTATCCTTTTGAGCCACAGGCACTGCCCCCTTATTTATTCTTTAGAGATAGGGTCGCGCTCTAGTTCAGGCTGGGTCTTTTTTTTTTTTTTTTTT
>NW_003852417.1:15474636-15478692 GCF_000181295.1 Otolemur garnettii
AAAAAAAAAAAAAAAAAAGGAGTTTCTGGGTCATATGGTAATTCTATTTTTAATTTTTAAAGAACCACCATGCTGTTGTCCACAGCAACTTTACCATTTCATATTCCCACCAACAGCGTACAAGTGTTCTAATTCCTCCGTATCCTTGACAATGCTTGCTATTTGCTGGGGGTTTGGTTTTGTTTTACCGAAGACATCCTGGGGGTGTGAGATGGCATCTCAGTGTAGTTTTCATTTGCATTTCCCTCCTGATTTGTGATGGTGAATATCTTTCCATTTTGCCTTCATTCTCAAAGGATATTTTGCTAGCTACAGAATTCTGGATTGACTTTTTTCCCCCCCTTTTATAGTCTAAGATATTGTTTCACTGTCTTTTGATATCCATTACTTAAAAAGAGAAGTCAGCAGTCATTAATATCATTGTCCCCCTGCCTATAGTGAATTGTTCTACAGCTTTGAAGATTTTCTCTCTTTGATCTTCAGCAGTTTGACTGTAATGTGTAAAGGTGTGGTTTTCTTTATATTTATTTTTTTGGGGGGGTTCTGAGCTTCTTGAATCTATAAATTTATCTTTTAACCTATTTGGAAAATTTTAACCTCTATTTTTTTCAAATAATTTTTCTGCTCCCTTCTCTCTCCTGTACTTCTAAGATTCCGGTTACACATTTTAGAATGTTTAGCTATTCCCTCCCCGGTTCCTGAGATTCTACTCATCCGCTCCTTCCCCTCATTTTCTCTCTGTCACCAGATTGGATAATTTTTATTGATCTCTTGGCAAGTTCTCTTTTTTTTTTCTCATCCTCTTTAATCTGCTGCTGACTTACGTTATACTTTTCAATTATCACAATATTATCTTTTATTAATTATGTACATATTTTCCTTTTATATGTACACCATTGAGCACAATAATAAAAACTGCTTTAAAATCTTTGTTAAAACCCAAGTTCTAGGCTCAGTGCCTGTAGCTCAAACAGTGGTGAGCTGGTGGGTTCAAATCCAGCCCAGGCCTGCTAAACAACAATGACAACTACAACCAAAAAATAGCAAGGTGCATTGTGGTGGGCACTTGTAGTCCCAGCTACTTCGGAGGCTGAGGCAAGAGAATTGCATAAGCCCAGGTGTTGGAGGTTGCTGTAAGCTGTGACACCACAGCACTCCACCTAGGGCTTGAGGCTCTGTCTCAAAAAAACCTCCCAGGGTGGTGCCTGTGGCTCAAGGAGTGGGGCACCAGCCCCATATGCTAGAGGTGGGGCCCCAGCCCCAGCCCCAGCCAAAAACTGCAAAAAAAAAAAAAAATCAAAACCCAACATCTGGCTCTGCATCCATAGCACAGTGGTTATAGCACCAGCCACACACTGAGGCTGGCGGATTTGAATCTGGCCCAGGCCAGCTAAACAACAATGACAACTGCAACAAAAAAATAGTCAGGCAGGGCAGCACTTGTGGCTCAGTGGGTGGGGTGCCAGCCCCATATACAGAGGGTGGTGCCCCGGCCAAACTGCAACTGGGTGTTGTGACAGGCGCCTGTAGTCCCAGCTCCTCTGGAGGCTGAGGCAAGAGAATCACTTAGGCCCAAGATTGGAGGTTGCTGTGAGCTGTGACAGCACTCTACTGAGGGCGACATAGTGAGACTCTGTCTCAAAAAACAAAAACTCAACATCTGTGGCATCTCAGTGTCAGTCTCTTGAGTTTGGGGTCCCATTTCATTTATATATCTAGCAATTCCAGGTATCTTAGATATTATAAAAGATAGGTTATAGAGACTCTGGATTCTGTTATATTTCTCCAAAAGGTTTTTTTTTTTGGCTTTCTTTTTAATTGTTTTAAGATGGCTATATATATATATACAAACACACACACACACACATATATTTTAATGTTCATTTGATTTTTGCCAAAGTGAGATATGTACATATTTGAAAAAGTCTAGCACTGTGACAAGGCTTATAATGACAACAATAGAACCTTATATCACATCTACCCCTGAAACCTGCACCCTAGGAGAAAAAATTTAATTCCTTTACCTATTTCATCTGTTTACTTCTATATTTCTGAAAATACTCTTACATTATCATTCATTATCTGTTGACTTCCTATTTAGGGTAATACAATTTCATACACTTCAAACCCTCTCCCTTCCCTTTATATTTCCAATACATTTGTATTACTTTTTTTTGTTTAAATCTTTATTTATACTGTTTACGTGGCCTTGTTGTATACCACTCTTTCAAAGTTGAGCCCAGTAGTGTACTACCAACTAGGTAACTTTTTACTCATATTTGAATTAATAAGTGTCCTGTGTGAATTCCATAGCAGATTTCTATTTAATAATTATTGGTTCAACCTTCAACTCTCCAACAGAACCCCGACACCCTCTCTGAATACCATAAAGATGTTTATCCTTGCCTTCAGCTGTGTCTAGGATCCCTGTGTCCACATGTTATACGTTTCTGAACACCCAGTCTCTTCTGTCGGAGTGGGGAAAAGGGTCCACCTGTCTCTGGAAAATGGAGTCCGAGGGTCTGAATGAGCCACTTAAAAGTTTTCAACCGCTCCTCCTCTTTTCAGCTATTCCATAAATTTTTGCCTTTCGCGATATCTGTCATCTCCGAGTTTGGGGCACTTCCAAGATTCTCGAGTGCTGTAAGCTTTCTCTCATTAGCATGTCCTTCTGGTTTGTAAGCTTTCCTCGTTCCAGCGACCCCTTCATCCAGTTATTATCTTTCAAAAATCTGTTGCCATCTCTTGCCACACTGGGTTAGTTATATTTTGCCTCTCCAAGTTCATTCTCCACATTTTTCCGCCCCCACTTGCATCCTGACATGATAACACCTGTGGATTTGAGCTTCCTTGACTTTTGGCTTCCAGATCGAGTCAGCGAGCTGGAGTTATTAGCAGAAGACTAGAGAGTGGGAGGAGACAGAATTGTGGATCTGAGAGTATCTGTTCCTAATGCTTCCCTCCCTCTCCACATACCTACTCCCTGGAAAGGCAGTCTGGGTAGTGGCAGAAAACTTCTACCCAAATCCATGGTCCCATCAGGTGCTTTCCCCCTGTGCCGTCCCAGGTCCCAGGTCCCAGGCATCACCCTTCCCACTTGGCCTTTCAGACATGGAGATGATGACAGCTCCCCCGGGTACTTTTCCATCTCTTATTGGTTCTCCTAATCCTGCCTACACCTCTGTAAATAGTTTCCTCATTAAATTTCATTCAGTTCCCCTCTGAGTGTGCCAATCTGTTTCCTGCCAGAACTCTCACTGCCACAGAGCTGTTCATGTTCTCCCTTTACTATGTTTATTCATTTCAAACATTTTATTCTTATTTTAGCAGAGCTTCTAGAAGGCAACAGAAATAAGTGCCATATGTTCAATCTGTCACGTTTCATTATCGAATATTCTTTTCTCCACTATCTTTTCGTATGCAGAAGTATTTGACTCTATTTTCTTTGATATAACGTACTAATTTCTCTCCCAAGCCCAAAGCAGAAGACTGGAGATTTAGCCCATGGAGAAATTAAAAAGGCAGCTCCCAGTTTGGGCACAGGCACAGCGACGGGCAAAGCAAAAGCACCATACTATAAAGGGCGAGGTTAAGGCCAAGTCCATGCAGTAAATAAGCACCCTGAACTCAAGTTTCTTGAGTGGCTTAGTGCCCAGTGTGCCAACAGCCAGACTGATCGTATCTCTCCCCCTCCTCACTCACTAACTGGAAGATTTAAGGTTTCTTCTCTGGAGAAAGTAAATAGCCCCACAGAAAATTTGAATGTGTGTTCTATAGTGAAGTTTGCCCGTTTAAAGTTCAGCACACATCTATCAGATCTTCTAACCCATTTTTAGTGCCTTATTTTAAAATATGCTCTGACAATGAAAGACCACTAGATATCTGAAAAGCCTTAACCAACAGAGACAAAGACAGCCAATACCAAACACACAAACAAACCATTACAGGAATTCAAAGGAAGGAAGAGCAACTCAGGACTCAGAAAAACAAAACAAAACAAACAATAAAATAGAACACAGGACTAAGTATGGAAAAAAGGTGGTGCAGTGGCTTAAA
>NW_003852417.1:15479360-15482442 GCF_000181295.1 Otolemur garnettii
CTAAGAAAGAGAGATACTGAAACAGAAGACCCGCCACAGAAACCAGGAGAAAAGAAGCCCCAGGATCTTGGTGATGGGACCTTTCAGGGTGACCGCTCAGGGGTGGGTCTAGTGAGTGACCAGTACGAATAAGAGACAGCAAAGGGCTCCGAGAGGGAACTTTCCAGAGAGAAAATGAAACTTAACAAAGTATCTGACATATTTTCATGTGTTCAGAAAAGATTTTTATTTCTATTAGATACTTTGGGGTTGAATGAGTGATTTTTGACATGGAAAATTAAGCAAAGAGGCCTAGGCACAGTGGTTCCTACCTATAATTCTAGCACTCTGGGAGACTGAGGCAAGAGGATCCCTTGGGCTTAAGAGTTTGAGACCAGCTTGAGCAAGAGTGAGACCCCTATCTCTATTAAAAACAGAAAAACTAGCCTGGTATAGTGGTAGGCACCTGTAGTCCCAGCTACTCGGGAGGCTGAAGCAAGAGTATCGCTTAAGCCCAAGAGTTAGTTTGGGGTTGCTGTGAGCTATGATGCCATGGCACTCTACCCAGGGCATCAGAGTGAGATCCTGTCTCAAAAAATGATAATAATAAAATTAAGAAAAGAAGCAACAAACCAAACAAGGTGGTTAAAACTAAAGAAAATAAAGTTGTTCTAGAAGGAAATGTTGTAGCATACGTTATCATACCTGTGAATAATAGAGACTAATCATAATAATAGAAATAGTATTTATTTATTTACCTATTTATTTTGAGACGGAGTCTTACTATGTCACCCTCGGTAGAGTGCTGTGGCATGACAGCAATCTTAAACTCTTGGGCTTAAGGGATTCTCTTGACTTAGCTTCCCAACTAGCTGGGACTACAGGTGCCTGCCACAGCACCTGGCTATTTTTAGAGACTGGCTCTTGCTCAGGCTGGTCTGGAACCTGTGAGCTCAGGCAATCCACCTGTCTCAGCCTCCCAGAGTGCAAGGATTATAGGCATGAGCCACCTCGTCCAGCCTAATAAGTTTTTATTTAAACAAAAATGCCAGTGTAACTAATTTGAGAAGATGGAGATGAGGAAGTGTATGCAAATGAATATATTTGAGGAAGGTGATTTAAGAGAGCTAAATTTTCATTTAGCATAACTGCAAGTCAATAGGTAACAACTACAACTAAAAAACCCAAGAGATTTTGATATATCCAATGTACTCAGCCCTACTTTGAAACTAATTTATAGCTTTCATAGGAAAGCTATAACCCAATTTTAGCCCAGGAACATGGGGGGAGGGGAGGGGGAAGGGTGGGTGACGAGATCATGCCTATGGTTCATCCTATAAGGGTACATGTGAATCTCTCTAAATGTAGAATATAAATATCTTAACACAATAACTAAGAAAAAGACATGAAGGCTATGTTAACCCGTTGGATCAAAGTACTTCAAATTGTATACAGAAACAGTACACTGTACCCCATGATAGTATTAATGTACACGGTTATGATTTAATTAAAAAAAGAGAGAGATTTTGATATGACCTCATTTTGATACACCTCACAGAGAGGTAAAACCAGAAGAAAAAGCCCCTTCCTCGCCCCCAAAAAACAGTTAAAAAAGAAGAGTTGGAATTTGAGGATGAGGATGATGAGAGGGGTAGAGTTCTGCTATTTTCTACCGTAGTCTAATAGTTGTATTTAAATTTTTAAGAGAGGTATGTGCATTGGTTTGACAAAAACAAAAAATGAAAAGGACAACATATCCCATGTGTGGTAGAGGTCTGGAAGAATAGTCACATAATAATATTTCTCTCTCTCTTTCCCATCCGAGTAACTCCTCAGATCCCTCATATGAGTTCTCAGAATGTCCCTGCTGTTTGTCACCAATGTTCTGTGAATTTCTTCTCTCCGCAGCAGGGATCTGTTCTTGCTCTTCTCTCTTCAGAGGCCAAGGGAAGGCCACACTCTTGTAGGCTGTTCACGCTCATGATCTCTGCCCCAAGGCTGCTGATCCTGGTATCAAATTGCTGATGTTTGTGCCAGCCATGCTGGTTGCCACTGCAGCAGCTCCGGCTCCAAGGCTGTGGACATTTCACACTCTCACTGCCACACTCGGTTGTATTTTTCTAAATGGGAGAAATCCCAGATCTGTATTCCCTCCTAAACGTCTGCTTTTATCGTTTAGGAACACTGAGGAAATGCCAACTGACTTTGCTGCTTCTTGGGGCTGGAAAGCTCTTAGCTAAAGGTACATTGTATCTCCAGCTGGTGGAGCAGGCCTTGGGGTTTGCAAGTTTGTATAGTAGTGTTAATGGAGTTTCAGACTTCCTTTGTTTGTTTTACCCTTCTGTTTTCACTGTCTTTTACTCATCCATTCATTAATACTAACTATATTTAGTAAGGTGGCTTGAATTCCATTTTTTTATTTTGAAACAAGGAGGAGCAATATACTATAAATAATTGCATAAATAAATAATAAAAGTTTTGACTTAAAAAACTTTTCCTTTTGGGCAGTGCCTGTGGCTCAAAGGAGTAGGGCACCGGTCCCATATACCAGAAGTGGCGAGTTCAAACCCAGCCCTGGCTAAAAACAAAAACCAAAAACCACCTTTTTCTTTATTTGAATCTCTTTATCTTAGGGATCAGGACTAAATTTATAGTAGGTATCTCAGTTACTGTAGCTTTTATAGTGAGTCTTAAAACTAGATAGTGTGAGTCTGTCAACTTGTTTCTTCTATTTAAACTTATTTTATTTATTTTTTATTTTTTCTGAGGCAGAGTCTTACTTTGTTGCCCTTGGTAGACTGCTGTGGCATCACAGTTCACAGCAACCTCAAATTCTTGGGGTTGGGTGATCTTCTGGCGCCCTCCACAACACCCAACTATGTTTTAGAGACGGGTCTCACTCTTGCACAGGCTGGTCTTGAACTCCTGAGCTCAGGCAATCCACCCACCTCAGCCTCCCAAGTGCTGGGATTACAGGTGTGAGCCACATGCCCAGCCCTTTTTTCCCCATTCTTGAGATATTTTACTAAGAAGACGTGTGTTTCAACTCCATCCAGGTAAAGTCTCCATCGTTTCTCATGGTTGAATAGTATTCCATTAGAAA
>NW_003852417.1:15482766-15484549 GCF_000181295.1 Otolemur garnettii
GGCCGGGCTGGGGATTTGAACCCGCGCCACCTTAGGTGTATGTGGCTGGCACCTTAGCCGCTTGAGCCACAGGCGATGAGCCTAGAAATTTTTTATAACATTTTAATTGAGGTATATGACCAAAGCCATTGCTATTTAGAGTATGATCATTTTGTTTTTTATTTGCTTTACTCATTTGTCTACCTTTAGTAACGACCTTTATCCTGTGTCTGGCAGGAAAGCCGGAGCACCAAGAACACTCCCTCGGACGACCTGCTTCCCAGTCATATTCTCCTCTGTTTTCATCCACAGTATTTGGTTTTGTCAGAAGCTGTCCTCTCTGGCCTCATTTCTGTCCTGCTGGGATATCTACTTAGAGAAATGTAGCTCAGTATCAAGGGAGATTTGACGTGGACAAAACAGGAGGCTTTGGCAATATTTGGATAATTTTGAATATTCTGACAACATAAAATTCAGTATATTTAGAATTGTCACCTAAACACTTTAGGGAATTCCATACATACTGTAGAAGGATTTTTGTTTGAAGATGATCTTACAGTGGTATATTTTGCTTTAAGAGAATGTAATAGGTTGACATAGCTAAAGTTGTAAAAATAGGAGTGCCGGATCCCAACCACTATACCCCAGGGAGGACATGAAAAGTTATGAAAATGAAAACCCAGTACCTACATGGACAAAGAATAGGACAGGAACTTTACAGAAAGAAAATCCAATTGGACGAGAAACACACCTAAAAATGCTCAGCTCCATTAACATGAGGGAAATGATACATTAAAATATAATTTTATACTCAACAGGCTGGAAAAAATAAATGTCTACTAATATTGAGTGTTAGCAATGATGTAGAACAAGGCAAATTCTGATACTCCTGGTAGAGGATATGTTGAAACAATAACTGAAAAACAATTCGTCATTGTCCAGTGAAGTTGAAGGTGTGTATGTCCTATAACCCAGTGTTCCACTCTTAGGTATATATCCTAAAGAAACTCTAAAGCTGTGCATCAGGAAACACCACCATCTGATCCGAGTGTAACTATTTATGAAGATCTGTTATTAGAAGCAACACAATGTCCATCAGCAACGGAATAAGATAGATTGTAGCACGTTCATAGATGGGCGTGCTATAGACTGGTGAAAATAAAAGCAGTCACAATCACGTGGATGACTCTCAGGAATATAATTTCGAATAAAAAAGGCAAGCCACAGAATGCACAAATATGATTCCATTAAAATAAAAGTTAAAAGCACACAAAACTAACCAGCATTTTATATAAGTATACAAAGTTGTTAAAGACTTAAGCATTGCAAGATAACACAAGTTAGGATAGTGTTTACTTCTAAGAAAGAAAGAAAGGAAATGGGAGCAGAGAGGGCCACACAGGTGATGGTCACGTTCTTTATTTTTTTAATTAAGTGATAAATCCCTAGATATGATCTTTATTCTTATTTTCTAGATTATAAATGTGTTTTTATAATATATTTCCTATTTTTAATAATTAAAAACTTCTAAGTGAAAAAAATGTGACTATATGTCTCTAGAGTCACAGAGTTAGTTCTACATTTATTTTTAATTGCTCAAAAAGTTACATACATAGTTCCAACTATTCAGGAGGCTGAGGCAGGAGGATTGCTTGAGCCCAGGAGTTCAAGTTCATCCAGCCGGGGCAAGACAGTGAAACCCTGTCTCAAAAATAACAACAAAATTTGCCCTTCATTTAGGTTACCATAGATGCCACTGCCAGGGAAAGTGAACTTCAGGGATTCTAAGTCACTAGATCTGGCC
>NW_003852417.1:15484907-15486968 GCF_000181295.1 Otolemur garnettii
CCAGCTACTTGGGAGGCTGAGGCAGGAGACTCGCTTGAGCCCAGGAGTTGGAGGTTGCTGTGAGCAGTGAAGCCATGGCACTCTACCCAGGGGCTCAGCTTGAGGCTCTGTCTCAAAAACAAAAACAAAAACATAAAATGTTGATGCCCAACCCCCATCCTAGATAAAATGAGTCAAAATCTATCTGGGGTTTGGATTTTTCTTGAAAAAAATCAATAGATTATTCTGCGTTAGAGCCAGAATTGGAAAGTACCATTTTAAAGCAACTTTCTAAACTGTTTTTTACATTGTTAGTGCAAAATTCTTACATGGATAGGAAATAAATTTGGTGGGATGCTAGCATTTTGAAAAATACAAACAACTGAGAACAGAAAATATCAGAGTATATCACATTTTTATTTCAGATGTTTGCATATGTGTGTAATGAATGGTCATTTAAAATACAGGATCTCCTTTCTTCTTCTCTTTCTTTTCCCTCCCTCCCTCCCTTCCTTCCTTCCTTCCTTTTCTTTCCTTCCCTCCTTCCTTCCTTTTTTTTTTTTGGAAATGAAGGTCTCATTAAGCTGCCCAGGCTAAACTTGAATTCCTGAGCTTTAGAGATCCTCCTACCTCCCCTTCTTGAGTACCTGGGACTACAGGTGCATACCATTGCACCCAGTTTGAAATACAGGATTTCTTACTATGGGTCACAATGTGTTTGAAAAGTAGTTCTAAACAAACCTGTTCTAAGGTGCTATTAGGTATACTTTAAAAGAAATTTTAATTGACAAGTAAAAATTGTATATGTTGCTGGGCATGGTGGTGGTGTTTTTAAAAAGTACTTTGAACTAGTTGCCTACATTTAGAAATCAGAGAGTTTATCCACATGATTTAATGACTTGTGTTGGTCCCAAATTCTTCCACAGCAACACTTTGCGGCACTGGATCCCCGCTTTCAATGAGCTCTGTCCTATTCCTCACGGTCCCCATCACTCCCGTGTGTCTGCTTCATTGTTTATGGCACCAGTCTGGACTCCACAGGATCTAATTCTACAACCGCATGTTCAGAGATGATTCATTACCAATATTCTCTCCATCTCTTGCCAATAAACAGAACACAGAAAATGTTTTTAATAAATTTAGCAAAATTATCTTACTAAGGAACTCTCTTAACAAAACACACACAGTGCTGGGCGCAACAGCTCACACCTGTAATCCTAGCACTCTGCGAGGCTGAGGAAGGTGGATTACTTGAGCTCATGAGTTTGAGACCAGCCTGAGCAAGAGCAAGACCCCGTTTCTACTAAAAATAGAAACACTGAGGCCAGAGGATGGCTGAGCCTGAGTTGGAAGTTGCTATGAGCTATGACACCATGGCACTCTACCCAGGGCAATAGCTTGAGACTTTGTAAAATAAAATAAAATAATAAAATGAAACAAAAAGATTTAATGATGCAAGCTCATGTTAATATTTTAGATAAACTTGTTATACCCAAAGTGAGTGGAACAGAGAAATGCCAGCACACTGAGTCCAAATTAAGCAGGGTCCTTTATTGATGGGCTGGGCCAAGAGTGGGCTCAGCCTCAGTCTGTCGACCCCTAGAAGCAGGAGTGGAAACCTTTTACAAGGGACTTTCAGTAGGGGAGGAGGAGTCCTTAATGCAAGCTGAATTTGACAAGAGCCAACACCTAGTAAGAGGAGTGCTTACAAGGGGAAGCTGGGGTTTCACAGGATTTTGCAATTATTACTAAACTCTTTCAGCCGAGCTTCCTGTCTTAAAGGGGGAGTGTTGAAAGCCCTTAGCAAGACGGAGCTGGGGCATACTAAACTGAGCTCACTCCTTGCCACTGTACCCAAAGGAATAGTGTTTTCATTCTTTAACTTATGTTACCTAAAAAGTAAAGATCCTTGGATAGAAATCCTGTGTGACTTAAACCAGGTGCATAAAATGTACCCAAATCTCTAATTCATTTATCGATTTTTTTTCAAGAGACTGAAACGTATAGTGAATCATTTCAGTTTGAGCTAAAAATCTGAGAATCCTGAAAAAAGACACTATAAAGTTTAAAAAAAACTTGGCT
>NW_003852417.1:15489012-15490004 GCF_000181295.1 Otolemur garnettii
TGCAGCTGTCATTGTTGTTTGGCGGGTCCAGGCTGGATTTGAACCCTCCACCTTAGGTGTATGTGGCTGGCGCCTTAGCCACTTGAGCCACAGGCGCCAAGCCTGTAAATTCATTATTTTTATCAGCACAGACTAAGACATTTTGGAGGATAACACAAAAGTTCTTGAAGAAATAAGTAATTTATTTTAAATATTTTCCTTTAAGCGATTAACTTCCCTTTAATTTCCTTAAAAAACAGCAAGAGAAGTTAGAGGCTAGAACCCAACAGGGAGGTGTAACCTACACCCTGAGTTGGAACTAAAGGGATGGGCACTAGAAATAAGGGTGAATTGAAAGCAAACAAATTCTATCAGGTAACCTAGTCTGCCTTGAGTCATCTGGGTAGCCCAGAAAATCTCAAGCCCTGAAACTGAATTAGGGCCATCTTGGATTTTGGTGCCCCTAAATGCATAGAAGAAGAAATAAAAATTCTCCTCATAGAAAGAGAACATTGTAATAGACTTCAAATTATTTTTACAAATAATTAGACATTACAATTGTCAGGATAGAGGCACAATTAACCAAGCAACAAAATGATAAACCACCACAGCTGGGTGCAGTGGTTCATACCTTAATCCCAGCACTTTGGAAAGCCAGGGCAAGGGGATTGCTTGAAGTTAGGAGTCTGAAACTAGCCTGAGCAAGAGTGAGACCCTGTCTCTACCAAAAATAGAAAAACAGCTGGGCATGGTGGTGCACGGTAGTGCCAGCTACAGCAAGGCCGAAGCAACAGTACCACTTGAGCCCCGGAGTTTGAGGTTGCAATGAGCTGTGATGATAACACTGCATTCTAGCCTGGACCATGGGGCGAGACCTTATCTTAAACAAGACAAAACAAAAAACACACCACGAACAAGAAAAAGAAAATACAACCGATTACGGAAATAGACACTCAGGGATTCTAGTATCTTAGTATACACAGTATAAAAAATAGCAGAGTTTTTTTTTTTTT
>NW_003852417.1:15491479-15494207 GCF_000181295.1 Otolemur garnettii
GGCCCAGGCTGGGGATTCGAACCCGCCACCCTAGGTGTATGTGGCTGGTGCCCTAGCTGCTTGAGCCGCAGGCGCTGAGCCAGATACCTTAATTTGTTAAAGTAAATAGCTGCCAACCTAGAAGTATATACCCAGTGAAAATATCACTGAAACACTATGGCCTCAATTCAGTAATTGAGGCCATAAATCTTTTCTCTTCTAGGACCTCCTGCAGGTGTAAATCTATGTGTCCTGCTTTTCTTTTTCTCACTCTCCTCCTCTCTAACCTATAAGCCACATGCTCTGTGTTAGTAACTCTGCAAGGGACCAGGATAGACCGTGAAAGCTGCAGAAGTAGGAAAGCAAGATGAGGGGCGTAAGAAACTTCTTACTTGGCTAACACTCTTTAAAGATAGCTTCACTAGGGCTAGTGAACTGGATCTCTCATGGGCAATTTCCAGAATTCTTCAAGAATATCTATTCTGTTGTTTAGTTTTCTTATTAATTTGTAAGAGTTCTTCATACAAGTCCTTTCTCAATAATATTTGATGCAAATGTAATTTTCCATTCTGTGGCTTACATTTCTACCCTCTTCATGGCATCTTGTGAGAAATAGAAGTTTTGGGGTTTTTTTTAGTTTCCATCTGTTGCTTTATTCTATTTGCTCCAAGGACATAATCAATAGTATTAGTGATCACAAACATTATTTTGATTGGCCTCGCAAGCCTGATCAGTAAAACCTGAAGAACAAAAAATGTTACACAAGTTGCAAAGAAAACACTCTTGGAGCTCACTGACGTGATAGCAAGTGAAAAGAATACAACTGCAACAGGTGTTAACAGTTAGAACAGTGCTTGAAACCTGCTCTTTTCTAGACAATTCTGGGACCCTTGTTGCAAACCCTTCGTATACCACTGCTGATTTCCTTTGACATGCAATATGACTTTATAAAACTCTTCCTAGACCTGACTCTTGCTGTACGTGGGTGGTTCCTATTCCTACAGCGCTGGCACATGCTGTCAGGACTTCCACCATCTGTTTAGTTTCTAGGGTCATTCGGGCTTCCTTCAGCCAGTCCTGTGCCACTCGTTTGGACTCCCCTCTCAGCTGAGTGACAAACTTTGCTGCCAGTTCCAGATCACCATGCTCAATACCAGGGGTCCTGAAACTTTTTAAACAGGGGGCCAGTTCACTGTCCCTCAGACCATTGGATGCTGGACTGTGGGCCCAGGGATGAATCGGCTGCTAAGCAGGACAGGCAGTGGCGGCAAAAACACCCAGCAGGCTGGATAAATGTCTTCGGAGGGCCGCATGTGGCCCACAGGCCATAGTTTGAGGATCCCTGCAATAGAAGGTGTATGACAATAATTTAAATTGCTGAGGTGGGACAGAAGCAAGGACTGCAAGTATTGGTACAAGCTATTTCTGGTTTCATCAATCATTGCACCCCTTCAGGCCAGTTTTTGGACTACATAGAAACCGGCTCTAAGGATTTCTTCACTGTGTACCCCACGGGTCAGGGACTCCGGAGGGATAGCTGCAGTTAAAGCTTGCATAAATTCATTGTCAGAACAGTTGGCTTTGAAGGCCTCGACTGCACTACCCAGTAGAACGGTAGGCACATCTGCAGATGAGGTCTTCGTGCTGTACTTCAATGCCTCCACGGAAAGCCAGAGCTGTGGGCATTTTGGCTTCCTCTTCAGCAGCTGCATGGCTCTGAACAGCCTGTTCGATTCCTCGCAGTCTGGCATAGGCAGAGTTTATATCCAGAGTAAAGTTGTCAACTTGCTCTTGACTGAGCCCAACTGTAATTCTTGTTCAGAGAGTTTCTCAGCTAGTTCTCCTCCAATTCATACTTCAGTTCCTATCTTGTACCCTAAGGATGTCTCATAAGTGATCAGTATGGGATCACCGCCTGCCAGCGAAGCTGGGTTCCCATTTCATTCTCCATGGCGTCTCTGGTTTCCTGTACCTTTTTGTCCTGTTCAGCCTGCATTTCACATCTGTGATGTTCTAATGCTTTTGCATTAGAGTCAAATGCCCGCTTTTCTCCCAACTTTTGTTTTTCCAAGGCTAAGGTGATAGGCTGCTTCTCTGTGGCCTCTGTTCTGCCAGCTGTTTAGCTGATCAATGCGACCACATGCATGAGCAGTCAGGGAGTTCAGGTCGTCGGTAGAAACCTTGTCAGCTAGGTCAGAAACAGTCATCCCCTTCCATCCAGGAAGGGCTTCTGGAGTAATACTGTCCAATTCCCCTTTAAAGTCACCCCCCAGGCTTGGACCACCAGCGCACGGTACTGAGATACAACCTCAGCCTCAGATGGAACTTCCTGGATCTTTTTGACAACATTATCCAGATCAACCATTATGTTATGAAGTTTCCCCTCTGAGCAGTTATATGAAGTTTGGCCTCTGCAACCTCTTTTTTTTTGCATTTTCAATCACACTTTTCATTTTCTCTAACTCTTCATTGGCTTTGAGAAGGACATCAGCAGCTTCACCTATTGCCTTTGTGCGTTCCTTCAGTGTACCCTCCACTGTGCGCCACTGAGCAGACGTCTCAGCTGCAACCTCAGAATTGTCCATGGCTGCTTTCAGTATGTTGGAGGGTGCACTGACAGCCTGGACTGCAGCATTCTGAGCTGCAGCAGCCTGCAGAGTGATGCTAGCAGTATGGCTCAGAGCATCTTCTAAGCTCTTGGCTAGAGACTCAAGCTTAACTTGTTCTTGTTTTTTTTTTTTTTTTTTTT
>NW_003852417.1:15495446-15501332 GCF_000181295.1 Otolemur garnettii
CTAGCCTAGTGGGCTTTTTCTACTTGAAAAGACTGTCCATTTGCTCTTTAATAACACACAAGCATTGTCCTTATTAGTTTAAAATCCAAATTTAACTGTGTAATATTGTACAGAACTCGGCTCTCTAGACAACAGCCATTACTGCTGCTTCTTTGTTCTCAAAACAAGAGTGATGGGAAAGACGGGGGGGAACGTCTACCCTACCAACACAGGCTGTTTGGCCAAAGGTGTCTTACACTTGACTCACTGAATCAGAATTCTCAGAATGGAGCTTAGATGTGTATAGTTTTTAAAAATTCCCCCAGGTATTCAGTTATGCCTTGATAAGGACTATGAAGAAAAAGAAAAAAATAAAAACAAAATTAAATAAAACAAAAAGACTCAGGTATCTAGAATGTCATGGATTGACAAAGTTTGGAAGGAAGGAGAGAATTTCAAGCAGGAGTTGGCAAAGAGCCTCAGACGGAGCTGCACCCAAGCAGGAAAAAGATTAAGAAAAATGTGTTAGATTGGGCTTGAGTCTTCAAAGTCATTAGTAAACTAAGAACACTTGTAATATAAAATAGGGTATAGAGTTTGGGTCATGTGCTATTAAGGATGAGAAGTAGGCAATTAGAAGGCAAATATATATATATGTATGTACATGTATATCAAATATTTGAGAGAAGATGGTAATGAAAATAGTCTTACAAAATTAAACAAAAAAGATGCTTTTCAGTCTGAGGATTTGAGATGCAAGTACATACAATCTTTGAACCTCAATTTGAGGGAAACCTTAAAGATTATCTAGTTGAATTCCATCTGACAGTTAAATTTCCTTGACAAAGTCCTGTCAATCTGTTCATGCTGAAACATCTCTCCTGGTGAGGCTTCCTACCAGCTTCAGGATCAGCCTGTCGTGTCTTTGCATGGCTTTGAGTGAAAGTTCTTCATTATCTTGAGCTCAAAACGTTCCTGCTCAAATTTCACTGATTGTCATAGTTGAAGCAGGAGGACAGGTGTCAGCTGTGAGGGGATGTTATCTTACTAATACATTTATTTAACAGCTTTCCAAAGGAAATGGCAAAAAGGGTCTGGCTTGGTTTAAAAAAAAAACAACTCTGGATAAAGCATAAATGAATAGGACAGTAAATAATTGTTCTTCAAGAATATATTTTTGGAAGTTGCTCCTTTGTTTTAGGCTTTGCCAGGCAAATATATGACCTCCAAATTTAGCTATGTGGTATTTAGTGTGGCAATCACAAATCAGAAATTTAAGGATGGACCCTGTCATGTAGAAATGCCTTTGGTTTAAAGCAACAGAATATCCAACTAAAAGTGGTTCAACCCACGTGACCCATGTTAAGCCACTTAACAAAAGGTCTGTCACCTCTGGGCTGGCTGGGGCAGCTGGACGCTGTCTGGGCACAAATCGCTGTCTCCTTGACTTTCCCCTTCTGGCCACCAGATAGCGCAGCTGCTCTAATTATGTCCTCAGAGGTCCTCTGTCAGGAGGAAGGACAGAAGGATAGAAACTGGAGCAAAAAGGCTTTCACTTTCTCTTCTTTTAAGTCTCCCTAAGGAGGAGTTAAAAGTGAGGCTCCCAGCAGATTTCTCGGGCCATAGCTAGGCTGGCAAAAGGGAAGCAAGGGCTGATTTACCTAGACCCTGAAGCTGGGAACATCATTGCCTGATCAAAAGGAGGCTTTTATTTTATTTATGTATGTATTTTTAAATAAGAAAGAAGCTGTTGGTAGGTTACCAAAAGTGTCTAACAGAGGAGTTTTAGGAGAAATTAGACGCTAAATCTACCTGGCCCTGTGCCAAAGGGCAGGATAATGCCTCTTCAGAAACTCTCTTTCCACGATGATTATTAATTCTCTGCAGTGACTTAGAAAAATTCTTGCACTCAATTTCTTGCCATTAAAGGCTTGATGAGTATAGAAGCTGACAGTGAAACTATGTTTAAAAGTCACTCTGCTTCTAACCCAAACTTCTTACTCTAGTCTCATTTTGCCACCAAGGGAGTTGTACGAATCACCTCCAATTTACATATTACAGAAGAGCCTTACATGGAAAAGAAAGAAATCATTTTCAAATTAGGCATTCTATCGAGAACTGTCAGCAGCTGATTCCTGGCGCTGTCTTTTATTTCTACATGCTTTTAGATGAAAGGAATCGTATCTGCAGTAATCCTCAGAATAACATTTTCTTCAAACTAATTTTATGAAGGGTTTCTTTTTTCCCCTTAGTTTTGAAGACTAAAGCAATTATTCTTTCTTTTTGAAATTGCATATCAAGTCCAGAAACATTAATTATTCTTTCTTTTTGAAATTGTCTATCAAGCTCAGAAACATCGACTTCTTAATTTAAAATATTAATGTCAAGTGATGGGTAGAAACTTCTTGTTATTCTACCCTCTTTCAGTGTTCCTTGTTCTTGGAAAATCTCATTCCTACTGGATTTCCGTTGCACACCAATTATCTCAGACTACAGCTGTTTACCGACAGCTGCTCTCTGCACTGCCCACCATGCAGCCACCCTTCTGTAGAAATCCCTGCCTCTCCAGCGTGGCTACTTTGGCTGGACTTCACCCCTGGCTCAGGAACAGGGCTTGTGACCTAAATCAGTCCACATATTGCATTGTCCTGGCCAAACTGATTGATGACTAGAAGTCTCATTCAGAGCCAAAGAGAAATAATATACTTTTGCTGGAATGTTTGAGAGAAAGATTTTTTTTCTCTGTCCTGCTAGATTTTTACCTGAGGGAATGAGAGACCCAGAGTTACTACGGCCATCTTGATATTTTCAGAACACAGCTGAGATGAGAGAGAGACAAAGAGAGAGAGAGAGATCCTGATGATACATTTTAGCCTTTAAGCCGAGATAGCGGCAAGCCCGTTCCTGGACTTTTCAGTTACATAATCAAGTAAATTCCTGTTTTGTTTAAGCCAGTGTTTGGGTCAGATTTTCTCTCACTTGTTACCAAACGAGTTCTAAATTGCGCATAGGTTTAAAATCTTTTACGATGGCTGGGGACAGTGGCTCATGCCTGTAACCCCAGCACTCTGGGATTTTGAGGTGGGTGGATCACTTCAGTTCAGGAGTTTGAGGCCAGCCAGAGCAAGAGTGAGACCCTGTCCCCACTATAAATAGAAAAATTAGCAGGGCATTGTGGCTGGCACCTGTAGTCCCAGCTATTTGGGAGGCTAAGGGAAGAGGATTGCTTGAGCCCAGGAGTTTAAGGTTGCTGTGAGCTGTGACTCCATGGCACTCTACCCAGGGCTACAGAATGAGACTCTGTCTCAAAGAAATAAAATAAGACAGAATAAAACTTAAAAAAAATACCTTATGACAAAGAAAATGTTCAGATACTGAATGTGACATAAAAATTAATATGTAAAATACTTAGAGAATAAACATACTTAGAACTAATTATGTCACTATTTTTACTGTCTTCTTTTTAAATAGTAATGTCCACTTATATGACATAGTACAGAATAGTTTAAATTCATCTTCTCAATATTAATTCTTTTTTTTTTTTTTTGTAGAGACAGAGTCTCACTTTGTCACTTTGTTGCCCTCGGTAGAGTGCTGTGGTGTTATACAGCTCACAGCAACCTCCAACTCCTGGGCTTAGGTAATTCTCTTGCCTCAGCCTCCCAAATAGCTGGGACTACAGGCACCTGCCACAATGCCTGGCTTTTCTTTTTGTTGTTGTTGCAGTTTGGCTGGGGCCAGGTTTGAACCTACCACCCTTAGTATATGGGGCCGACACCCTACCCACTGAGCCACAGGCGCCGCCCCCTCAATATTAATTCTTAATACACTCTAGTCATTGTTATGGCAAGATGTTCTGAGAATAATTCATGGCACCAAGCACGTACATTTGTTGTCTTTTGGAATCTAAATTATTTCTCATTATCATAGAATAAAATAGTCTGGATGATATTTGGAAATACTGATAAATTATTGACAAATTGTAAGCCTATAAGAATAAATATGGTGTGTTTGTAATCATAAATATGGTATTGTCAATGTTAGGCTTGGATTTCTCTGGCTATTCTTTTGCTCAAATAGAACTCTAGGGTTTGTTTCCATCAAAAAGGACGTATTGGACACTTAATCCCCAAGGCAACAGTGTTGGGAAGTGGGGCCTAATGAGAGATGGTTAGGCGTGAGGCCTTCACCCCCCGGAATGGGTGAGCACTCTTCTTGTGGGTGTGGGCTCATTACCTGAGGAGAGGATTGATGATGAAAGGGCGAGTTTGCTCACCTTTTTCGATGCTCTCACTCAAACTCTCTCCCATGCTCGTCTCCCTTTTCTCTCTCTCACCCTCTTGCCTTCTGCCATGAAGGATGCAGCAAGAAGGTCCTTGCCAGACACAAGACTTGCAAATCTTCAGAACTGTGGGAAATAAACTTCTCTTCTTTGCAAGTTACTCAGTCTCTGATAGTCTGTTACAGCAGCCCAAGATGGACTTAGACAAGCACCCTCCTGGGAAGTAGGCATGACAGGCTGACCCAGCCGTGTGACCACAATGCCTGTGCTTGGCTGAGGGCTGTGTGTTCCTGGAGAGGGAGAACACTGTGAAGAAAGTGTCCACTTCAGGAAAGGCTTCGTTCCTAAACCAGCACCTTCCCCGAGTGGCCTTTGCTATTCTCCATGCTGGGTGCCCACATCCTTGTCAAAGAGTAAGAAACCTTTGATTGCCCACGATGACATCACTGTAAGACAAGTAGCCAAGCAAAGAGTTTATCCCTAGAAAGAAGTCCAGTTTATCGTTTTGCTTTACTGAGGCTGTAAGGCAGATTCTGCTGTGTCCTGGTGGTAAAGGACATGTTGATTATGCTAAAGAAAAGGTTATCTTCACAAGCAAGCACCTCTGTCTTTTTTATCATTCAGCCATATTGGTAATATTACTCCAGGGAAACAGAGTTTTGTTCATATTTATTAGATGATTTGCTCCTGAGGCTCAACATCCAAAATATTTCTGAAAACTTTCCTTTCTGCTTCTGTTCTCCAGATGTCCAGTTCTCCAGAGGTAATCCTTTTTTATGCATTGATGTCTCCTCCCATCATGATTTTATGCAAATTTAGGCAAATACATGCAAGTTTTATCTTCCCCCTTTTATCTCAACAGTAGTATATGTACTACTCTGTACTTTGCTCTTAGGGCTGAAGATATCTTGAATCAAGCTCTCCATAAAGAGCTTCCTCATTCTTTCCGGTAGATTCTGAGTATTCAACAATTTCATAATAACGTGATTTTACTGATGTCCTATTGGTGGACATTTTGGTTTCTTCCAATCTTTGGTTCTCACAAACATTGCCACAGTGAAAAAACTGTACACATACATGTTAATCTGTGCTTGGGCTACAGATTGTATTGTGGGCTAAATTTCTAGAAGTGAAATTTTTTGGGCCAGGAATACATGTGTTTGTAATTTCCCCCCACTTTCTTAGGTTTTACTATAATTGGAAAAGTAATGTGTACTACAGTTTTAAAAAATCCAAACAGAATGAAAGTATACACAGTGAAAAGAAGTTCTCCTATGCCTCAGGTTCCAGCTTCCCTCCCTGGAGGCAATCACTCTTTATGTTTATACTTCTGGGAATATACATCTACAAACATATCTGTGTGGCTTGGCGCCTGTGGCTCAAGTGGCTAAGGCGCCAGCCACATAGACCTAAAGTGCCAGGTTCGAATCCAGCCTGGGCCCACCAAAAACAACAATGACAGCTGCAACCAAAAAATAGCCGAGCATTGTGGCTCACGCCTGTGGTCCCAGATACTTGAGAGGCTGAGGCAGGAGACTCGCTTGAGCCGAGTTGGAGGTTGCTGTGAGCTGTGATGTCACGGCACTCTACCCAGGGGGATAGCTTGAGGCTCTGTCTCAAGAAAA
>NW_003852417.1:15501542-15503584 GCF_000181295.1 Otolemur garnettii
GCCTCCCAAGTAGCTAGGACTACAGGCATCCGCCACAATGCCTGGCTATTTTTTTTTTTTAATTGTAGTTGTCATTGTTGTTTAGCAAGCCCAGGCTGGGCTCAAACCCACCAGCCCCAGTATATGTGGGTAGTGCCCTAACCCTGAGCTATGGGTGCTGAGGCCATGGTCTTATTCTGTTGCCTGGGTTAAAGCACAGTGGTATCATTATAGCCTACTGCGACCTCTAACTCCTGGGCTCAACTGATCCTCCTGCCTCAGACTCCTGAGTAGCTGGGACTACAGCTACTACACCACAATTAGCTAATTTCTCTCCCCCCCCCTTTTTTTTGTCTCACTGTCTCACTGTGTTTCTTGGGCTGATCTAAAACTCTTGGCCTCAAGTGATCCTCCTACACCAGCCTCCCAAAGTCCTAGGATTACAGGAATGAGCCAACAACCCTGGTCTTCTCTTGTAATTTTGGTGGGCATTGTCAAACTGCCCTTTTGAGAACCTGTACAAGGTCACACTCCCACTCCCAATAATGTGTGAGTACCTACTTTTCTATAGCTTTGCCAATTCGGATATGTCAAAAACTTTTTGATCTTACCAATCTGTAGGTAAATGTGATATTGCATTATTTTAAATTTCTAAATTTATTTTATGATAAAGCTGAGCATCTTTTCATTTTTATAAGATCCATTTATATTTCCTTTTCTGGAAACTATCTATACTTTTTTGGGGTCCCATTCTTCTATTATGAGTTGGTCATCTTATTCATTTGTAGGAACCCTTGATAGATTAGGAAATATTCCCTTTTCTGTGATATGAGCTGCAAAGATTTGTTCACAGAAACATTCAATAATGACTGTTTCTCCTCCACAATTATACATAAACCTTTCTCAACCATTGGGAGAATATTGCATATATGTGTACAAAGTTCCATTTCAAGAGGCCTATCTTCCAAAATGGAGATTTGCCTTAGAAGATTGTCATGCTTTGCAAACAAACAAACAAACAAACAAACAAAAAAACCCAAGCATATATATTGTTTTGTAAGAGAAAGCAAATGCATGGGTCAGTGCAATTGACTATATAGTTGACTAACTTTTGAGAATTAAAAGTTAGTGTTTCATTAGATATAATATAGGCAATTTGGGTCTCTTTGATTTAAAAAAATCTAAATATCCTCCAGTTCATTGCAGGCACATGGAAAGATGAAACATCACCCTTACATGCTTTCTGCCATATCTTTTTAAGATTATTACATCTCATTAAAATCAAGAATAAGTTTGGCTTGGCGCCTATGGCTCAAGTGGCTAAGGTGCCAGCCACATACACCTAAGGTGGTGGGTTTGAATGCAGCCCGGGCCCACCAAAACAACAATGACGGCTGCAACTAAAAAATAGCTGGGTGTTGTGGCAGGTGCCTGTGGTCCCAGCTACTTGGGAGGCGGAGGCAGGAGACTGGCTTGAGCCCAGGAGTTGGAGGTTGCTGTGAGCTGCATGGCACTCTACCCAGGGGGATAGCTTGAGGCTCTGTCTCAAAAAAAAAAAAGAATAAGTTCACAGTTTTGGTGATCTAGCTCCAAACTGTATACATGACATTCAACAAAGATGTCTCTATCTCAGGATATAAAGAAGAAGCGTTGGGATTTAAGAAAATAAAAAATTATCTTATTTGCATATAACATAGAGAAATAAAACATGATATTTGGTCTCCAACAGAAGACAGCTTATGAACTAAAAATGGGGCACAGAAAACTTTACTTGATTTACTTGTATAAATAAAATTATGACATATTTAAGAGAAATACTTGGGAGGGATGGAAATAGAGAAGAGCGACTTAATATTCCCTCTTAATGTGTAGAATAATGGACATAAGTGTATAATTAAATATCGCTTATAAGCTTGAACTAAGTGAGCAGGTGGTCACTGGCTTTTAATTCGCATATTCTTGACATTAAATATTTCATATACTCTTCATTATACATGACTTTCTTCAGGCTCAAATACTTGATAGAAATCATACATACCTGTAATCTTTATTTTTTTTCTTTT
>NW_003852417.1:15503915-15533602 GCF_000181295.1 Otolemur garnettii
ACAGAGAATTAGGCTACACTGCTTGAATTTATTAAAATCCCTCGTGTCTCTGTAGCCTTTGACTTTTTCTCTTTATGTCTACCTATACCTCGATCCATCTCTACAATTAATGTATATTAAATAGATCTTACCAATCTTTTATGATAAATAATAATTAAAATGAAAAATGATTTTAAAGTTCACATACTAAATTCAGGTCTTTGAATCAACTCTTGCTCAACTAATCCTTTTGGTTAGCTGGCTCATTGAACAGGCAGGACTTATACGCTCTGTGATCATAGAAGCAACTTCATTTTTATCTCCTATTTTCCCTTTAAAGCTGTTCCGGGCAGGAGGACTTTGTCTTCCCCTCAGTACAAAAACTCAAAACAGTTGCATCACATCTCTGGTCACCCTCAGGTAATAAAAATCCTGACACAGTCCTAACCTAGTGATTAAAGCTTTTCCCTTCCGTCTGCTGGAGCCTGTTGCAGCTGAGCGGCTGCAATCCAGGAAAGGTGGAAGGGGTCAACTGATTCTCTGCTTTTGCTGTCACCTTCCTCACCCCCTCCCGACTAGATGCTGTCTGTTAGGAACTCTGCCAGGAGCCAGGACAGAAGCAGGTGTGGCAGGGAGGAGATGAGATGTGAGGGGACATGAAAGTCCTTACTCGGTTGGTACTGGATGGCTTCCCACTCTCCGGGCTATACAGACAGACCCACACGTGTACAGAAATCTGATTTATAACAGGTGCTATTTGGGGGGGGGGGAAGGTGTTATTTTCAACAATGGTGCTGGGTTAACTGGCTATCCATACAAAACCCAAGCTGAACTTTGACCTCCTACGCTACTCCATACACCAACTTTAAGTTGAGATGCTGCATAGAACTAAATGTCAACATAGGAGAGTATTTGCATGACTTTGAGGCAAGAAATGCTAAAACAGGGCACATAAATTACCAAACATAAAATAGAATATTGGTAAGTTGGACCTGATTAAAATTAATAACTCCTTTTCATCAAAAGATATCATTTGAGTGAAAAGGCAAGACACGCTCAGGGAGAAGATATTTGTATACCCATAGCTGAAACGAGATTCCTATGCAGAATACATAAACAACTCCTGTATACCAGTCGGAGAGACAGACAATTCAGTAAAATACTGGCAGTCCAGGTATACTGGCTTACACCTGTAATCCTAGCTACCCGAGAGGTCCAGGTGGGAGAATCACTTGAGGCCAGGAGTCTAGGAGTTTGAGCCTAGCTTGGGCAACGTAGTGAGACAGCTCTCCCTAAAAGAACTTTAAATTGCGGCACCTGTGGCTCAAAGGAGTAGGGCGCTGGCCCCATATGCTGGAGGTGGTGGGTTCAAACCCATCTCCGGCCAAAAACTGCAAAAAAAAAATAAAAATAAAAAAGAATTTTAAAAATTAACCTCATGTGGTGGTAAGTGCCTATAGTCCCAGCTACTTGGGAGACAGATGCAGGAGGATCCTGTCAGCCCTGGAGTTCAAGGCTGCAGTGAGCTGTGATTGTGCCACTGCACTCCAGCCTGGGGTGACAGAGTGAGACTCTCTCTTAAAAAGAGATGTGTATGGGGGGAATGGCCAAAGACTTGAACAAGTCCCTCACAAAAAATAAATACATGTGGGCAGCACCTATGGCTCAGAGAAGTAGAGTGCTGGCCCCATATGCCGGAGGTGGCAGGTTCAAACCTAGCCCTGGCCAAAAACTGCAAAAAAAAAAAAAAAAAAAAAAGCAAAGGTTCAAAATGTCAGTCAGAAAAAAATATATATATTAATCAGTCATCAGGGAAATGTAAATGAAAACTCCAATGAAGTGCTACTCCCAGAATGGCTAAAATCAAAGGGACTAATAATACCAAGTAAAGATAGAGAGAATGCCTTTGTGATTTAAACTGGTATTTTACAATACGGCCACTCTGGAAAACTTTTTAATGGTGCCAAAGCTAAGGATATGAATACTTTATGACCTGAAAATTATATTACTTTGTATACTCCCAACAGAAAAGAATGTTTATAGTCACCAAAAGATATGCACAAGAAGTCTGGGCACAGTGGCTCATGCCTGTAATCCTAGCACTCTGGGAGGCCAAGGCGGGTGGATTGCCTGAGCTCATAGGTTCCAGACCAGCCTGAGCAAGAACAAGACCCTGTCTCTAAAAATAGCTGGATGTTGTAACCGGTGTCTATTAGGGAGGCTGAGGCAAGAGGATTGCTTGAGCCCAAGAGTTTGAGGTTGCTGGGAGCTATGATGACACAGCACTCTACCAAAAGCAGCAAAGTGAGACTGTGTCGCCAAAAAAAAAAAAAAAAAAGGATACGCACAGGCATGCTTGTTGTAGCTTTATTCATAATACTTAAAAACTGGAAACAACTCAAACAGATCAATAAATCGTTGCATATTTATATAATGGAATACCACATAATATTGAAAAAGAATAAACTATTGCTATCCACAACAATGTGGACAACTCTCACGGACACAGGTAAAGTGACTGAATCTGGTCGAATGTATACTACTATGTATTTTATGGGCCTCGCCATGGCATATGGTGGAGATCCAACCAGCAGTTCCCTTAGGTGAGGGGCGAGGTGGTTACTGAAAAAAAAGTCGCAGGCCACACATCTAAGGTTCGGCGTTTGTCTACCTCCAAAGAAAGAAAACGTGAACGCCACCCTTGTCATTGTTTTCCTCGAGTCCTTTTATCTCTTCTTTGAGGGCTTGTTATATAGAGATTCTTTTTTCTTTCGTTCCCGGAGTTCCCGGAGATTTACAGCACACACACACACACCCACACCCGCCCCTCCTGCGCGCCTCCCCGCCCGGTTCATGGTTTCACTTTGCTCAGCTCCAGTTACCGCGGTTTGAAAATGGGGGAGTCTCGGGTTCGGTTCTATCTGCGGTTTCAGGCATCCACTGGGGATCTTTGAATGTATCCCCGGTGGATATGGGGAGATTAGTGTATTTGGTCATGGTTTTCACTGGTTTTCTGGCTAGAATTTTCGGCGTATGCTTTATCTGCTGGTCGTTTTCCTCATTGAGGATTTCTCACCTTTGAATGAGGGCGCTTTTTCCGCAGGGCTGACACGCTGTGTATTTCCAAATCATTCTCTCCAGGGGGCGCCATCCACACAGCCCGCAGTACGAACTGTGTCTCCTGGAGACCCTGCTGCCTAGACAACCTATCTGCTGGAGGGAAGGCCCCGGGCCAGTGTGCCAAACCTCTGCCCGAGCCCCCATGATGCCAGCAGGGATTTGTATGTGTGCCTGGGCGAGCTGCTCCAGCCTTTCCTCCTCTTGAGAGCAAAAGGTTGGCAACTGCAGGCCTTTGTCACCGACAGCTGTTCCTCCGCCCTGTGTCCTCTCCCTCCTTTCTGTGCCAAAATGGTGGGTCTGCAAGATTCTTTTCCTCACCTGCTGCCCTGCCCCTTTGCCATCTCAAATGGGTCCAAGGGAGCCTCAATAACTGGCCTGAATAAAGGCTTCTTCTAGGCAAGGTATTGTTGGTTTTGCACTTGAGTTGGAATATTTTGAGTCTCGCCAGTTCTGGGGCCATACTCAATCTTCAGCTATCTGAATCTCCTTCTTACCCTAATTGATAGATTATCACCCTAGAAGACAACCTTCCTTCCTACACTTAAGGTTCAGGATAAAAGCAGCCTACTTATTTCATCGAGATAAATTTTCTTATTCGCCTTCTTGTTTGCAGGCGATTCAAAATATTTTCTTCTCACAACCAATGCTGCAATTGTCCATAACGCAGTGTCTTTTTGCACAAGTATATTTGTAGACTAAATCCCTAGAATTCTGACACTGGTTAAAAGAGTGTGTGCATTTATAATTTAAATTAATATTACCAAAACGAACTTCCAGGAGCTGTATCAATTTATACTTTCATCTCTAAACACACCCATTTCCTCAGACCCTTGCCAACACAATTTATCATCCATTTTGTTCTGTGCCATTGTAAGAGGTGAAAACTGGAATCTTAGTGTACTGTACTTTATTTATTTATTTATTTTTTGAGACAGAGTGTCAAGCTGTCCCCCTAGGTAGACTGCTGCGACATCCTATAGCTCACAGAAACCTCCAACTTGGGCTCAAGCGATCCTCTTGCCTCAGTTTTTCTATTTTTAGTAGAGACAGGGTCTCCTTCTTACTCAGGCTGGTCTGAACCTGTGAGCTCAAGCAGTCCACCCTCCTTGGCTTCCCAGAGTGCTAGGATTATAGGCGTGAGCCACTGTGCTGGGCCAGGAATCTTGGTGTATTTTAAAAGAACATGTTTAAGAGTCATTTGGCTTAGTGTTCCCTTTGAACTTCCTTTCTTTAAACTGTCCATATTGTTTGGCCCACTTTCCACTGGTTGTTATTGGTCTTTACCTCGTTTATTTCCAGGAACTCTTTACATTAGGAAATCAGTTCTCTGAGACATGAGGTGCAAGCATTTTTCCCAGTTTATCATCCATCTTTTGACCTTGCTTGTCATAGTTCTTGTCTGTGGATTAAAAAAAAAAATTTACAAAGTTGCAGTTATGGCTCTGATGACTTCTAGGTTTTTTACCTTCTGAACAATGATCTTCACTGCAATGTAAAGTGAGTCTCCTTGGGGTCACTACCGATGGTGAAACAGGGCTCAGAATGAATTCCTCATTCATATGGCTTAAGAATCAGGTTTTATTGGAGAAGCCTACAAGCCAGGGTCAGCAAGCAGAGAAAATGAGTCATCTCGCCATTCCACAGAGAGACATACCAAGGCGTAGACAACCAGCCAGGCACAGAGTGGGTTTGAATTTAAAGGAAAGCTCCTTCCTCCTCCCCCATTGCTACTCCTTCTTATAGGGCAAACATAAAAACAATCTTGCCTGTGGGAGGGATAGTCAGACTACTGGGCACCAAGAAGTCTAGATTTGGTATTTAGAATTATGATTGCTTACAGGAATTATGTAGGAAAGCCAGCTGCCCAGAACTTGGGAACTTTGGGACCAGAGAGAATTCATATAATAATTGTTGAAGAAGATAATAAGTTTATTTTCTAATCTTTTAGAGCCAGGGAGTCAAAAGATTTCATTTAAAGCCAATAAATCAGATAACAGAGGTATGAATATACTTAATAGTAAAAGGAAACCCCTAAAAAACTGATACTATGATTCTTGATTTCTACAATAAAATCTATACTAACTAGTTTAGGCAGAAAGGGATTTATTAAGTAGCTCATATAAGCATTTGGAAGGGCTGAAAGAACAGGCTCTCAGCTGGGCTTCCAGTCACAAATCTCAGAACCACACCACGGAACTGACCTGGAAAGATGGCTGCTGCCACCACCAGCACCAGCCATACCCAGGAAGAGGCTCCCTCTAAACCATGACTGCTGTTCTAACCACAGAAGTTCTCGCCCCACCAACTCCTGCTTCCTGGCATGGAATGCTCTTCCCCCAGACAGGTGCATGGCTCCTTCCCTGGGCGGATTCCTCATTGGTATCCCCAGCCTGGGTCTCACCCATGCTCCACAGCTGGATGCTCCACTCTGCCTGAAGCTAGCTCAGTGGGTTTTTCAGAGTCCTACTGTGTGGGAGGCTCTGTGCCACACAGCTGGCTTGACCTTTGCCCACAGGAAGCTAGCTTGAACGTGGAAAGCTGATGGCTTTGAGAGCTTGTCCCAAAGATGAAGACATAACTCACCAAGGCAACCAGTACAAACAGCCTGACATTCATGCTGTCACCCTCCTGGGGTCCTCTGAACTTCCTTCCTGTTTAAGTTCCCCCAATCCACCCACGGGTGAGGCAGTTAAGTGTGCTAGGCACTAAGTGTGCTAAAGGTCAGGGATACAAAGGTGAAACAGGGGAAGAGGAAAGACATGTCACTACCTCCCACCAGAGCAGGTAAAATGAAGCACATTGCTGAAAGTCAAATATTGGTTTGGGGCTAGGGAGAAAACAAGATAAAAAAGTCAAGTGAAATTTTTATGTGGTTGGAAAAGCTGAGTGTTTATGGCAAGAGACCTCAGGCTCATAGAGGGAAATGTGGTTGGAAGCTTTGATCATAGAGCTGGGTGCTGGGAGGCCCTGGGCGTTTAGGGGAGGGGTTCTGGGATACTGGGGTGCACTGTCCAATATGGTAACCACTAGCTACATAAAGCTATTGAGCCCTTGAGATGTGGCTGGTTCCATATGTTGAAATGACAGTATATTATGAATATATTATGTTAAATAAGATATATTATTAAAATTAACTGGGCGGTGCCTGTGGCTCAAGGAGTGGGATGCTGGCCCCATATGCCGAAGGTGGCAGGTTCCAGACCAGCCTTGGCCAAAAAAACTGCAAAATAAATAAATAAATAAATAAATAAAATAAAATTAACTTCACTTTGCCTTTTAAATAAGATATTAGAGAATTAAAAATTATGTATGTGGCTTACATCTATTTCTATAGGACAGTGCTGAGCTAGATACTCAGGAGAGGGATCAATGGGCCAGAAGCCTTTTTATCTCTTCTTTCCTCCTCTCTGGTCCTTTCCCATTGCCTTCTCTCTTTTTAGAACTAATTTAAGGACCAGAAATGTTTTTATCCCTGTGCCATCTTCTTTGCTTTTTGTGATCCTAGTGTTGAACCCACCTCTCTTTCACATACAGGCATTTTATGGCATATACAGGTACATTCTCCACTCTTCTTGTCCTACCTTACATGTAAAGCAAACATTGGCTCAGATTGACAGCAAATATATGTGAAGGAAAAACTCTAAGAAGCTTTATAATTGACTTCTAAATGCAGAGCTCTGTAGAGACTGAAAGAAGCAGCTTCAGTTCATTCATTTAGCGGGTGACACCTATGGCTCAGTGAGTAGGGTGCTGGCCCCATATACCAAGGGGTGGTGGGTTCAAACCTGGCCCCAGCCAAACTGCAACAAAAAAATAGCCAAGCATTGTGGCAGATGCCTTAGTCCCAGCTACTTGGGAGGCTCAGGCAAGAGAATCGCCTAAGCCCAAGAGCAGGAGGTTGCTGTGAGCTGTGACATCATAGCCCTCTACCAAAGGCAACAACGTGAGACTCTGTCTCTAAAAAAAAAAAAAAAAAAAATTCATTAATTTAGCAAATATGTATTGAGTGCCTCCCAGGTGCCAGGTTGTTTTAGATACTGGAGAGACATAAACAAATAGTACAATGTCACTGCTGTCATGGAGTTCATGTTCCACTTTGTAATGGTCTTTGAAGTGCTTGGAAGTCAAGGTTCTGAGGTCTGCACCATGGCCTTGATGTGCTTACAGTGTCAGTCTTCTTTTTCTAAGGGATATATGGGTAATGGGATGAGGAACAGGTAATAGATGTTTGGTACCACAAAATAAAACCATCTTCCCAAAACAACGTATTTGTTCAAACAGCAATCACAGACTCCATTGGTTTCAGGGGCCTAACACAATGAGTGAATAAGATGTATTAGTCAGGGTTCTCCAGAGAATAGGATGTGTGTGTGTGTGTGTGTGTGTGTGTGTGTGTGTGTGAGAGAGAGAGAGAGAGAGAGAGACAGAGAGTGTGTGTTGTTTTATGGAATTGGTGTATGTGATCGTGAAGGAAGCTTGGTGAGTCTGAAAGCTGATGGGAGTATGTAGGCAGGTTGAAATTTGAGCCCAAAGGCATTTTGCCTTTTTTCTTGCTTCAAAGGGAGATTGCTCTTTTTTCAGTTAGGTCTTCAACTGATTAGAGGAGGCCTGCCCATATTATGCAGGGTAATCTGCTCAAATTCCACTGATTTACATGTTAATTTCATTCAAAACCACCTGCACAGAAAACATCCAGAATAATGTTTGGCCAAACAATGGGCCAAACCATGGCCCATCCCAGTTGGCACATAAAATTGACCATCATGGAGGATTATGAGACAATCAGGAGTAGGGATGCTAGGGCTACTTAGAGATGTCATGCCCCCCCAGGACATTAAAATTAAAAAAGAAAACCTCCAAATCCACATATTGGAGCTAAACAGAAAACAAAAAACACACAAGTGTACAGACTAAATTTGGACCTGGGTCCCTAAAGTCTTGGGCTTAGAGGTTCAGTCTTTAAACATGTCAATGTTCGCAGCTTTCACATTAACATTATACGTTTACTGCTCGGTGCCTGTGGCTCAAGTGGCTAAGGCACCAGCCACATACACCTAAGGTGGCGGGTTTGAATCCAGCCCGGGCCCGCCAAACAACAATGATGGCTACAACGAAGAAAAAAAAAATAGCCGGGCGTTGTGGTGGGCGCCTGTAGTCCCAGCTACTTGGGAGGCTGAGGCAGGAGACTCTCTTGAGCCCAGAAGTTTGAGGTTGCCGTGAGCTGTGATGCCACGGCATTCTACCCAGGGGGACAGCTTGAGGCTCTGTCTCAAAAAAAAAGACAAAAAAACCCAACATTATACATTTACTTTTGAAGCAACTAAGTAGTTTCCTTCTTCAGGAACTAGGAGAACCATTGTCTGAGGGGGCAGAGGGAGCTCCACCTAACAGTGTGCAGGGTTGACTGTCAGGTGACCATTCTATTCCAGAATCAAAAGAGAGACGCTGAGACTATCTTGTGCTGGACCCTCGCTGACTTATAACTTGCCTTTAAGGAGTTAATCTGATTTGAAGGTTTGAATCTAGAATAAGTAGTGGAAATCATTCCTTACTTAATAGGTTGAATTTTTTGGTTGTAGCATGAGACTGCCTTTCGAAGCCCATCAAGTCGAAAGGTGGCGGCTCCCTGTTAATTGGTTAATTGTTGATGCCATTCCCTTTCCTACAGACTTCCTGGTGTGTTTGAACTTTTCCCAAGTCTGCACACCATGTTCATGCACCCTATGGAGAGATTATTTTTAGTCATCAAATTCCTTAACATGCTGGTGATGAATTTATGCTAGAGAATCTTTTTTTGTGTGTGCATTTAAAAAATCAAATCACAGCATGGGTTTCATCTGGGAACCACATGTCTAGGAAAGTAATTATTGCAAACCCAAGGGCACAACCGACTAGCTAAAATGGATCCAGTTTATGATTCTGCCATACTTGCTAATAAAGCACTGTACTCCTGACAGACTCACTGTGCTACACACTACGTGCTGTCCACTAGCTTCATAAGTGTCTTCCTGAATGACCATGTCATTTGGGACCTGAAGTTTGAGGGAGTTTGTGGTCTCTGGAAATGGAGAAGAGGAACGAGTCAATTTTGAGGGATTCTGAGGCCACGAAGTGCAGCTACAACGAAACTGAACTACACAAAAATTTGAGAAAGTCTGCAACCGTTGGCTGTGCGGTTACATGTAGTTATACATATAAAAGGAAATTAGATGGTAGATTCCTTCAAGGAAAGGAAGTAGCTTATTATCCCTAGCACCTACCAACAGGTGCTTTGATGATGAAAGGAAATAAAACCTTGACCTCATGAAGAAAAAAAGCGTCTCCTGCAGCTGTCATTCAATAAATAATTGTTAAATAGGGGCAGAGAAGGACGATTAGACTCCTTAAAGAGTAATTGAGCTAACCTTTGCTTCTGTTTATGCACATCCTGTAGGTAAACGTCAGCTTCTTTGGAAAGGCATTTTTCCTAGTGGGAAAAAAACCTTAGAACTGAATTGGAAGACTTGGATCTTGATTCTAAGACTGCTATCTGTTAGACCTTGAATGTATCACCATATGTCTCTGAGACTTGGCGCGTTCTGTATAAATCATTTATGAAACTATAATGGGCACATGGACCAGTGCGTTCATTTGGGATAGCAATCTAGCCATACCAAGAGAACTTGAGCGAGAGTTACCCATATGGCCCTGCAATCCCCAAGAGCAGCTCACCTGAGGCCCCTAAGTTCCCCTTTACGAGGATATTCACTGCATAGAGGGAGTATGTGTCAATCTAGTGTCCATCTCCAGGGAAATTAAAATACCAAGAATCCTGATCACAAAATACTTGGCAGCAATTAGAAGTAATAAATTGGAGATATACAGAGCAACAGGGACAGACCTTTAGAACATAGTCTTGAACAAATAAGCAAGACATAGAACTAGGTCACAGAACACTACTATGTTAGGTAATTAAAATCACATTCATGGAAAACAACCCACGGATATATCAAAGATAAGGACCTGTCTGAGAACATATTCCAAACATATTAGAGAGGATGCCTATGGAAGTGAATTCTGGGAAAAATAGCAGTACCAGAACCGATGATGAGAACGTGACACAATCACCTCCAGCCTAATGAGGAGTGAGGCAAAAACTGCCAATCTTCACTCCTTCAAAACTGGATTTCCTTCACTCATCCTCTTGGCTGTCATGGGGTTTCTTATTTTCAAATTCTTCTTCTTTTTTTTTTTTTTAAGTACTTAGTAGCTGAGTATGTACTAGCACAGATCTTCTATTTATTCATATTATTAAAACAGCAAGTAGAAATAAATGAATGCTACATTAATGAAAAAGGAACTCAGGAATGAGGTCATTAAATATAACTAACTACATTTGAAATATCTATACCATGTATTTCCCTGATTCATATCAGGTAAATACCTAATCTATCTACCCAGAATTCTGGTCTCAGTGAAAATAGTCAGAGACAAGCACAAAGAAGGTGCTTTATATCGTCAGGTCCATCTTAAAAATGATGAAATCCTTTGGGAAAATCATTTTAGTCTTTCTTTTTATCAGAGATTTCTGCTGGTCCTCTTGTTGGTAATCCATTTATGTCTCCACCCTTACAGTCTACTTTGCCTTTATTTTTATCGTTGGATTCTTGTATAGCTTTTCTAGGCCATATACGACTAACAAAAGGGGCAATCAGAGGGTATATGTATGGTTCCAGGAATTTTTTGTAGTCCCAGAGCAGAACCGGAATGACGATACAAGGAATGCACACCATTGTAGCAGGCTTGAGCTCCGGTGATCGCGGAGCCGAAATGCCTATGTCCGCACTTCCGGAGGGAGTCAAATTATTCTTTGGGAGTCCACAGCCATGGCTTTTCCTATATTCTGTTGAGAGAGAACCATCAATAAAACTTACAGTTCAATGTATGGTTTGCAAATTTCCTTTTGTTCTTTAGATATGCTACCTACTCAAATTAAATAACTGTCACATCAGCTTAAGAACCACCTAATGGCTTTTTATCTCACCATGCTGCTTTTCATTCTTTCCAAAGTCACCACTACCAGATATTTGCTTCTTTATTGACTCTATCCCCAATTTAAATAACATTTACCTATCTTAGTGCCACAAAAGGTGGCTGCCACATAGTAGGTGCTGTGAAAATGTTTGTTGAGTAAAAGAGCATGATTCATGCAGATCTCTGCATGTGAGGTCCGAAAAACAAGGAACGTAAATATAAGGGATTGTTGTAGATTCTTTCTCCCTTGCTAATTTGTCTATTCTTTTATTATACAACCCCATGACTTACTTTGCATCACATATGCCTAGTTATAAAGGTATCTATTTCTCCTACTAGGTTGTGGGTCTCTGAAAAGAATGAAATGTGTTTTTAATTTTTCTTATCTCTTAGAGGATTTAAAATAAAACTTGATATTCTGAGTACTAGATATATATCAGATTGAACTGAACCTGAATGATACAAATGAGAGGGGTGTGTGTGTGTGTGTGTTAGAGAGACACTGAGAGAGACAGAGAGAACGTTCGTGTGGGCCTGTTTAGGTACATTTTGTGCCAATGATATTTAGACTAATTTTGAGGGCCTGCTTACATTTAGAAAGTGTGAATTTGGCCAGATATCAAATTTCTGGCCCATGTTATCATAACAGCCTGAATTCTGCAGAACCTGAAACAACCTAGACAAAATGTGACCAGGTCATCTACTTAAGACAGTATATACTCAATTTATATAACACTGTGCTCTTTTTACATGAAGAGCAGTAACATAAAAGAGTTAAAGGGGGTCAAGGTCATAAAAATCAGGGTTACTCCAATATTTAACTGGAGTGGGTGGGACAGATAGGCCGAGCTCCTTGAGGACTGACCCTATGTCCTGCTGATTTGTCCCTGCAGTGACTAGCGCAGTGCATAGGGAATACTTAACAAAAGCTTGCTAAATGATGGATTAAAGGAAAAAATGGAGAAATGAAAAGTAATGAGATTGATTCTTTGCATGACTCATAAATTGGCTCAGAAGCCATTGGCTCAGAAGAAACTCAATTGAAGAGTTCCAAAAATGCATCATTGGCCTAAATACGTGATCTCTATAGAACACACATTTAGCTGTAGAAGTGGTATTTGCTATTCATCGGCACCATCTTCCAGTCTCCCAGGCTAGAAACTTAAGAAGTGCACATGAGTCATCCACTGTTCTCCCCTCCCATATCTAAGCATTAATTCCTGCCAGCTCTACCTCGAGAATAGCCTCAGCCCATTGCCTTATTGTCTAATTTCTACACCACAGCTGCCAATCTTTCCTCTTTGCAATCTATCCTCCCCCAACTCGTCAAAGTTATTCTCCTGCAGCTAATAAATCAAACTAGATGGACTGGCTGAGTTTAGATAGAAACTTCTTCTATCTTATGATTGTGCTATGATTTGGATATGTCCCCCCAAATTCACATGTTGGAAATTTAATACCCAATGCAACAGTGTTGAGAAGTCCTTTAAGAGTTGATTAGGTCATGAAGGCTTTGGCCTCAGGAATGGATTAATGCTATTATTGTGGAGGTGGGTTAGTTATTACAGGAGTGGGTTCTTGATGAAAGGATGCCTCCTCTCCCTCCCTCCCTCTTGTGCACGCATGCTCTTTGCTCGTCTGCTTTCTACCATGAGATCTGAGCCCCTTGGACTTCTCAGCCTCAAGAACCATAAGAAACAGATCCTTGTTCTTTATTAATTACTCAGTTTCAGGTATTCTGTTACAGCAGCACAAAATGGACTAAGGCTATCTTTTTAAAACTGCTTTCTCAAATTTTTCTTCTGGTTACCATCAGGTATTGAAAAGTTCAGTCCAATCTAATTATCAGAACTTCAGTTTCTTACCCAAAGGTAAGTTTTCCATCCCACTAGTGGGAGCCATACCCAGACTTGGAAACATGGGAAGAAGGGAATTAGTCATTTTTTTTTCTCTGTTTCACCTCTTTTTGCACTAACTGTGCCTAGGAGAGAAGGGATTAGAGAAAAAGAGGCCAGGCTTTTTGTGGCTCTTGCGGCTGTAATCATAACGCCCTCAGTGAGTGGCAGATCTAATGGATATTTCTCCAGTGGGAAGCTTTTTGAGGATTTCTTTAGAGACCCTTCCTCCCTCAGACCTCCTACTTGGACATTCCCTTGCCTGGACAATGCCCACTTTAGCTAGGCTCTTAAAGTTTCCCCTGAGGTTTTTTTTTTAACCTGGATTCCAGCAGATCACTTTCTATGTTTCTTGTGTTGGAATGATCTAGAAGGGCCTCTTAGATGGGGGTTTCTAAGATGACTCAAGTCCACCTGTTTTCCTCCTGTCTACCTGGCACAAACTTCCCCACTGTTTCTGTAAATGCACTTTGTTCCTGCTGGAACTCACAGGCTTTGCTCTGCTGCCCAAGGTACCACCAGCCAGTCTTCCACTGAAAACTCTTCTCCAGTGAAATCAGAAGGCAGCCTCTCCATCCCTTCACTTAGCCTCCGCTAGGCAGCCAGGAGATGTGTGGAAGTCTAGTCATGGCAGAACTGGCTTGAGGCCACTGTCTTTGAGAGTCCTGCCTAGATAGTCTTATGCCTCACTTAGGATCTGGAGAGGGGGACTTACACCTATTGTTCTCAGCTTTGGAGTCTCAGCCAAAACTATGAGAAAGGAAAAGACCTATTTTAACATGCTGTTACATTCCTTTAAAGACGGCAGATACCGTTTTGTTTTGTTTTAATTAACTGTTCCAAGTTTACAATGCTTGATTTTTGAAGTCCAGACTCAGAAGAGACATCTGAAATGGATCACTGGACCCCCATCATTTTGCAAATGAGAAAGCAAAACCCAAGGAATCTGATGGATTTACCGAAGATCATACAGCTAGAAATGACCAGTCCAGGGCTTGATCCTAGATCATTGGCTTCTAAATCTTATGTTCTTCCCACCACATTATTTTGCCTAAAATGCCTCTCCTTAGAGTGACCAGAGACGTTTGCTCCTGAAACAAAGCTACTTGTACATAAGGATCAAATGAATATAATAGGCTTTTAATGATTTTCAAAACACCTGTGGGAATGGAGTGGTGCCTGTGGCTCAAAAGGATAGGGCACCGGCCCCATATGCTGGAGGTGGTGGGTTCAAACCCAGCCCTGGCCAAAAAAAAAAAAACCATCTGTAGAGAAAGAAAGCCAATGAACTGGATGCTATGATTATAGTTGATTTTAATTTTTTATCTTGTCTATATTTTCTAAACTTTTTCTGATAATTACATGTTTCTTTAAGGAAACAAAATACATAAAATTATTCCTTTTAAATGTAAGTCTCTATTGCAGGAAATAATTCCATATAAATGAAAACAACTGTATTTATACCGTTTTTAGAAAGTGTATTGGAGTAGGTGGAATAATGAGATCTGAGTTTCAGTCCTGGTTCTGGTTAACGGTATAATCTTGAGTCAGTCACTTGACCTCTTTAGGATTCATTTTCTCTAATGTAATATAGGGAATCTGGACTACACAAAATCTAAGCTACTTTCTAATTCTGAAAAGAAAAATTACTTCTTCGCAGCTCTGTGTCAAGCAATTATGAGAACTTACATGAAGAAAATCTCAAAATATAAAGCTTCATGTAAATTTATGATAATAAAAGACCACGACTTTGCTTCAGTTTTCTGTCATGAACCCTCCCGTCAAGTGAGAGCAGCCTTGACATTTTATCCAAGTAAATCACTTCTAAGTGCATTCACCCTCGAAGTGTCCCCTTATCCTCAGGTCTTATCTCTCCCATGAAGTCTCCTTGACTACCAGAACCCTGATGGCCCCCCATTCCAGTTCCCACAGACTTTCAGCCTGCCCTACACTATTTAGCCCTTCCCTGTTGTACACTGTAATTCCCCGTGTGCTCTGTTTTTCTCCAGTGCGTTGTCTGCACATGGCAGCCACGCTCACTCTCTCTGTTTTCCCCCCATCCTGGCTCAACACAGGCCCAGCATGCAGGGGCCTCCATTTATGCTTGTTTAGTGAGAAGTGTCTATTAGAAGGAGAAGGTTCTAAAAGGTCCAATTAGAGGCAAAAGTCCATGAGGTTTCAGAGATCCCTGGAGCAGAGTCTCCATGACAGCCGATCTAGATTCTAGAAGACAATTCAATTTATTCCTTTTCCTCAATCTCCCTTTGGGTCTTTCTCCAGCCTGGCCCCAGCCAAGGCTGACTCAGGGTTGCTTTTCTGTTGCTGTTACTTCCTGGAATTGGACCCATGGTTTGAACCTCCTCTGGAAAAGGGATCACAAGTGTCTCCTTACACTGCTGGCTCCAGGCCACCTTACTTGGGCCAGGCTGAGGGAGTGAAGTTGGCCAGAGCACTCAACTATCTGGGGTATGCTTTGGGCCTCTTGGCTGACAAGGCCAAAACACTTGGTCAGCTTTGCTGATTTTCTCTCTCCCTAGGACCTGGGGAGAAAGGAGAAACAGCCTTCTCTCTTCCCACTCTGTTTGGCTGGTCCCATCCATCCCTCTTCCTTCCTGCACGCCTCCTCCTCTCTCCATGTCACAGCCTTCATTTTCTGTCTGTGATCCCTGTCCCTCTGGCTGTCTTTCTGACTTTCAGCTTTAAGTTTTAGGCCTCTCTTTTTCATCTCCTCTTCTTTCCCACCCAGCGCCCTCTCTGTCAGGTAGAGCGCCCTCTACCTTTCTGTGGCTGGCCGTCTCCACATTGTTCCCTGCCCACATGCGGACAGTGTGCAAGGAGGTGGACTGCCACTCTCCTGGTCAGCTGGGGAACTAGGGTAGTTTCCATACGTTTTCCTCATTCTAAGATCTGGGCAAAAGAATGCTTATGTCAGGCTGCATCTCAGAAACTGGTCGACAGTCCTGACAGGAGTCATCTCACACCCTGTCCCACAGTACTGGCCTGGAGGTGGTGGCAGTGCTGGTATCAGGCTGCAAAGTTGGGGGGAGGGGGTAGCTGAAGGCCTCCAAAGTAGGCCACACCTGCTCCGCTGCACAGTTCCGAGCTCTCCCGTCAGCCCTTCTGAGCATACTGCCTCAAGTCACACATCCAAAGTGAAACGTGGGTGTTTTAATCACTGAAGAGAATCCTTAATACTGCTCCTTCAGCACATAGTTGTCTCTCCCGTGCCAGGAACCGCGGGGAGCCTATTGCTCCCCGTCCTGAACTGGATCCAGAAGCATTAGGTGAGGCTCAGTACAATTTTCAGTTGTTATCATACGAGGCCCTTAGAGACGCTTCTCAATTCTAGCAATTAGCCACACAGGGGTCAACCAAGTGTTCTCAGCTCTAATTAACAGCTGTGTTGAATCTGGGACACATACAATTCCTTTGGGGATGTGCTCTTCAAACAGAAACAAAACCGGAATATCAAGCTCTTTCCTCCTTTTCAGAGGCTATGAAGTCTGAAAATTATTGCTGAAGATATTCTTCATAAAAATACTGGAAGCCAAGTGGCTTCTGGGCTGAAGGTATGAATTGAAAGGCAAAAATATAATCTTAGCTCTACTATGAAATTATCCAGCGGGGCTCAGGAGGCCCCAGGAGTGTTAGGGGAATTAGGTGCCTCTCAGCTCCACGCCCAGGGCCCAGGACACCCAGCGGGCTACATGATATCATCACCCCACAAATCAAAGGCTTGCTCTCTGGCTTCAAAAGGAAAAGGAAAAGGAACAGGATACTTTGTGTTGGGAGCCCTGCTCTGAGCGGGAACTGTGCTGATGCCTGTTCAAGTTGTTCCCTGGGTATTCTGGCTTCTTGCCCTGCCTGACAGCTGCAGGAGTTCTGTAAGAAATCTGAGGGAGAATTTCCTTTGCAGCCATGACTGAGAACCCAGGATCAAGAGCTTTGCAGACAGAAAAGACATTACCTTTCAAAGATCCCAAGTCATCTATTAGGGTCAACAAGCAGCCGGCAAAAAGCAGGGCAGCTGGCGGCCCAGCCCTGGATGGAGAAAATGTATGCCCTTGGGAAGCAGCCAGATGAATTCTTCTTTACTAACTGAGAGCAAATGCACAGAGGCATTTAAAAATGAGTGTATTTTAATTCGGGACTATTTCAAATGAACAGAAATGTACAGAACAATAGCTGTGCCCCCAGATCAGTAAACATTAGCCTTACGCCACATGTACCTCACATCTTTTTCTAAATAATTTACATATCCATTTGAATCACCCCTTCCTTCCCCTGGCCCTGTCCCCCACTCTCATTCTGAGGTTGGTATGCACCTTCCTGTATATCTGCAATCAAGGGAGCATGTTCGGTGTACATGTGAATGCATCCCTAAGTAACAATGTTCTTCTCCTTCTTTTTGAAATGTGTGTAAGTGGCAACATTCTGTACCTTCTTTCCTTTTGCAATATGTTTTTTTCTCTTAACATGTTGCAGAATCATCCACATCATTATATGTGAATCTAGCACACTCATTTTAACTTCAAAAAGGTATTTTATTATATGAGCATATCAAAAGATATTTATCTGGTCTCTTGTTGTTAGACAAGTAATTTCATTTTGGGGGGGAATCACAAACGTTGCTGCAGTGAATAGTCTTACAGGTGTCAATTAGGGAACATATGAGAGATTCCCCCCCCCCCAGGGTGATGTTTCTAGAAGTCTTGAGATCCTTTTACACTGCTAAAATTATTAAGGACCCGAGTAGCTTCTGTTTACATGGATTATAGCTGTTATAATGTTGATGGTGTTCAGAATTGAACCTAAGAAATTAAAAAAAAATTATTAGTTCATTAAAAAAATAAACCCGTTATATTTTAACACGCACATGTGTTTAAATGAAAAATAATTATAATTTACCAAACCAAAAGAAATTAGTGAGAAGAAGGCCATTGTTCTGCCTTTTTGCAAATCTCTTTAATGTCTGGCTTAATAGAAGTCAGCTGGAGTTTCATAGCTGCTGCTGCCTTCAATCTGTTGCAATATGTTGTCTGGTTCAAGTATATGAAGAAATGCAGGCCCCACACAGATATGCACTTGTAGAAGGGAGGAATATTCTAATAACCTCAGACAATTTTGGATATTCTTCTTCAAATAAACTAAATGAAAGGTCAACAAGTTATAGTTTCTTGAAGACAAGTTGTCAGTCATGTGGAATCTGAAATTATAGGAATGTATTTCTCATATTCTGTTACATTAAAACCCATCGGTCTTTCTTGGTCATGCATGTCTTACAAATGTTGACAGATTTCATTATACAACATCAAAAGCACATATATTTATATCACCACTGATTTAATCATAAACGTTTTTAAAAACTGGGAGACTGTCAAGTTCATGGTGGTGGACACAAGTTTTCCAAAATTCTAATTTTTGCTTGAAAGCTCAAAATTTGTCATTGGCAACAGATGTAGTCGCTTTCCTTGAAGTGACAGGCTCATTTTGTTCATTTTTTGAGAAAATGCCTGCCAAGTTCTCAAGTCTGTATAACCATAGTTTGTCGGTCTTTCTTTCAAGTAAAAGTGGTATTCCATGAAAAAAAGTGGCTAGTTCACCTCACAGCTGAAAACAATGCACAATGTTTGTCCTTGAGAGAACCACCATCGTGCCTTGGTGTGCAAACGTGCTTTCTATGTATTTCCCATTTCTTTAGTATTATTATTATTTTTTGAGATGGAGTCTTACTCTGTCACCCTGAGTAGAGTGCCACAGTGTCATAACCCACAGCAACCTCAAACTCTTGGGCCCAAGCAATCCTCTTGCCTCAGCCTTCCAAGTAGCAGGGACTACAGGCGCCAGCCACAATGCCCAGCTTATTTTTTCCTATTTTTAGTAAAGATGGGTCTCACTCTTGCTCAGGCTGGTCTGGAACTTCTGAGCTCAGGAAATCCTCCCACATCAGCCTCCAAAAGTGCTAGGATTATAGGCATGAGCCACCATGCCTGGTCTATTTCCCATTTCTTTTTTTTTTTTTTTTTTTTGAGACAGAGCCTCAAGCTGTCACCCTGGGTAGAGTGCTGTGGCATCACAGTTCACAGCAACCTCCAACTCCTGGGCTCAAGCGAGTCTCCTGCCTCCATCTCCCAAGTAGCTGGGACCACAGGCGCCCGCCACAACGCCCGGCTATTTTTTTGGTTGCAGCTGTCATGGTTGTTTGGCTGGATTTGAACCCGCCAGCTCAGGTGTATGTGGCTGGCGCCTTAGCCACTTGAGCCGCAGGCGCTGAGCCTCCCGTTTATTTATAAACAGAATATTAAAAAGACATGTGCTCAAGAGTTGAGATTAAATAAAATTTGTTAGTAATTTTTTACTGCTTTATCTGAATTGGATATGAGTCTGGCTCAGTATGGACATGTTTGCGAGTTAAACACTCCAGCAGAGTCTTTAGAGGGGCCTCAGCACTTTTAAGCGTGACTCCCAGGAGCCTTCCATATTCTCATGGTGAACGCTGGAGAAAAACCCCTTGTGCTCCTGGCAGGGAGAGGAGGAAAACAACCATTTTGAAATATGCCCAGAGCATTCTCTTCTTCTTATAACACCTGCCCTCAAGAGAAACTACTTTTATTAGAGTTTAACCACTACTGGTTTTTGTTGTTGTTGTTTTTGAGACAGAGTCTCATTGTGTTGCCCAGGCTAGCGCAAAGTGGAGGCATAACTTACAGCAACCTAAACTCCTGAGTTCAGTCTTCCTCCCGTCTCAGCCTCTCTAATAGCTGGGACTATAGGTGCCCACCACAACATGCAGCTAGTTTTTCCATTTTTAGTAGAGACAGGGTCCTGCTTTTGCTCAGACTGGTCTGGAAATCCTGAGCTCAATCATCCACCTGCCTCTGCCTCCAAGTGTGCTAGCATTACAGGCGTGAGCCACCATGCCAGGCCCCACTGGGGTTTTACTAACTACCCTGAAGGAAGAGGAATAGGCAATTCTAGCCCCTACTGGCTTTCCACCTGGAGGAAGGGGAATACCTAACTGCAGCTTACAGCCTCCTTATCTCACTTCAGAGGGAAAGAAACACACTAAAGCTGAATAACACTTGTGAAAGTCACAGCCCAAGGTCACAGACTCACTAAAGGTCTGAGACCTAATCACAGGTCTGCAGAACCTTTTCTTCCCCCCTCACCTTACCACATCAACAGGGGCAGCCCTGTACAACAACAGGGGATACCTCAGACAGCCTCGTGTGTCCCAGATGTTATTTCAGAAGTCTCTTACTCAGGGTCCAGCCCTTTTTTCTCTGTTGCACATTGGAAAAATAATAGTCGTCTTGGGTCACACATTAAATACACAAACACCAAGGAAAGCTGATGAGCAAAAAAAAGATCCATGCATACATTTCATGATATCTGATACCATAAATAAGCAAAAAAAGAAAAAAAGAAGAAGAAAAGTTCTCAGGAAATCAGCCTGGGGCCTGTGGGCTGCAGGTTGGACACGCCTACAAGGAAACTAAAGCCAATAGAAGAGACAGTAGCAAAGATACCAGAGGAATTTTTGCCGCTGGCACTTAAGGCAACAACTAACAGAAAATCATCCTAACCCCTAACCAGATACATACCAAAACCTCACATTAAAGGCCCATCTATTTCAGTTCCTTTTATCTAGTGCATCATGTCTGGCTTACAACAGAAAATTACAAGACATACTAAAGTACAAAAATGTAATTTGAAGAGACAGAGCAACCACCAAAACCAGACTCAGATATGGCAGAGGTGCTGAAATGATCAGACAGGGGGATTTAAGATAACCACGGTCAATATGCTGTGATAGCTTTATTTCTATGATTCTATTTCTTATGCATTTATTTGTTCCTTACACTTGACCTCCAGTGCAGTGTTAAATGGCAATGGTAATAATAGGCATCTTTTTCCCCCTCGAATTAAAAAATATTTCTGATGCCTCATTATTGAATGTAATGTTTGCCGTAGGTTTTGGTAGATACCCTCTCTCAGGTTAGGAACGTCTCATTCTATTTCTAGCAAAAAGTTTTGTGCTTTTTAAAATCACGAATAGAGGTTGAATTTTATTGACTGCTTTTCCTGTATCCTCTGAGATGATCACAGGCTTTTCCTTCTTCAATTTATTAATGCCTTGGAATGAAGTAAGACTTTTTTCCTTATGGAGTTCATTACATTTGTGTGATAAATCCAAGTTAGTTGTGATTTTTAAGAAAACACATTTCCGTATTTTAGTTGCTATTATGTTGTTTAGGATTTTTGACATTTATATTTATAACCAAGACGGACTTATGTTTTCCTCTCTTGTACTGTCATTGTCTGGTTTTGATATTAAGGATACACTAGCCTCATAAAATGAGATTTCCATTTTTGAGTTCATTTTCTGGAAATAAACTTGCCTGTAAAATCATATAAACCTCATGTTTTCCTTGTGGTAGATTTAACTATTATTCCATTTTGTTTATGGTTATAGGTCTAGTAATATTTTCTGATTTTTCAAGTTTTATATTCTATATTTATCTAAAAGAATACATGTCATTTTTCTTACAATTTATTAGCACTAATTTGGTCAAAGCATTTTTGTCGTAATTACAGTTATGTCTTTATTTCACTTCGAATATTGTTTATTTGCACATTCTTTTTTATAGGTTGATCTTATTAGAAGTTTATCTACCATATTTCATTGAATCTTAGCTATCATCAACTATAAAGTATTTCAGAGATAATAAAATGGTATTAAAAAGTATCTGAAAGTAAATAACATGTAAAATATGGAATCTTCTTAGTCTCTTTGAAGGAACTAGATTTCTTTCTTACTCTATGATTCATTTTCTAATTCTAGACTAAGAAACTTAACTCATTAATTTCATTCTCCTTTAAAAAATATGTACATGTGGGCAGCGCCTGTGGCTCAAAAGGGTAGGGCACCAGCCCCATATGCCAGAGGTGGTGGGTTCAAACTCAGCCCCGGCCAAAAACTGCAAAAAAAAAAAAAATCTATCTATCTATCTATCTATCTATCTATCTATCTATCTCTGTACATGTGAGGCAGTAAATTTTCCTTATGTGCTGTTTGTAATATGAGTTTGATATATAATATTTTCATTGCCATTCATTTTGAACATATTTTATATTCATTATTATTTCTTATTTGAGAACTAAATTATTAAAAATATGTTTAAAGGAGGGGAGGGAGGAGGATGGGTAGAGGGAGGGTAATTGGTGGGACCACACCTACTGTGCATCTTACAAGGGTACCTGTGAAATTTACTAGGTGTAGAATATAAATGTCTAAACACAATAACTAAGAAAATGCCATGAAGGCTATGTTAACCAGTTTGATGAAAATATTTCGAATTGTATATAAAACCAGCACATTGTATTCCATGATTGCATTAATGTACACAGCTATGATTTAATAAAAAAAAAAAAAGTAAAAATATGTTTAAAATTTCCCAAAGGTCAAAAAATATTTTTTGTTATTTATTTCAAACTTCACTACATTGTGCTCAGAGACCATGCCATAAGTATCAATTCTCTATTGTTTGTTAAGACTTTTTTATGGTCTATTATGTAGCCAGTATTGTACATGATTTTGAAACATTGTATGTTCTCTAATTGCTGGGTATAAAGTTCTGCACTGTGGCCATGCGTTCAATTTGTTAAGTGTTACATAAATCATCTGTATCTTTTGCTAGATTCATCTGTTTGATATCATTTCCTATGTGAAAAATGTTAAAAATCTTCCAGCGTGATTATGGATTTATTGGTTTTTCCTTAGACTTTTGCCAAATTATTCTCTACATATCTTAAGACTGTGCTGTTAGACATGTATCTTCATCATGGCTTAATTCAATTGACTATTCACTTATTAAACTTCTCTTATGTGCCAGGTTCTTTTGCATTTTACTATCTCTGAAACATTTTACAACTGATGATGTCCAAGAGTCAATAAAATATGGTGGGCCAGGCACAGTGGCTCACATCTGTAATCCTAGCAACTCTGAGAGGCGGAGGTGGGTGTATTGCCTGAGTTCACAGGTTTAAGACCAGCCTGAGTAAGAACGAGACCCCCATCTCTAAAAATACACTTTGACCACTTGTATATTCGGTATTAGTTTTAGCAAGTTATTTTATACTTTCTTTTTCCTATACTCTTTCTTTGCTTTTTTACATCTTTTTCTGTCTTCTATTGTCTTGATTTTTTAAAGTCTGCTTTTCTTATCTGGTTGGAAAGTCATCTATTCTATTCCTGTGTTTTTAGAGCCTTTTTTGTTATTGTTAATATTTAATATCTATAGTTGCCTTAACAATGCTTAAAGTTAATCAAGAGTTCTGTCCTCTCCCCAAACAATCCAAGGGCCTTAAATTTTATCACCCTGGCTATTCCTTAAAATTTATCTCCCCGGCTTCCTTTTGACATGCCATTCTTTTTTTTTTTTTTTTTTTTTTTTGAGACAGAGCCTTAAGCTGTCCTCCTGGGTAGAGTTCTATGATATCACAGTTCACAGCAACCTCCAACTCCTGGGCTCAAGCGAGTCTCCTGCCTCAGCCTCCCAAGTAGCTGGGACCACAACGCCTGGCCATCTTTTGGTTGCAATCATCATTGTCGTTTGGCGGGCCCCGGGCTGGATTCAAACCCACCACCTTGGATGTACATGGCTGGCGCCCCAGCCACCTGAGCCACAGGCGCCGAGCCATGACATGTTATTCTTGATTGATATTTTATTCACACTTTGTTTCTAAACTCCAATCAGTTTTCAAGATCATTTCTATTGTTTCTACAATTAATATTTGCACACATTTAATCTGCATGTTTACCATTTTTTTTCCCACCTATGTTTTGCATCTTAGTTTTTTCATTTTTGTTTCCATTTCTTTCTCCTGGTATTCCCAAAGGAAACAGGTTCCACAGATCTTCAGGGATCTTGCAGTGATGGCCTATAGGTACTAATTTATTCTCTATTTATATGAAAATGTCTTCATTTTAGCTCTACTTTCAGAGGTATTTTAGTTATGTATATGGTTTTAACTTCATTATTTTTTCTTGGCGCTTTGAAGATCCTAATCTAGTTTTTAAGATGGTATTGCTGCTGACAGGAAACCTGCTGTCAGTCTAATAGTTATTTGTGGTACTATGTCATTTGCCTTTCAGTGGCTTTTGAGACCTTATCTCTGGTATTCTGTAGTTTCACCAGATGTGTGCATGTGTCTGTGTGTTTTTGTGTTTGTTCCTTCAATGTAAGAACTTACATCTTTTTTTTTTAAGTATGGAAAAATTTGATCTATTATCTCTTCAAACATTGCCTTTGCCTTTGTTTTCTCCTTCAGGAACTCTATTAGAGGTATTAGTAATGTAGTATCCCCTTTCTTCCTGCTTTCTTTCTTTCTCTCTCTCTTTTTTTTTGGAGACATGGTCTTGCTCTGTTGCCCGGGCTGAAGTGGAATGCCATGATCTTGGTTCACTGCAGCCCTGAACTCCTGAGCTCAAGTTGAGACCAGATTTTTCTTCTGGTCAGGTTCTTGGTCTTGAGAATCAAAGAATGAGTTCACTGACCACAGGCAGGCAGAAGCTATTAGAAGATTGGAACTCTTCCAGCATAATGGAAGAGGCCCCTAACGGAGTGCTGTGGCAGCTCAGCGGGGTTCGGGTTTTTATGCTTTATTTGGCTGATCAAACTGGCTGGCAAACTTTAGTGGGTCCTTCAAACCTAGCTGGTTTACAGTGGTTGGTTTCTTTAAACCTTAACTGACTGGCCTCTATTGTCTGGCCCTTTATTTGTGCTGGTGGGCTTTTTCTGCCCAATCCCCAGGGGAAGTCCCACCCCCGGCATTGCCCTGCCCTGCAATAGCCAGTGACCAGATTGCTGTAAGGAGTCCCTCCCTTTTCTTCTCCTTTCCTGTTTCCCAGTCCCTGCTTAAAGCCTTCTAACTCCTATCAAAGGGATTCTCCTTCCATAACCTCCCAAGTAGCTCGGACTATAGACATGCTCCACCACACCTGGCTAATTTTTCTTTCTTTCTTTCTTCTTTTTTCCTTTTTCGTAGAGGTGGGTCTCACTCTGGCTCAGGCTACAAGCGATCCTTTGCCTCTGCCTCCCAAAGTGCTTGGATTACAGGCATGAGCCCCCACCCCTGGCCCTTTGGAACCTTCTGAATATGTCCTCTGTATCTTTTAATTTTTCTCACACATTCCATTGTCTTTAATCCGTTTCATACTCCATTCAGTGTGATTTACTCAAATCTATTTTCTAGTTAAGAAATTCAGTCTCGGCTCAGTGCCCATAGCACAGTGGTTATAGCGCCAGCCACATACACCAAGGCTGGCAGGTTTGAAACCAGCCAAGGCCAGCTAACGCAACAATGACAACTGCAGCTGGGCGTTTTGGCGGTACCTGCTTGGGAGGCTGAGGCAAGAGAATCACTTAATCCCAAGAGTTTGAGGTTGCTGTGAGCTATGCGGTGAGCTTTGTCACTGAAGGTGACAAAGTGAGACTCGGTCTCAAAAAAAAAAAAAAAAAGAAAGAAATTCACTCTTCACTTGTGTCTAATCTGCTGTTGAACTTGTCGTTCAGGCTTTTCATTTTAGTGACAGCATTTTTTATTTCGAAAAGTCTCATTTGTGCTTAAAAAACTCTGCCTATGTTTTCTTTATCATGGCTTCTTTTTTCTTATGTATCTTTAGTCATTTGTTTAATTCCTATTTCATCAGTTCTATAAGCATGTGTGTGTTTGCTATTTTATGACATTTTATCTTGTGTTTCTTTGTGTAACCACCAGTGCAATCAAAACACAGAAGAGTTCCATCCCCCCAGGCTCCCCTATACCGCGCTCGAGACCCACACCAGCTTCCCTCACGCTGCCCCCTATTCTCAATCCCTGCCCACCACGGATCTGTTCTGTTTCTACAATTCTGTTATTTCAAGAATGTCATGTAAGTAGAATAATATCAAATATAACCTTCTGGGATTGGCTTTTTTCAGTCAGCATAACTCCCCTGAGAGCCAGTCAGGGGTGTGTTTCAATAATTTGCTCGTTTTAATTGCTGAATAGTATTCCATGGTTGGCCGGATCACATTTGTTTAACCTTTCATCACTTGAGGGATATCTGGGTTATTTCCAGTTTGCAACTGTTATGCACATTTCTGCACAGGTTTTGTGTGAACCTAAGTTTTCATATTTCTGCGATAAATATCTAAGAATCCAATTGCTGGGGTATGTGGTAATTGTATGTAAAATTTTAAGAGAAATAGCCAACTGTATTCCAGAATGGCTGTATCATTTAATATTTTCAGCAACGTATGAATGATCCAGTGCCTGTATGTACGCATTAGAATTTGATATTACCATTTTTTAAATTTCAACCAAATAGGTGTATAGTAATATCTCATTGTTGTTATGATTTCCCTTACCCTGGTAGCTAAGGATGTTTGTCATCGGTATGTACATTTCTGGTGAGATGTCTATTCACATCTTTTGCCCATTTTCTTTGTCCTTTTTTGTTTGTTTTGGGGGGATTTTTTTACTGTTGATTTTTAAGAGTTCCTACATATTCTAGATAACAAGGTTTTTGCTGGATATGTACTTTGAAAATATTTTCTCCCAGCCTATGGCTTATCTTGTCATAATCTTCACAGAAGTTGCAGAGCAGAAGTTTTAAATTTTGATGAGGTCCTTTTAGGCACCATGCATTTGTTGTCAACTTTTTAACCATGTTAATCTAAATATCTAATAATCTCTTGCTTGTTTATTTGAGACAGAGTCTCACTCTGCCTCCTCCCCAGAGTGCTATAGCCTTAGCCTAGCTCTCAGCAACCTCAAATTCCTGACCTCTAGTAATCCCCCTGCCTCTGCCTCCTAAAGTTCTAGGATTACAGGCATGTGCCACCACACCCAGACAGGTCTCTTTCTGATAATAATAGCTTTTTTTTTTTTCTAGGAGGCAAGAGTGTCTCACTCTGTCACCCCAGCTAGAGTGCTGTGGCACCATCATAGCTCACTGCAACCTTAAACTCCTGCCTCAGCCTCCCAAGTAGCTGGGTCTACTTGGCGTGCACCACCACACCCAGTTAATTTTTTCTGTTTTGTGTAGAGATGGGATCTGGATCTTGCTCAGGTTGGTCTCTAACTCCTGACCTCCAGCAATCCTCTCAAAGTGCTACGATTACTAGGGTGAGCCACCACTCTGGGCAGGCTAGTTTTTAGCATACACATTCTTCCCATTGTTGTGTATAAGAGCTCTTCCCTATGAAGAGAAGGTTCATTTCTTCATTTCCTTTGTCTATTATATGCTTTTAGGTGTTCTTTTTTCCTTATCTCAGTGCCCTGAACTATGGATGTCACTTTACTTTGATAGTTTACATTTTCTCTTATCAGGGCTTGAGAAATTTTATGGATCCTGGACCAGTTTGGGGATTTCTGTACCTTAGGGACGTGAAACATATGGACCCTACTTCCTCATTTGGTCAGTCTAGGGTTTCCCCCCCATTGGAAACTTCACCCATCTCATATCAGGCACAGAGCTACTTCACAATTTCTGAGGACCATTGGGATAACTTTCTGTTTAGTTGCCCTGTCTAGACTTAACAGTAGTTAAGCAGGACCTACGCCAGAGTCCCAGTTTCAGCCCTTTGCCCAGTTTCAGCCCATAGCCAGTTTTTCTTTTGCCTGTGTGGATGTTGGATCCCCAGCCTCCAGCCCTGAGTTCTTATATCCAGATACGACAACCACTTTTTTAGGTTATTACAGCATAACGAGCATTTGCTGGTGTGATTTGAGTTCTTTGAAAACATTCTTTGTTTTCTGGCATGGTAGGTTCTCTTTTTTTATTTCTTCATTTCTTACTCTCAGTCTTGACTATGTAATTAAAATCTGTTTTATTTTATGTAGCATTTAAATATATTTGTAGTGACAGTTGGTTCACATTAGCTTAATATCCCAGGTTGTCAGAACTGAAACAATCCATGTAAGTATTTGAATCTTGCAGAAAATTATACATAATGTGAAATGCAGAGAAGGAAAACTTAAGAATGAGAAAAAAGATCAAAAGAAGAGATAAAATAAACAGAGATGTTAAAATAAGAAACATATCTCCATACACTAACGTACAGATTTGGATGGAAAGCACCAAATTTTCTTTGTCTTTCTGATCTCATTTCTTTTTTTTTGAGACAGGAGCCTCAAGCTGTCCCCCTGGGTAGAGTGCTGTGGCATCTCAGCTCACAGCAACCTCCAACTCCTGGGCTCAAGTGAGTCTCCTGCCTCCGCCTCCCAAGTAGCTGGGACCACAGGCACCTGCCACAACGCCCAGCTATTTTTTGGTTGCAGCCGTCATTGTTGTTTGGTGGGCCCGGGTTGGATTCGAACCTGCCACCTTGGGTGTACATGGCTGGCGCCTTAGCCACTTGAGCCACAGGCGCTGAGCCTGATCTCATTTCTAAGCTCATTTCTACCACCCTTTCCTCAATGGAGTCTTCTCCTTTGATTTCCTCAGGTATGCTAAAGTTCTGGCTTTTTCCTGACCTTTGTTTTCTGGGGTTTTGTTGTTGTTGTTGTTTTGAGACAGAGCCTTAAGCTGTCCCCCTGGGTAGAGTACCGTGGCATAGCTCACAGCAACCTCCAACTCCCAGGCTCAAGCGAGTCTCCTGCCTCAGCCTCCCAAGTAGCTGGGACTACAGGCGCCCACCAGAACGCCCGGGTATTTTTTTTGTTTGCAGCTGTCATTGTTGTTTGGTGGGCCTGGGCTGGATTCGAACCCGCCAGCTCAGGTGTATGTGGCAGGTGCCTTAGCCACTTGAGCCACAGGCGCTGAGCCGACCTTTGTTTTCTGAATACTCCTTCTCATACCCTCTATTCTCTAATCCTGAACTATAATTATATTTTTTTATTTATTTACACAGAGTCTCAATCTGTTGCCTAGTCTAGAGTGCTGTGGCATCAGCCTAGCTCACAGCAACTGCAAACTCCTGGTTTAAGGGACCTCTTGCCTCAGCCTCCCAGGGACTACAGGTGCCTGCCACAACTGTCTACTTTTTTCATTTTCAGTAGAGATAGGGTTTCAGTCTTGCTTAGGCTGTTGAACTATAATTTTAGATCTTTTGTTCTAACCTGACAACTAGTTTCTGTTCCATTCCTATCTTCTGGACAGACTTACCAGGTTTATCTCAACAATTTTAGTGCTAATTTTAAACCCGCAATCCCCAAATTGCTTGCTATTCCTAGTCCCCAAAATCTTTGTGCCAAAAAGGTTGATATAAGGCTGGGCATAATGGCTCATGCCTGTAATCCTAGCACTCTGGGAGACTAGGGTGATGGATTGCTTGAGCTCAGAAGTTCAAGACCAGCCTGACCAAGAGCAAGACCCGGTCTCTACTGAAAATAGAAAAAATAGCTGGGTGATGTGGGTGCCTGTAGTCCCTGCTACTCAGGTGACTGAGGCAAGAGAATGACTTGAGCCCAAGGAGTTTGAGGTTGCTGTGAGCTATGATGCTATGGCAACTACCTCAGGGTAACTGAGTAAGACTTTTTCTAAAAAAAAAAAAGAGTTTAGGCTCAGCACTTGTGGCTCAAGAGGCTAAGGTGCCAGCCACATACACCTAAGGTGGCAGGTTCAAATCCAGCCTGGGCCCACCAAATAACAATGACGGCTGCAACCAAAAAATAGCCGGGCGTTGTGGC
>NW_003852417.1:15534335-15536135 GCF_000181295.1 Otolemur garnettii
AGCTGGGACCACAGGTGCCTGCCACAATGCCTGGCTATTTTTTGGTTGCAGCCATCATTGTTGTTTGGCGGGCCTGGGCTGGATTTGAACCCGCCAGCTCAGGTGTATGTGGCTGGTGCCTTAGCCACTTGAGCCACAGGTGCCGAGCCAATGGCACTTCTTATTAAAGTACACTAAAAGATTCCTATTGAATTTAGAATAAAATTTAAATATCTTACAGTGACCTACAAGAATCTGTGTGAGATATGGCCCCTGCCTAGTTTTCAATCTTAACTCTGTTTCTTCTTTTTCTTCTTCCTCTTTTTTTTTTTTTTTCAGACAAGTCTTACTCTGTCACCCAGGCTAGAGTCCTGGGGGATCAGCTTAGCTCACAGCAACCTCAAACTCCTGGGCTTAAGCAATCCTCCTGCGTCAGTCTCCTGAGTAGCTAGGAATACAGGGCCCACCACAACACTGGCTAATTTTTCTATTTTTAGTAGACATGAGGTCTTTCTTTGCTCAGGTTGGTCTTGAATTCCTTAGTTCAAGGATACCCCCACTTTGGCCTCCCAGAGTGCTCGGATTATAGTGTGAGCCATCATGCCTGTTCAGCTCTGTATCTTCTTTTTGAATAGGTAAACTCAGATATTTTATTTCTAGACATTTTTCCTGGAGTATTATAATTTAAAATATTAGTTCTGTTTTACTGTTTTGTTTTTTCTTCTTCATATATTCCAATTTCCTATATGCTGGATCTTCTTTGCTTATTTCTTGTAGACACTACTCTGAATTAATTTTTGTTGTTTTTTTTTTGGAACTAATAGAAGACTGAATTCAGAATTTATTAAAATATCCTTCAGAGCTTGAGAATTTTGATCTATAAAGGCTCTTAACTCAAAATGATTTCTTGGGGTTACAATTAGTAGGTACAGTAGCTGCAGAAAGATGGTAATGTTTGATACATTGGTAATCTGTCAATTTGAATTATCAGATTTTGTGGTGGGGTTCCATAAAGAATGTGCAGTTTCCCACCCTAATGACTACAAATTCTCTGAATTAATGTTAAATAGGTTGATATTACTTTAACCCAAGCATGTACTAAGTGTCTAATATCCCAGTCAGCAATTTAAAAAATTTTTTCATTTTGCTTTCTATGTGCTGATAATCTATAAATGGAAGCAACCCACATAGAGAAAAGAGCTTGATAAAAAATAAAGGTGTTGGCTCGGCACCTGTATGTAGCACAGTGGTTACAGTGCCAGCCACATACACCATGTGTATTCATCCCTTTTACTGCATGAAGTTAAAGTGAGAATAGGGCCATTAGGAAGTGGGCCCTCATCAGTTATGCAGTCTGCTAGCACCTTAATTTAGCTAGGACTTCCGAGTCTCCAGAACTGTGAGAAATAAATTTCTGTTGTTCTTCACCACCCAGTCAAGGGCATCTTGTTATAGCAGCTCACATAGACTAAGACACTACTCTCTACAAGTTTTCCCTGGCAGACATCTGATGATTTTTGTGTGTTCCCTCAGAATTTTGTACAAACCTCTATTCTGTATTAGGCTATTCTACTCAGGCTGTAAGATAGTTTTGCTCAGTGGCTCAGAGGAGGGACTCTAAAGTTAGACAGACGTGGTAGAGATTCTCAGCTCCGGCTCAGCACCTGTGGCTCAAGTGGCTAAGGCGCCAGCCACATACACCTGAGCTGGCAGGTTCGAATCCAGCCCGGGCCCGCCAAACAACAATGATGGCTGCAACCAAAAAGCTGGGCGTTGTGGCGGGTGCCTGTGGTCCCAGCTGCTTGGGAGGCAGAGGCAGGA
>NW_003852417.1:15537433-15538439 GCF_000181295.1 Otolemur garnettii
GGGGCCCACCACAACACCTGGCTATTTTTTGGTTGTAGCCGTCATTGTTATTTGGCGGGCCGGGCTGGATTCGAACCCTTCACCTTAGGTGTACATGGCTGGCGCCTTAGCCACTTGAGCCACAGGCGCTGAGCCTAGTATTGATATTTGTAACTCTTTTTACCTATGATCTAGAAAATTCCTTGGTCTGGATTTTCCCCAGAGTTTTGTATCCATTCATTTTCTGTCCATTAATTTCCTACAATTCTTATTGAAGACATGCCTGCATTTTTCTAGGACAGTGAATTATTTTTCTTTTAAATTTTTTATTCCAGAACATCCTGCATGCAGCTAAAGTTATTTTGCATTTGGCATCCCTAACAAATATCAACACTCAACTATAGACTACATTCTCCTCTCCTCTCTGGTTTCTCCAATGTTGCATTTCCCACAAAGTTTTTTAAGAGTTTTAATGAAGGAAAAACAACCTTGCCATCTTTCCCTTTGACTGACTACATTAATTTAAATCATCTCTTTAAAAATAACATGTGGAGGCTGGGTCTGTCTGAAATCCTGGGAAGATTGTTTGAGCTAAGAAGTTTGAGACCAGCCTGAGCAAGTGTGAGAGACCCTGTTTCTCCTAAAAACAGAAAAATTTTAGTCTCTCCTCAAAATTAGAAAAAATGTGCCTGTTGTTCCAGCTACTTGGGAGGTTGATGCAAGAGGATCGCTCAAGCTTAGGAGTTGGAGGTTGCAGTAAACTACGATGATGCCACTGCACTCTGCTACCACTCTGTCTCTAAATAAATAACTCGGATATGTCAGTATATATAGATATGGTTATGGACATACTGGAAATACCTGTAGTTATACATACGGATGAGAAAAGGTCTGGAAAAATACATCGCCAAAAGTTAGCAGTGGCATGTGTAATGGTATTAGCAAAGTTTAGTTTTTCTTTCTACTTCTCTTTTTTTTTGAGACAGGAGCCTCAAGCTGTCCACCTGGGTAGAGTGCCATGGCATCA
>NW_003852417.1:15538708-15543887 GCF_000181295.1 Otolemur garnettii
CCGAGCCTCTTTCTACTTCTCAATATAAAGGCTTGTTGAATCGGTTTCCCTTCTGCTGTCCCTTTAGCTGTGATAGTTCTCTGAGATTAATGCTTTCAAAGTCCACTTTCTCATTCTTTTTTAGTAATAGTACCCTTAATTTTTAGCTGAGTATCGGAGTGACTAGAATAAAGACTACATTTTTCAGCCTCCTTTGAAACTAGCTAAAGCCATGTGTCTACCTTCTGGTTAATAGGATGTAATTGAAATGTCATATGCAATTTGTGGAAAATGTCTTTGAATAAAAGATACACCCTCTCATTTTTTCCTCCTTCTTACAGACTGGGAGGCAGACACAATAGCAAGAAGTTGGGGGAGCCTTTTTGGAGCATGAAAATAAAGGTCACACCCTAGGTGTGGCAAATAGGAAATCTGGAAGAAGACTGGATCCATGACAATTTTTTTTGTGTGTGACAGAGCCTCAAGCTCTCCCCCTGGGTAGAGTGCAGTGGCATCACAGCTCACAGCATCCTCCAACTCCTGGGCTCAAGCGAGTCTCTTGCCACAGCCTCCCAAGTAGCTGGGACCACAGGCGCCCACCATAACACCCTGCTATTTTTTGGTTACAGCCATCATTGTTGTTTGGCAGGCCTGGGCTGGATTCGAACCCGCCACCTTAGGTGTATGCTGCTGGCGCCTTAGCCACTTGAGCCACAGGCGCTGAGTCGACAATTTTGTATACCTTGCCATACTAGCCGTAGACTTCTCATCTCTGGATGTTCTCATCTTACATGAGAAGAACACATATGCAGAAAGCACTTATTAATTGGGGTTTTATGTATATCTAAATCAAATCTTAACTGACCCAGAATTAGTATATAATTTGTATTTTCCTTTGCTTTAATGATGAAGCATTTATATTCTACACTCACACAATATTATTTCTTAAGTGAACTATCAAGCTGTGATTCTTATGCAGTTTTAAGATTGCTTAATCTCCTAAATATCTAGTTCAATGGAAACATTATCATATGTTTACCAGGACACAAATACAAGAATATTCATGGCACAATCGATTTGTAATAGCAAAAATTTATAAGCCACTGATGAATACGGTTAAACTATTCCTGCTATTGACAATGGTGAAAATGAATGAACTATAATCGCAACATTATTGACAAACCTTAACAACATAACTGCTGAGCCAAAAGAACAAGTCCCAGGAGACAACATATAAAATGATAAGTTAAAAAACAAATGAAACGGCTCGGCGCCTATAGCTCAACCGGCTAATGCGCCAGCCACGTACACCTAAGGTGGCGGGTTCGAATCCCCAGCCTGGACCCGCCAAACAACAATGATGGCTGCAACCAAAAAATAGCCGGGCGTTGTGGCGGGCACCTGTGGTCCCAGCTACTTGGGAGGCGGAGGCAGGAGACTCGCTTGAGCCCAGGAGTTGGAGGTTGCTGTGAGCTGTAATGCCACGGCACTCTACCCAGGGGGACAGCTTGAGGCTCTCTCTCAAAAAAAAAAAAAAAAACAAATGAAACCAGCATATTATTTAGGCCCACACGTATGTGCAATAAAATATAAAGACAAGTAAGGGTACGATAAAAGTAAAATTTAAGGGAGGAGTTACTGCTGAGGAGGCGGTGGGGGACTGGCATAGGGAAGGAACACATTGGCCAGTCTAAGTCATGGAGACCTTGTGTCTTTTGGGTGGGTCCACGAGTGATTTATATTATTATAACACGTACAGTATAAATCAATGAGATGAAGTTTTTGTGAGCACCAAAGGGCCAGTCATAGCCCTTGATTCATGACACACTGTTAACATGAATCAGAACTGTAATTAATCCAGTTTTGTGCTTCTGAAGTTCATAAAACAATCATACCACTTGTGAAGCTGCCTATTATGCAGGCCTGGTTTTATTTCTATAAACCAGGCAACAAGGATGGATGTGTTTCTATTTGTGTACCCAACTGTTTCCCTAACCAGGTTTTTAAAAATAAACTTTTAATTTTAGAATACTTTTAGATTTACAGAAAAGCCTCAAAGATAGGACGGTGTTCCTGTAACACCCCCCTTTCCCAACTGTTAACACCTTATATTGCTATACCACATTTCTTCCAACTAATGAACTAATATTAATACGTAATTCTTAACCCGAGCCAGATCTCAAGCTTCCTGAGAGCAGAACCCATGCACCTTAGTGTTTCCCATTTTGCCTGTAGTCAGTGCCCTACATGTGTGTTGAATTGATGAAGATAATAAACTTACCAAATGACTACATTTTCTGCACAAGTAAGCTCCATATTTCATGATCATTTATAATTTGCTTTAAGCAGCTTTAGCTGCTTTGAGATAGAACCCAGAGCTAAGTTGCATTTAATGCTCTTAAAAGTCATTGTTTTTGAATTATTTACTAGCATTCTCATTAGAATGAGCCCAGGACGCCAAGTGCTGAAGTGGGTTTTTCTTTTTTCTTCCCTGGGTTTCTTTTCAAATCAGGTCACGGAAAATGGATGCTATTTCTTTAAATAATATAACCAAGCTGATCCCTGGATTACAATTAGGTTACGTAACTTGCTTATGAGCTGCTTTTCATTAAGACTTGCAGTGGGCAATGGGGCTTTACGTTTCAGAGCAAAGCTGGGGAGAACAATCCTGCTAAAAGCCAGAACACATGCGGTGTCAGCAGCAGGGACTGCAATAACTTCAGCATGAGATTGAGTTCAATGTGGGCGGCTCCTTTTCTCTTCAGATCCTTAAAACATCCTTTGTCTTACCAAACTCTCTGGGTCCAAATGCACCTAAAACGTACATGCTCAGGGGCCCACGCTGCAAGGGGAGCTCACAGTGGCCAGTCCCCAGAAGGCTGCGCCATCAGGAGCCCTCCAGGGAGAACATTCTCAAGTTTCTGCAGCCGTGTAGCTCAGTTTCATTTCTTGCAGAACACACATTACTGGGAAACATTTGAAAAATGTGGTCTAGGGAGGTAACAAAAATCCCAGTTCCAGGCTACAACCAGATATTTGCAAATAAGTTTCATAGACAATAGAAAGTAAAGCTGAAGGTGTCAGATTGGGTAGAAAACATGAAGCTTGATGTCAAACCAAAGAAATGAGGTCTGACAAGATTCTGGATGTGGGTTCCTCACAACATACAAACATCTGTTCTTAAAAATGGAGATGAAGCCAACTTTCCCCAGAAAGGCAGTTGTTCAGGATACTCATCAGAGGCTAAGACCATTTCCAATACTAATGTCAAAACCACCTCTTAGAGGATGATAAATGGTAGAAATTAAAGTTTTACAATTAAAGCAAACCAAGTTATCAGAGAATTAGGACAAAGAACTCTTGACCATAAATAAACAGGGAAAAGGTTCTGCCTGAGATTGAACCAGAACAGAACCATGGAAGGGAAGGGACAGTTTATTGCTAAAATTCTACCCAATGCAAAATTCTTTCTTGAAAGTGGAGTCATTGCGTAGTGATTAAAATAGCAATCAGGAACAATTAAATGAACTTGGAGCCCTTTATATACTTGAAGAAACACCTGTAATTTACTATATGGGAATAGCCAGAAGGATAATTCTTAAGGCAGCTAAATTAAAGCTTATTTCTTAACTTTTGATAAACATCATGTCTTACAAATTTCCCAAGTAGGGAAGGATATATTATTATACAGCTATATCAAATACTGAATAAAGAGAATTCTTTTTCTTTTAACTTATAGTTAAAATATTTTTGGTTAATGTCTTTCAACTGCCAATACTTAATATTTATAGTTCACTTTCGTACATTTTTAACTTAAAAATAAACTTTTAACTATGAATACGACCAATGTAAATGTAAACTATATGCATGAATGCAAAGCCCTTCATTAATTCTAATGGTATTGCACATTAATCTTGGCTTCGGCACAGTCCAAAACTTGCCTAAGCCCTGTCGGTTGCTGGGGAGTCTTTGATTCTTGTGTGTGTGTCTAATTTACTAATGAACCTTGGTGTCATTTAGGGCTGAACCAAGCACATCTGAACGGGTCTGGCTGATCCTGGGCAGCTGGGGAAGGGCACCCACAGTGTACTGAGCGGGGTTGGAAGAACACCAGAGCTGGGATGAGTCAGAGGCTCTCAAAGTGTGTAGTGAGTCAGAATCAATGCTCCCCCCCTAGCTGTAGCAAAAAAAAAAAAAAAAAAAAAAGGAAGGAGGGCTCTAAAAGGGGGGGTGTTAAGGGACACACCATAAACCCCCTCCTCGTGACCCCTGGCATCCTGAGTGGTGTGAGCTTTGCCTATTCCTAAAGAGGCACAGATCAGAGGCCACAATGTATATGTTGGCCAAAGGGAGAGCCAGAAAAGCTAACCCCAGGCCTAACTCTAACATGATGGACAGCAAGAAAGGGGGCAGGCTGGCCAGCACCTGTCACTAGGGTGTGATCACCAGCAATGCATCTTGGGGAATCTGCAAGTGATCCTGGGAGTCAGGGGATGCACCAGAGTGTGTGAGCTCAGGTGTTTCAGAGACTTGGGTTTAAATTTAAATCCTCACTTAAACTATGAGCTCCTCATCCCTTATCTGCAGGTAATAATATCCTTGCTCACTAGGTGGTTGGTCTGATGGGGGGTGGGGAGGTACAGGTTGCTAAACAGGATTTCATGGTATTGTTTAGCTCAACCCTGAGCCGAACATGAAAGAGGTATTCAATAAATATTTGGTGAAGGAATATCTAAGTGACCCCACCACCAGATCATCCAGTTGGGGCTGTGCTGGTCACCTGGCTGACGTGTTTTCCAGGACATAATTTCTTGAGATCCTATCCCCTGTCCCCTGGAGATCAGAAACAGAATCTGTTTCTTAATATGGGAATTGTCTCTCTCCTATGAGGAAAGATTATGCAGAAAAGCTACCAATGTAAATATCTAGAGTACTCAAAAGCTCTGTTCAATAATCCGCACACGAAGATGCACACGAAGTCTACAGATGCACACGACCTTTACAAATACAACTCCCCCCCCGTCAGCATGCCATGGTTGAAGATTAACATCTGAGTGATGAGAGGGCCAGAGGCTTTTGAGTCTTATTTTATTTTATTTTATTTTATTTTTTTTTTTGAGACAGAGCCTCAAGCTATCCCCCTGGGTAGAGTGCCATGGCATCACGCTCACAGCAACCTCCAACTCCTGGGCTCAAGCGA
>NW_003852417.1:15544846-15548737 GCF_000181295.1 Otolemur garnettii
GGCTCAAGCGAGTCTCCTGCCTCCGCCTCCCAAGTAGCTGGGACCACAGGCGCCCGCCACAACGCCCGGCTATTTTTTGGTTGCAGCCATCATTGATGTTTGGCGGGCCTGGGCTGGATTCGAACCCGCCACCTTAGGTGTATGTGGCTGGCACCTTAGCTGCTTGAGCCACAGGTGCCGAGCCTAATCTTCATTTTTATAGGTGAAGAAACGGAAGGTTAGAAAGGTTATATAAGTTGAATCCCCAAATGCCTGACTCTGAAGTCCACATTCTTTCCTTAGGGCTCTGGCACTTACTCCCCATTAAAATCACTTGCGTGTTTTTAAAACCTGGTGTTTTCACAGTAAAATGAGGATTGAACAGCTGCCTACCTACCCTTATGATGTTTTAAGAAATCATGTGAAATAATTGAGATAATCTATAAAAATGAGATGGGTGTAGCTCCTGAGACTAAATAATCCAAATTCAAATGAAGGATATTATATATATAACTGGGATACAAAATATTAAGTGTTCTTATACATTTACCTATTTGAGCAAAATGCTAGAAGCACAGAAAAGAGTTATTGCTGTCGCCTGAGTGAGCCATGGAAGGGTCTGCAAAGAGAGTAACATTTGAGCTAAACCTTTAGAAGAGGAGGATTTCATTAAATTAAAAACAAAATTAAACAAGGAGTTGAGGGAGGGCATTGTAAGGAGAGGAAAAAATAAAGACAAAGGCATGGACATGTGACAGCATGTGGCCTGTCCAGGACACGGGGAGCTGTAGAGAATGGCCAGAGTACCGAGTCCCTGGGATTGAGACGATGAGGCTGGAATGGCTGGACCAGATTGAGAAGGGCCTTGAATGCCACCCTAAGGCCTTTGGACTTAATTCTGTAGGCAATTGGGAGCCACCAAGGGTGATTACCCAAAGAATCCATAAGGACAAAGAGTCTGAACAGGGCCTTTTGCCATTCTGTTCTTGTGATGATCACAAAGTCCCATGTTCAGAACATCACAGTCTGTTGCCATGGAAATAGTAATGGGCCTCACTATGGGAATAAATTATCCTCATCATTATACCTTTCGTCCAAGGAACTCAAAGTGTTTGTTGTATGTGTTTTCTTTTCTTTCTTTCTTTCTTTCTTTTTTTTTTTTTTTAATAGAAGCACCAGATGGTGGTTCAGGGAAAGAAGAAAGCCTAAAGACTGTTGAATTAAAGGAGATTTCAAAGGAATGGAAGGAAAAACACAAGTTGAATTTTGAAAGGTTTAATCAAAACAGATGGCAGAATATCTCAGCCTGAGGGAAGGGAAAACTGTCTCAGAATCCATCTGATTTGGGAGATTCTTCACCCTTGCTTCCTGGGTCCTTGTCTGCTCCTGTCTGCCTGCTGACTGTTCAGTTAATGAGGAAAGGGAAGACGTGTGTGTGTGTGTGTGTGTGTGTGTGTGTGCACGTTCACATACACGTGCATGTGTGTCAGATAATGCCTATGCCTGGCATAAGAATTAACATGGTAGAAATGCTTTTTAAATTAAGTTACTATAAATACCAATTTATTATGTACGTGATCTTTACATATTTTCAGACCGATTTCTAAAAAATAAACAACAGAAAGTTTTACTATCTTCACAAAATTGTGTCTGCTGTTTCCACTCTGGGAGTCAAAGAAGGAAACTATTGTTTTTGTTTATCTGATTTGTACACACTTTCCTGTATCACTCTGCTTTAATTCAGCCCTCAGAACAGAATAATCCTATGAGGCTGGAATTGTTTTTCCTCCGTTACTGAGGAGGATGAGGCCCACAGAGATTGCAAGTATTGCCCAAGTTATTTCTAAATGGCAGAGCCTTGATCTGAACTCTGGGCCACTCTGGGTCTTTCCAAAATGCCAAGAGACTCCTGGCACTGCCACTCTATCCTCTAGGATGGAAAAGCAATGCCTACTCTAATATTCTTCCTTTAGAGGCGTGGGCATGGAGTAGGATTGAATCTGGAGAATGAGAAACAGTATTTACAGTTCTGATATTCTGTGCTTCTCATATGAGACCTCTGCCCCACTGCCTTGCCAGGCTGCCTGGGTCATTTCGAGTGGACAAATCTTATCTAATTGAAATAGTTTTATTTATTTACTTATGTAGTATGTAGGTATAGATTTATTCATTTATGACAGTCTTTCTCTACTGCCCAGTGTCATGGCCTAGCTCACAGCAACCTCAAACTCTTGGCTTTAAGCCATCCTCTTGCCTCAGCCTCCAGACTAGCTGAAACTACAGGTACCCACCACAATACCTGGCTAATTTTTCCATTTTCAGTAGAGACGGGGTCTCTCTCTTGTTCAAGCTGGTCTCAAACTCCTGAATTCAAAGGATCCTCCAACCTTAGCCTCTTATAGAGCTAGGATTACAGGTGTGAGCCACAGTGCCCAGCCTGAAATAGTTATTTTAGAAGGAAAAAGAAAAGTACAAAATGCAAAATGCAAGGAGAAGCGAGGGTACTGGGGTGCTGGAGTGGTTGTATTTATACAGCAAGTATTTAATGAATGCCTGCTAAGGGCCTAGCTAAAAGGAACAACACAGACAGGGGCCAGATATCCAAGAGGGCCCAGAAACAGAGCAGTCATGCAAGGATTTCTGCCCGGAAGCCTCATTTGAAATGAGCATTTAGCCATTATCCTCCATGAAAGACTGCTTCCTAAATTATATCTTATGCCTTGTTCAAGGAGGAAAGGAAAAGTCTATTCCTCTTAACTTATTCTAACAAGTGTATCTTAAGCATTGGTCCTCCCTGATCTCCTCACTACAGATCATCCTTACTACATATGATGCTTCTCAGCTCCCTGAATATTTTTGGTTCACATATGAATTCCAAATGAGATGGACCAGGGCAAAAATGCTTGAATTTGAATTCTTTATCAGTCTGCCTTTTATGGACTACACTATTTCATGGAGATGTACTACTGGCTGGTAACCGGGCTGTCTGGCTGAAGATTGTGGTTGTACTGTGAGTGGGAAGGGAAAGTGTAGGGGGAGGCAGCTGCTGTGTAGCAGAGAAGCAGGATAAGTACACAGAACCCAAGCCCCCGAATTCACCAGCTCATCTTCAGCCTGACCTTGACTCCTTCCAACCTGCCACATCACAAAAGAGGAAACATTTTTCTATAAAGGGTGTGCCTTTAGGTTTGTATGTTTCTAACACACACTCTCTGTGGCAGTACTTGGTTTTCTCTGCTCACTGATTCTGACTCACCTCCCATAGCTCTGAACACAACTACATTTACTAAATTTTAAGTGAATTTGAGAGAGTTTCTGACCCAAGTTCTTTGGGAAAACAGAAGCTTTTCTGAGGATGAAAGCTAAGGTGGAACCAAGGATACACATTTCAAACAGATTACAAATGTCAGAAAGTCTTTCAAAAATTGAGGGAAAAAATGATAACCAAACATGTAGGGTTCAGCAAACTTGGAAAGGCAGCAGAGACGAGGAAGGGGGGAAGTACAGGGGAGACAGAGGCCATCTGGGGGCTCTGTGCATTTTCATGCCATCCCAGACTCATTCTAGGACAGGGATAGGAGGAGTTGAGGAGGATTGTCCATGGTCACGAAAGGATTTTGGATTTGGGGAGTCAAGGAGAAGGAGGACTCGAGGATATGAACTTGAACAACCAATGGTAACATTCGTGGAGACAAAGAATTTTAGGTAAGGGTTAGGGTCAAGAAAATCTAAAGAGTTTCCTTTTGCCATTGTTAAGTTTGAGTTGTGTTTGGATGCAGGAGTCTGAAACTCAGAGAAGAGGTTCGGCCTGGAGAAATGAAGTTAGAATTTGCCAACACGTAGATTCTTAGTGCCAGAGAATGGATGCAATCACCCCCAAAGTGAGCGTAAAAGCCCTTGTTATGACCTGCA
>NW_003852417.1:15549791-15552797 GCF_000181295.1 Otolemur garnettii
GCCTGCCACAACGCCTGGCTATCTTTTGGTTGCAGCCATCATTGTTGCTTGGTGGGCCCAGGCTGGATTCGAACCCGCCACTTCAGGTGTATGTGGCTGGTGCCTTAGCCACTTGAGCCACAGGTGCCGAGCCATCCAGGATATTCTTATGCCTAACTTATTTTTCCAGACTTGAGCCAGTCTAATAATACATGATTTCCATCCCATCATCTTATATCTTCTGAACCTTCCCTCTTGCTTTTCTCTCCATTCTTCCCTTATAGTCTGTAATGCATTGTGTGTGTGTGTGTGTGTGTGTGTGTGTGTGAGTGAAATGGGGTTGCACTCTTTTGCTCCAGCCTAGAGTGCCATGGCCTCAGCTTAGCTTACAGCAGTGGTTCTTAACCTTCCTAATGCCGTGACCTTTTAATACAGTTCCTCATGTTGTGGTGACCCCCCAACCATAAAATTATTTTTGTTGTTTATAGTAGCAATGAAAATAATTTTATGGTTAGGGGTCACCACCACACATGAAAAACTATATTAAAGGGTTGCAGCATTAGGAAGGTTGAGAACCACTGGCTTACAGCAACTTCATACTCCTAGGCTCAAGTGATTCTCCTACCTCAGCCTCCAGAGTAGCTAGGACTACAAGCTCCTGCCACAACACCCAGCTAAATTTTCTATATTTTTGTAGAGTTGGTGTGGGAGGGGTCTCACTCTTGCTCAGGCTGATCTTGAACTCCTAAACTCAAGGGATCCTCCTGCCTCGGCCTACCAGAATGCTGGGACCACAGGCCCAGCTGTCTGTAATGCTTTTTAAAAAACCTGCTTGACAGCCTTCTTCTTATTTCCAGCTGTCCTTGTTTTTCTTGATGACCTACTATTTTACTCCTATATATTACTATCTTCCACATCATATCTGATTATTATTCCTAGCTTCAACATTAAAAAAAAGATAGTTTGAACCTCACCATTATCATTTGACATTGACCGATTTTAGCTCTTACTCTGAGGTGTCATCTCAAAATTCACAAATATTGTCTGGGAGAGGGCTGGGTATTTAATCATACTGTTCCTCCATTGCCAAGTGCATGGTGACCTTCAGGTAGAATGCATCTACTAGTTGTTAATGGTCAACATGCATTCAGATTGTCCAATAACCATGCTGACCAGCTATTTAATACTTTAAAGATTCCCCCTTGCTAAAATATTAGCACTTCTATAATTGAGACACACTAAGAATGACAACTTTTAACTTTAATAATCAGCCTGAGAATTCATGGAACCTAAACCTCCATTTACACGACTCTTGGTGCCCACTGACATCTATATTGTTTCTGGAAAGAGCATGACGAAACAAGGTCAGCAAAAATCCAAAACAGGGGGTTTATGGGCCTTTCTTGCTAAGGACTGATACTACTACTATCACTCTAAAGCAGGCATCTTCAAACTATGGCCTGTGGGCCACATGTGGCCTGCCTAGGACATTTATCCAGCCCGCCAGGTGTTTTTGCCACCGCTGCCTGTCCTGCTTAGCAGTTGACTCATCCCGGGGCCTGCAGTCTGGCCCTGCAACGGTCTGAGGGACAGTGAACTGGCCCCTGTTTAAAAAGTTTGAGGACCCCTGCTCTAAAGACTAGAGTTCTCTCTGCCTTTGTCCAGTGATTTTCAACGGGGGGACAGTTGAACCTTGGGCCCATCATAAGAATTCCCAGGTGCGGGAGAGGAGATAGTTCAAAAAAACACATCCAATATTAGAATAAACTTTTTACTGAACATTGAAAAATGAATGAGTCCTTTTGCTTTGGTTGTGAACTAAGTGAATCCAGACATATACAGAAAATAAAATAATTTTGATAGAGAGATCAGGGAGAGAACAAGATTTTTCTAACTTTTTTGTTGTGGACCACAGGAATAAATACATTTTACATCATTTAACTCAGTACATATTTGTGTGTGGGGGGTGGGGTGGGGTGGGTGTAGATAGGTAATTAAAAAAACAACCTCCCCCCCTTTTGACAGCACACTCTTCTTTTTTTAAAAACGCTGATTATAACCACCTAAATTGATTTTGTGACTCACATTTTTTGGTCCCAGTGCTGTTTTTTGTCGTTGTTGTTGCAGTTTTTTTGGCCAGGGCTGGGTTTGAACCCACCACCTCCGGCATATGGGGCCAGCGCCCTACTCCTTGAGCCACAGGCACTGCCATGACCCACATTTTTAAAAACATGTCCCTGAGATGATGAGTGATAGGGTCAGAATCTTGGGAGAGAGTAAGATTTTTAAGTTTATCAAAAGAAAGCATTTTTAGAACAGTTGACCATGTCCCCAAGAGTGCAAACATACCATTCATTTTCCTTTTTTTAGAGTCCCTGCAGCATTCCACTCTTTTATTCCAACTTGCATGGGCAACAAGTATGAGTATAAAGCCAGTTTACTACAATGTGTGGAAATCTTAGACGATATACTGTGTGAAATTGGTAACTTATAGCCACATGGTTCCATTGTTTAAACTTAAACTTATCTAACAACTTACTAAGAGCTTGATTATTAAATTGTTTATCCGTGATTTTTATTACTATCAGGTAACTTTTACCACTGCCATGCCCCATTCTAGTTTGGCTCTCTTGGCTCACAGGGAAGCAAAGTCCTGTTTTCTGAACATACTGGAGAACCTCACCCTCCCATACAGGATGGGTCACATTCCACTCGGCCTCTTGAAATCCCAAGCAGGGATATTTTCTTGACACTCCCACCCAACTATCAACATCTCTTGCAGCTGGCCTCTCTTGTTGGTCTTCCTTTTAATCTACTTTTTAAGTGTACCCTTTTCTAAGAGTGACTTTCTAATCTTTTCTCCTATATCTTGATCCCAGAGCATCTGTATTCCTTCTATTCTTCACTTCCAAAAAAGGAAAGAGCCCAGAGCAGGTATATTGTCCACCCTGCCCATCAAACAATTGCATGAGCATAAGGTTTTTGGATCCCATCTGCTAGGTGAATTTTCTTGGTATAAACCAATAG
>NW_003852417.1:15553077-15554003 GCF_000181295.1 Otolemur garnettii
GTGATAAGAATGGAAAGAATAATGCAGGTAACACAGATCTGGAACCTAGTAAAGACTTAGTAAATGGTAACTATTATTGGATATTATTTATAACCTATAGGAAAATGTTTGTGATGAGAAGTATGTCCACCTACTCAAACTGAAATTGGAAGGCTGTCTCCCTTACATGAAGCACTTCTTTTTGGCTTATGGCTTTTTTGTTTCTCTCTGCACATCCATTTTCCTCTGTCTACTGACCACTTTTTCTGCTTTATCATTTTTTCTCGTCTCGTAAACTTCGGTTGGCAACTTGGCATCCTTCTGATTTTCAGCCACCATGGATGTATTTTTTTCTTAGTCCATAAACTCAGGATAGGAAACTGACTTGCCTAGCTCACCTTTTTACACTGGATGGTCCCAGATTTCTTCAATCATTTATTGTTTGGTTACTTTTGGGAGGAGATACGGCATGGCATCTTCAGGGGGCTTAATAAAGAAGATGTACTTGGGAGGGAAGGTAGAATATGGTTATCTCTAGTTGCACTTCAGGTTAAACGTACATACTTGTTTTGATCCAGAGTCCTAGTAGATGAAAATACTGGTCTATGAATGTGATAAATTGTGCAATCAACTAATTAATCCATTTCACAAATGGGAGTGATCATTTGCTTTATGAAGAGAACTCTGCTTTACATGAGGAACCATCATGAGATACCTGTAAGTAGCAAATTCTCTTTTCACAGGTATGAAATAATGTATTTCATTGTTTGTGTATTTACAATAAATAAATTGTATGTGTGAATACAATATACAATTGTATATATACAATTGTGTATATACAATTGTGTATATACAAAGGATGATTACCTGTTGCTTTTTCTCAGTGAATGACATTTCTTTCATCACTACCATTTGCCTCACTCTTTTTTTTTTTTTTCCATTTTTTT
>NW_003852417.1:15554200-15555501 GCF_000181295.1 Otolemur garnettii
TTATTTATAGTTGCATCCAATGGGCAAATATCCTTACTCAGCATCTCTTTTCATTTTCTTACTTTATTCTTGCTGTTTTTTCTTTCTTCCTATTTACTTTAACACCATTTTTTCTCTAATTTTTGTCTTGTTTGCTTTTGCTGTCTCTCTGTAATTTCCACTGCGGACATGTAAGTCTAAGGCATTGATGATGAAGCTCTAGATGAAGGTGTGTGGTGTTACTGCAGTCACTCCAGACTCCCCATAGCACAGAAGTACCAGTAGCTCTGTTTCCCAGGTGTCCCATGTATGCTCATCACCATGCACGTGATTATAAGCCTCAGTTCCATAGTGGAGCCAATACGCCAAATTGGATCTATCAACTGAAAGACTTGGCCCCTTATGGAAACAGGCTTTTTCTTATATACGTATAATAGTCTTGACTTGTTAACTCTTTAATTCATTCCCCCACATTGACTGGTTTTCTGTAATCTCCTCTTTGATATTATGCCAACATCCTAGCATATTTCAAATTGAATTTCTTATATTTTCATTCAAAGTGTATTCCCTATCCAGCTTTCCTACTGTCAGTGACGATGACGATGATAATGACAATGATGATGATGGTGAACTGTTCTGCCTTTCACTGGTCAAGCACATTGCCGCTCTCTTGCATATTATCTTATTTGTGCTTACATAACACCATTATTGGTGAAGGCTCTTTACAAAAATGGAAGCTGAGCTAAGAGGGCTAAGTAACTTGTTCAGAGTGGTTAAGACAGGCCTTCTAACTCTCAGTCCTGTGCTTCAAGTTGTAGAGCACCACCCACAGGGAATAGCTGAAGGTTTCTATCAATTTTGGTGATGCCAGAAGTAGCTCAAGGAGTTTGAGAAGAACCAACACTTATTGTGTGCCTTTTTGATACCACCAGCTACTCTGGTATTTTACATACTTTAGTTCATGGAACACCAACATCAACCCTGAAAAGCAGGAACGGATGGGCTAGGGCTCAGGGAGTCCCAGCTTGGCTGTCTAACCTGGCTGCATTCAGCCCAGAGTTCTGACAGGTCTATAAATGTCTGGAAGCCTGGTGGGAGGGGTTTACTTGCTTGAAGAATCACGAAGATCCTGAGAATGAACTTGCTCTAAGGACAATGGGGCAAATTTGGGTGAAAGTGGGAGCGATGTCATGAATATTACAAGCTGCCTGTCTCTAACCTTACGTGCTGACTCTGCTGTGGGGATTCCTGCCTTAGCCTGGTGAGATTGGGCAAAAGTGCAGGAACAAACAAAGTCATTTCACTCGAACGATATTAAGGCA
>NW_003852417.1:15555799-15557507 GCF_000181295.1 Otolemur garnettii
CCATCAACTGCTTGGACAACTATACTATTTTAAGAATACATTTTTTAAAAGAAGCAGCAGCATACGTATGAGACAAGCACTGTTTCCATGTTATATGTGCTTTCCTCACTCCCAGAGCTACTAGGGAGGAAATCAAAGAGGCCCGTTTGACAAATATTGGAGAGGTGGCAGCAGCAGAGAGATAGTAAATGTTATTATTTTTGTTGGCATATTTCCAGCCACCACTCATTCCCACACCTGGCTGTCCTGGCCTAGGAAGCAGATCACAAACATATTTTTTATCTCCATTATATTATGCAATGAGAAACGGAAGCTTGAGAAATTTAAGTAACTTGCCTAAATTAATACAATTAGAAAGCGGCAGAGCTTGGATTAGGATTTAGTTCTTTTTGGTTTTGAAGCCCATGCTGCTTCTTCTACATTATTCATTCAACAAACATTTATTGAGTGCCTACTATGAGTCAGGCACAAGAAGCAATGGGGAACAGAAAATGTCCCTGCCTAAGTGAACCTTATACCAGTGGCAGAGATTGACAACTGCTCATCAAAATGTGTGGGGACTCAACTAGACTGTGTTTCTCAGCTTCCCTTGCCGTGAGGGTTCTAGTCAGCTGAACACAGGTGGAAATGATGAGAGGCACATCCAGGCCCGGCCTGTAAGAACCTCCCTCATATGTTTCTGTGTGCTGAGATGACCAGTGTCACCTTGGAGGTCCTGTGTGGAAAAGAGCAGAGCTGCCACCACCGACGAGGAACACCTGACCTGGCCTGTTACACAATCAAGAAATCAATTTATATTTCCATCAAAACATTTTTTAATGTTGGAGACATTATAAAAATGTAGGAGTTTAGTTTTTAAAGCATTTGCTACATCTTAATTAAAACATACTCCTATATGGATAGGCACTTAAAAGAGTGTTCATTTTACCAAAAGAATTATAGGTAAAATCTCCTCCTATTTAAACTGAACTACTTTCTAGAGACAACTTTGAAAATCTAATGGTGTTGGATGAAAACAGTCAGCTGCTGACCCCAAGAGAAAACAAGAGGCTGCTGTTGGCTGAATAGGTACTTTAGGGCCCCAAGTGAGAAGGACTGCCTTGGCCTAGCATTGCTCACAAGCAAAGGGGTGATTATGCTTTAATCAGCCAAGTCTGATTTTGCATTAACCACCTCACTTTCCAAAAAGACTTGATGCTATACCCTCTAACCTGGCTTCTATCAGTTATGATAAAGGTGACATTTTAACCTCTTTCTGGTAATTCTTTTGTCCTTCATTTATTTATTTATTTTTTGAGACAGAGTCTCACTTTGTCACCCTGGGTAGAGCACAGTGGCATCCTAGTACCTATTCAGCAACCTCAAACTCTTGGGCTTGAGCAATCCTCTTGCCTCAGCCTCCTCAGTAGCTAGGACTATAGTCACTCACCAGCAAGATGGGGTCTTGCCCTTGCTCAGGTTGGTCTCCAACGCCTGAGTTCAAGCAATCCATCCGCCCTTGGCTTCCTAGAGTGCTGAGATTACAGGTGTGAGCCACCATGCCCAGCCAGAAGTTATTTCAGCGGTTCCCTTTGTTGGGAGGAAGTGAGTGGGAGAAGGCATAAGGGTGACCTTCTGCGTTGCTGGTTGTATCCTGTTTCTTAGTCTGGGTTCTAATTACACATATTATTCACTTTGTAAAAATTCACTTATGTTTTGTGTACTTTCT
>NW_003852417.1:15560121-15561209 GCF_000181295.1 Otolemur garnettii
TAGCTGGGACCACAGGCGCCCGCCACAACGCCCGGCTATTTTTTGGTTGCAGCTGTCATTGTTGTTTGGCAGGTCCGGGCTGGGGATTCGAACCCTCCACCTTAGGTGTACATGGCTGGCGCCTTAGCCGGTTGAGCCACAGGCGCCGAGCCCCCTCTTCTCTTTCAAAGCCTGATCTTCCCCAGCACCTCTAGGTCAGTCTGGTTACCACATAACTTGTTCTTCCTCTCTGATTCTTTTATCTTGATCCTAGCCACGCCACACTTTGCTGTCTCTTAATCTTCCTCCACCCTATACTTTGCAAGTCCATGTGCCAATCTTTCCTTACCTCTTCCTGCCTCAGTTCCCAGATCCAGTAGGTAACAGTAGAGAAGGGAGTTAGGACAAAGATCATGTCCTGAGTTCTAAGACTGGCACTCAAAATTCTCCAAAATGCTGTGTATTTTCTTTACACAAACATGTCACTCTACCTGGAACAACTGTGTACTCTCTTATTAATTGTGAAAACAGAATTTTCAACGCTCTGCCTTTGGTTACATTGGTCTCTCTTCTAGGAATGACCCCTACTTCTCTTCCTTTCTGAATCCTAACCATCTTTCAAGGCCTGGTCTGGAAGGACTGTACAAATCTTCCCACAAACCCCTCAGCGTTCAAGGGATTATAATCCCCTCTCCTGGTGTTATTAGCAGTTGGCAACTTCTTGAAGCTTAGTTTTCTATCATTGGTTCTCTATGTTTCCATTGCTTTCAGAGAAAAACAGAATTTTCTCTGAGTCTTTCCTGAGCTAAGTCTTGTCAAGTACTTGGCCTATTAGGTACATGGTGAGGGTAGGGATAGGGGTAGGCTGGTGAAGGTAGTTGGCATATGGCTTAATGAAGGGGAGGTCTCATCTAGGTGCTTTTGGCTTAGGAGCTAGATGAGTCAAAGATGACAGAGATCAAGACACATGTCTATAAAGGGATTCCTGAAGTCTGGAGGAAAAGCTGAAGGAGCCCTGCTCTACTAGATGGAGAAGCATTAGGCTAAGAGTCCCTGGGGAATACATTGGTCTGGTAGCATGCAACATTGCTTTGCATGCTTTTTCTTCC
>NW_003852417.1:15561858-15563359 GCF_000181295.1 Otolemur garnettii
AAAAAAAAAAGCAAAACCAAAACAAAACAAAACTCAGCACTGTTGGTCTTTGAGCATCAGTATAAGTGACAACCATATGCATTCCTGATTGTTGCAGCTACACTGCTCACTGAGGTCTGTTGGTCAGCTTTTGAATCACATCAGGTGTTAAATATTTTGAGTATCACCTGTGTATATATTTATAATTTCACTCTTTTCTTGTTAAATTTCCATCAAGGGCACCAGCTACTGTGCTAGTCATATAAAGATTTATATGATAAACTTTATTTGGCATTCACAACTCAGCATGATAAATAATTTTATTCTGTCGTGTACAGTTCTAATTAACATTAGCACTGAAGTCACCAGGACTGTCAGTTTCTTTATATGGCAGTGACCATTGACAATTTGTCTTGGTTTCTTGAACGTCATCCAGTACATTGGCCAAAGAGGCCAAAGCAAGAAGCTGTGTTATATAGCAACCTCCTCTTACCTCTGTTTTCTTTTTTTTTTTTTTTTAATTTGAACCTAACTTTTGCTTAGTACCTAAGTACATTGGGAGGTCTCCTTATTCGTTCATTCATTTATTTCTCCAGCAAACATTACAGAGTGCCTACTGTGTGCCAAGTACTGGACACAAAGGTGAGCAAGAACTTGATGTGCTTCTTGTCTTAAGTTTAGAGTCAAATAGATAGCTAATGTTAGAATAAGCCAAGAAGTCATGTTCCCACTCTGGCTTTAATCTCATCCCTTTCCATTTCCCCTAAATCAATTATTTTCAGTTCTTACAACTGTGGTTTTTGTTCCCTTCTGCCCACCAATATACTCGTATCTCCCTTACATTGTTTTTCTTAGATCATTTATTTAATTTTCAAATTTCAGATTAATAGGAGGGTATGAATGATTAGGTAACAATGTTCACATTTGTTAGGTAAAGTCCCTGTTGTAGTTGTGTCCTGCACCCAGGAAGTGTGCCATATACCCTTACATGGTGCCCATTAGGTGGGAGCACCCTGATCCCCAGCCCTCCTCCCCATTACGCCTTCCCATCCCCCCAACTTAAACTGAATTGAGTTTATCTGTTGTGCAGGTGTATATTAGTTTGTCTACTGGCTTCATATTAGTACTGAGTACATTGGATACTTGCTTTTCCATTCTTGTGATACTTGACAAAGAAGAACGTATGTCTCCCTTACGCTGATGTAATAAACCGCTTATCTTCATTTCAGTTCTTGATTAGGTCTTTTCTCCCTGTCAATAGACTTCCCAAGGAATTCAGCCTGAACCCCTCCTTGCTCACTCTTTAACCACTTACAATCCTGCTTCTACCCCTATGTGTCTGGGTTTGTATTGTTCTGTGCATTATTTCTATTTGGTTAACTGAGGGTTCTCTTTCCTTTCTGTGCTAACAGGCAGTAGCAGGCAAGGAAGTCCCTTCAAATCTGGGAAACTTTGTCCCCAAAAGCCTCCCCCCAGGCTCATTTCAGAAAAAAATGCCTCCTGTAGGAAGCAACTCACTATT
>NW_003852417.1:15564303-15566580 GCF_000181295.1 Otolemur garnettii
TCACTAACCATTTGGCCTTGGATAAGTCATTTAATCTCTCTGGGTTTCAGTTGTTCTATCTGTAATTTGAGTAAGTTGTGCCAAGGGTCCTTTCTTGCCTTAGGAGTTTGTAGGTATTGGAAACTCAGTCCAATAGATGAGGAAAGTGCCAAGGGAAAGAGTATCCCCAATGTCTCCTGATGCCAGGGACAATAGTAAAGCAAGGAGATGGCAAACTCTTCACTAGGTCATAAAAAAGGGTAGTCAGAGAAGAAGGAGGCAAGGAGAAGATGGACAGTGTGGAAGAGCAGAGGGGTGAAAGGGACTCTGTCCTGAAACCACATAGACACTCATCGAATGAGAAGGCAGGTGCAGGTCCCGAGCCTGTGCACCCAGGACATAATGAGCTTGAAGTGGAGCTGCGACCCATGCTTGCTCTATGAACAGAAATACATACATCTTCTCTCCTCGAATGAAGACATGCAGCACAATCACCAACTATTGCGGTTAGTTGAACACCTTGAACTTCCCTGTTAGAAGGTGAGCGTCGTGAAGACAGGAACCCTCTCTTTTCGGTTTTTATATGATAGCCTTCCAGCCCTCTGTAGCAAATAGGCATTCAGTGTGTTAAATTGGAGTGAAGAATATTCTTAGATTTTATTCGGCTCGGTACTGAAGGGGGATTCTGAGAGTGATTCAGAGTGATTCATACATTGAATGATTTTAGCATTAATGTTTGTGCTTTATATGATCTGCCTTTATGAAAACTGTCCTCGTTTATTTACTTATTTATTTATTTATCTGTTTCTTCTGCAAGTGAAAGCTTTTGAGGACAGAAATTTTCCACTGCATTCCCAACCCTTAAAATAATGTTTGGCTCATCGTGGGCTTTTAATAAATGTTTACTGAATGACTGCATGAATAAATCTGTGGGTAAAATCCCTACTTATGAATATTGTATTTGAGAACTCAGGCCTGCCCACTTGCTTTTGCGATTGGGGGAGTACAGCTGTGAATTTCTCCTTCTCTGGTTCCTCGTGAGGTACCTCTGCCTCAGTGGCAGAATTTGGGTAGCCCTGGAAGGTGAGCGGAAAAGAGAAGAGAGAGTGGGCCTTTGTCACTATGTGATCACCCAGGAGTTCCACTACTGCCTGCTTGAACCCTGTGCTTGAACCTTGTGCTATCTGCAGCTCAGTAGTGTACAGGAGTGCAGAGGTTTGGCCAGGGCATGGCTAGCCCTGTATGAATTGTTTAAGGGGTCCCTCAGCAAGCCCTGACTGGGGACTCTTCAGAGGGCACTAACAGGCACCACTAGGAACTCTCACCCAAGGTATTGGCTACCTTGGTGGGGCCTGTTTCATAGCACCAGCAGCTGGGAGAGCCCATCTTCACAAGAAAATTCAGTCCTCAGTGGTCAGCAGAGATATGAAGGAATGAATGAATTGGTGGATCATTATCTATTTAGTTGCATCAGTGTATAAAATGCAAAAGTGGAGTTCTTCTGAAACCAAATCCAATGAAGAATAAGACTATCAGCTTTGGGCTGGACACAGAAGGCCCCACCTTCTGGGAGTACACCGGCTGTTGGAATCCACCACCTAACGATGGGGAAAGGGCATCATCCTAGCAACCATTCCCGTTGCTCTCAGACAGGCTGGCTGAACTATGAAACGGGGTAAAGTTCACCTTCAGTGGCCTCTGCCTTCCTTTCTGTGACACTTACTTTTTTCAGTTTCTCTACCTCCAATAACTGGGAAGAAAATCATCTGTTCAACTGAACTCATAGGAAGTCTAAGGCACAAGTAATTTGCTCCTCCTCCCGTAAGTATCTGAATGTTAAAAGAAGTCGCTCAAATTAGCAACAGTATAGCTTTGATTTGATAACTCCTTTGAGGAACAAATTCTGAGATAAGCAATAGGGGGGAGAAGCATCCCAAATATTCAATAGGAAGATGGTGAAATCAATAAAACTGAATGGTGGTATAACCCTTAAAACCCAAGAAGCTTGAGGCATATATATGTAAATCTATAAGAAATAATGTTGAGCTGGGCATGGTGATATGTGCCTGTACTCCCAGCGACTCAGGAGGCTGAAGCAGAAGGATTGCTTGAGGCTAGGAGTTCCAGGCTGTAGTGCACTATAATAATGCCTGTGAATAGCCACTCCAGCCTGGGCAACATAATGAGACCCTATATCTAAAAGAAAAGAAAAAGAAAGAAATAACATTGAAAAATAAAACTAGGCTTGGCGCCTGTGGCTCAAGTGGCTAAGGTACCAGCCTCATACACCTAAGGTGG
>NW_003852417.1:15567091-15573267 GCF_000181295.1 Otolemur garnettii
TCCTGTATAGGAAAGGAAAAGAAGAGAACACCAAAATATTAACAGTAGTGGCGTGTGAGTCATGAGCTATAGGTAGTTTCTATTTTCATTTACCAGCTCCTCTGTACGTGCTCGATTTCCTACAAGAAAGAGAGGAATGATTTGTTTAAAGGATTATCCCGAGATAGCAAGTTATAAACCCAAAGGAATGAATCTCTGTTGTTGAAATTGTAGGCACTATGGGAAGCTTGGGGGTGGGGATATGTCTGGCATCTCTCAAAGCACACAACACAGGCCACTGCCAATCCAATCCTCCTACATATACAACTGGCTTTGGCATCCAGACTTCAAAATTGAGTTGCAGCCACTACAGCAAGTCTGATTGAAGCCTACATATGTTAGGGAGGCATGCCTGTGTTTTACAGCATTAATACTCAGGAAAATAGATTATCCTTTAATCTCAGAAGGGTGCGAGGAAAGCATTCATTGCAGTGTGGTTTTAATCGTGAAAAATTTAAAATAACCAACATTTCCATCATAGAGAACATAGTCCCCAAAATTTAGATATTAAAAACCAAAGGAATTTTATAGTACCTTTAGTTAAGGTTAGTGTACATGAAAAACGTTCATCCTAGGAGATCTAGGCCAGTTGTTGAGACTAAAAGACGTGGAGGGGTCATTCAGGGAAAGAAGACTGTCACATAAACGCATTCACACCTACATTGCGATCGGGTCCAAGACATATTAGAAGTGCATATGCCACTGGAGAATTCACCATTAAGCAACAAGTAAGACGATATTGCTAAGTAGCTACTTCTGAAAAGTGAATTAACTAACATAGAACCCAAGGATATTTTTCAAAAAATGCTGCATAATGTACAGAGATGAAGTTAGAGCAGCTAAACAACAAGATCTGTTGAAGAGATCAGAAATCCTAATTTTTGATAATGGCACACTGACTAATGCTTTTTATTTGACTTGAAAAAAAATCAACTGCCTGGACAATAAGTTTTATAACTCAAGTAACAGTTTAGAGGGTACAAGAACCAAAAGAAACTCTAAGAAACTTAGTCCAGCTCTTTTCTGGCTGGAACCACGGAGGGTGTTGAAGAGAAGAAAAAGTAGGTTCCTGCTGTGCCAGAAACCTCTAAGAAAAAGTGAAGGAATTTTGCAGAGCTGAAGATCGCGCCTGAGAAGATCAATTGCTCAAAACACGCTTCAGAAGACAGGAAGGGAGCTCATCTATGAAAAGTGAAGCATTATCACAAGGAATATAGGTGGATGTACAGAACTGAGATTGAAATGGCTAAGCCGGCAAGAAAAGCTGGTGACTTCTACGCGCCTGCAGAACCCAAGCCTGTTGTCAGGATCAGATGTTATCAATGCCGTGAGCCCAAAGGTCTAAAAAGGGTTGCAGCTTCTTTGCCTTCACCAGATCTTCAATGGAACCTTTGTTAAGCTCAACAAAGCGCTGATTAACATGCTAAGACCATATAGAGCATGGGGGTACCCAAACCTGAAGACAGTAAATGAGCTTATCTATGTGTGCTTACAGCAAAATCAATAAGAAGTGAATTGTGTTGATGGATAACAGTTTGATTGCTTGATCTCTTGGTAAATATGGCATCATCTGCATGGAATCTGATTCATGAGATCTATACTGTTGGGAAATGCTTCAAAGAAGGAAATAACTTCCTGTGGCCCTTGAAGTTATCTCCATGGGGTGGACTGAAGAAAGAGATAACCCACTTTGTAGAAGGTGGAGATGCAGGCAATAGGGAAGGCCAGATCAACAGGCTTATTAGAAGAATGAACTAAGGTATCTACCATGATTATTTTTGCAATCTGTTCAGTTAATAAATAGTAAGTGCTTTCAAAAAAGGAGAAACAATCCAAAATCAGTATCACGTGTTGGCAAAAACCATTCAATTTGCTTAAAGAGAGCTAACTTAACAAATATTATTTTTAAATTGTTAAAAGGAAATTTCTAAGATGATCCAAATAAAACTCTATGTATATGTAATACCTACTTTTACTTAATAACACATGCTTTAAAGTAAAGCAGAAATTTGGATACTCAAAGCATGGCTGTGTGTAAAGGGGTCAATATCTAGTCTGGACTGCCAAGTGGGCTCAAAATCCTGTGGTTTGGTAACAATGAAGTTCAGATAGAGATAAAATACTGTATCCAGAAACTTTTTATCCCCAGGACTGTGCCTAGTTTGCAAATTAAGGCTGCATCTTTGTCAAAAAGGAGCTTGAGTCACCAGCCGAGAGAAGTATCCTGCATTTCTTACTGATATATTTACAAACACCAAGGTTTCCAATATCTATGATTTTAGAGGACAAAGATTCTGAGTAGGAAAGCAGCAGTTAATAAGAAAGCAGTAGAATCCGGGGGTTATTTACAGCTGCAGTGTGTCCTTAGGAGACACTGCATACCGTTAACTTTGCAGTTGGCTTTATCTGTGCCTATTATTCTAGCTTGATGAATAGTTAGGCAGATTGTTACCTTCTCAGTGTGAGCTATTTTTTACTTTCTCATGGGGAATCCCAAATGTCTAACATTGTAGGGAATCCTTTGTATACATTATTTAATTTAATCTTTGCAACAATCCGACAAGTGCTAGAATCCTATTTTACAGATTGGGAAACTGAGGCTTGGAGATGTTGAAGTTGTTTGTTCAAAGTCAAACAGCTATTAAGTCATAGCCATTTCAAATTTGGGCCTGCCTAATGCTAAACATAGTCTTCTTAACATTTATACTTCAACAAAATATAGAAAGAAATTAAAGACTATTCAAACTAAAACTGACAAAATCTAGAGCTCATTGTTTATGGGGAAGGGGCAGGCTCATGCACTGTAGGGATGACCATAGATTGGTAGGACCAATTTTTCTGGAGGTCAGTTTGATAAATATATAGTAAAAGATTAAAGATGTGCCTTTTCAGACAGCAATTAATCTTCTAGGAATTAAAAGAAATAATTTCCAAATTGCACAGAGGCATACATTAGAATTATAGCATGATTTACAAAAATAAACACATAATAAATAGAAACAACATAAACATTTTTAGGAAGGGACTGGTTAAGTGGCTAAAAACTACACAATGCCTGAGTATTTGGCTAGGCATGGTGGCTCAAGCCTGTAATTGTAGCATTTTGGGAGGCCAAGAAGGTGGGAGGGTTGCTTGAGGTCAGGAGTCAAAGATCAGTCTGGGCAATAATGAGATCTGTTTTCTATAAAAGTTAAAAATATTAGCCTGGCATGGGGCTCATGCCTATAGTCCCAGCTGCTTGAGTGGCTGAGGCAGGAAGACTGCTGGAGCTCAGGAATTTGAGGCTGCTTTGAGCTATGATGGAGCTACTAAACGCCACCCTGGGTGACAGAGCAAGATCCTATCTCAAAAAAGAAAAAAAAAAAAGTATTCAACTATTAATGATGAAAATACATTGTATAGTAAAAGACACAAGAGTACTGATGAGAATTTATAGTGTAATTTTATTTTTATGTAAAATTGAATACACATACTATATATGTGCAAAGATACAGAAAGTGATGCATGGAAAAATGTTTTTCTCTGGTTCTATGGAGTTTAATTTTTTACCTTTTGGGTGCTTTTCACTATTTTTTGAATATTTTATGAATCTGTACCATTATTATAAAATAAAAACAATTAAAAAAAAAGAGTGTCAAAGTTAAATCAGTTCTTGCCTCAGTACCTGGAGTGATTTCATGTACTCTAGCCATATATTTTATAGAATTGGAAATCTATTATGCTTTGGAGAAAATTCAATAGGTATATTATAAGGATTATTATTAATGTACAAGTCAATAGGGCCTGGTCTGAAACCAGTCCCATCTACACTATAAACGTTAAATGCTGCCTTTACATTTTCATTAAAAAAATCTCTTCAAAGCACTTTCATTTAGTTGGGATCAGTCCTACTAGTTGATTGGCATTGTACTTTGGGAGTAAAGCAATTTCCACTTACATAGCTAACGTAAATGAATTTCAGAAAGCCTACTCTAGAGTTCAGGAAGTAAATCTAATCATTTTTTTCCTCCTCTTATTTAGAGTTCCTGGGAGGGTACTAATTGAAGTTAAGGGAGTGGGTCTGTTTAGTAAAAGGAGACAGAGATTGAGAGAAGTTGAATATGACCACAGAAAAGATGACAAATTGGAGATATTTAAAAGGGTATTATAACTGCTTTAGAAAGTGATTATGACTCCAAGAGGAAGAAGAAAAAAGTCAGAGTCTCACTTAAGAAGTAACACCACCCTAGAAAAGGAATTCTTTCTTTAGCATCCATGAACGATTATGGCAATATAAATAATACCTTAAGTTTCATTTGTCACTCAACAGAATCTTAGCACCGTGTGTCTTGAAGATGTTTTAAGGATAATTAAGAGACTAGGCTGCAGAGTGTGGGGGCTGGAAGAAGGAGATGCAGGAGTTATTAACAGTTGAGGCTGTGGAAATAAACGGGGTCAACCTGAGTGAGAGGAGAGGAAGAAAATTAAAAAAAACTTTGCGGAGCCCACCATTTTATGGCCTCCTAAAAAAGAAAGCAGCCAAGAAAAGTACTAGAGAAGGGAAATTCAAAAAATAGAGAGAGACGGAACCATGTTGAAGACAGGGAAGGAGAGGAGAGTTTCAAAAAGGAGTTAGCAGTACCAAGTACGGTTGAGAGGAGGCCATGTGAGGGGAGGGTTGAAGTGCCCACTAGATTTGGCATTCAGTTACTAGGAACATCCTGAACAGGTGGCTCATTTGTGGGTACCAGAGGCCAGAGCAAAGGTACTTTTGCACAGTCTGGATTGGACTAGACTGGGAAGTAGATCTTGCAGAAGGTGAATGTCTTAGATATATACTCCTGCTATTATTTCTAGCTATTATTAGGGGTGAGAGGAAGGGGATGGGGGCTCCTCCAACCCCAATAATAATAACTGGAGGTGGCTAGAGGTAATGCTAATGCAGGTGAGGGCTAGAGCTCAGGAAATGTACCTAGGGCTGCTGTAGTAGATCTTTGACAAGAATCAATGGAATGAATGCAAACAAATGAAGGAATATATGAATGGATGTGGGAGTGTAGGATAGAGGTGGTTCGGTTAGCTTGACCAGGACAGGAAGGGGGATGGTAATATAGCACATGGTAGTGAACAACCGACAGAGGACCTACCTATGGAAGAAGTTGCCAGCTGTTTGAAAGAGGTGCCAGGGAGGTTAGTGTTTTTTTGAGGCAGTCAGGTATCAGTAGAAAGTTGTGAAGGGCTTAGGGATTTATGGAGATTAATTTAGGGTAGAAAACACAGGAAGACAGAAAATCCTGGAAGACAGCATCAGCAGGGCAGGATTGAGGAAGGTTAAGAGCACTAAACGGGGATACGAATGCGGGAAAGGAAAGGATGGATGTACACTTTACGCAGCACAGCCAGTGACTAATTCATCCTTGGGACAACCCAGAAAGAGAGACAGGTATTACATTGCTAGAATTTGGGATGAGAGATGAGGTCCAGATAAGGCTATCAACACGCTCAGAGAGGCGGTTCAGCCGCTCTTTGATTCCTCTATTGACAAGGCACACTCTACTTTTGCAAGTAGCACTTCTATTATAGAATAAGAAAAAAAGGTAGAAAAGAAGAAAGGTGTGGGCCCCCTTGAGAGGAAAGATCTGTGAATGACAGACATTTTAGGTAATTCATGGAATTGCAGAGCCAGACTTGTCAGTCACTTCTTTTCGACTGTAAAACGAAGGGGGCAGATTATCTTTCTTTTTCCCTTGTCTAATAGCCTGTGAAATCATCTAGGCAACTACCTCCCAATTTTACAGAATAAAAAAACGAGGCCCGCGGGATGTGTCTTGCTCAAAGTAATGCAACACATTAAAGGCGAGTAGGCCCAGAACCGACTCCTCCCCCGTCTACTCGGCCTCTGGCGCTTCACAAGGCTCCCTGAGAGAGAAAGAACAGCGGGAGGCTGCAGGCTGGGCGGCCTAGCTCTCGGCTCGCAGGGGTTCGAGGCCGCTTCCCCGCAGCAGTCAGAGAAACGACCCGAGGGGAGTCAAGGGAGGGGAAGAGTTCTGGAGGGGAGGGGACGAGTTCGGGCCTCCTTTCCCACACTTCGTTAGGACGCGGGCTGGGGCGGACCTGCGGCCGGCAGAGGGCGCGGGGCGGCTCCGCGCTCCGCCGGC
>NW_003852417.1:15573461-15593905 GCF_000181295.1 Otolemur garnettii
GCCGAGGAGGAGGAGAACATGGCGGCCGCGGAGAGCGGCTGAAATGCTTGTTCTTCAGGCCAGGCGAGCGGGACGCTGACGCGGTTCGCCGAGCCCTGTTCTCCGACGGCTGGACAGCGACTCTGCGCGCCTCGGCCGCCTGTTTGCCGTTGCTCCCTCGAGCAGAGTCAGTGCCAGGTTCGTTCTGCATCCCCCTACGGGGGGACCCCTGCTCCGGAGGAGGGGGCCGGAGAGCCGCGGCGGCGGCGGCGGCCGCCTGGGCCCCGGGAGCTGGGCGCCTGGCTCGAGGAGCAGCGGAGGCCGCGGCGGCGCCGCCACGGTGAACGCGGCCCAGAGGCGGCGGCGGCAGGTGAGTGGCGGGCGGCGGGCGCGGAGCCTCCGGGTGGGTGCAGCTGTCACGAGCCGCGCGGCCGCCGAGGCCCTAGGGGGCGGGGAGCAGCTGGCGCCCCTCCGCCCCCTGCTCGCCTTTCTCTCCGTTCCGTCTCCCCCTCCCACTTTCCCCGAGTTCCCCTCTTGGCCTGGCGCGGCTGGAGGGGGCGGAGGTCGCAGCTGTCACGGGCACCAGCTGGGGGCTGCTCCCCGCTGAAGGAAATCGCTGCTGCAGCGACTTCTCTCCGCCTCTTTTCCAGTTGCCCTAGTTAGCGCGGAGAGGGCGAGCATCCGCGGAGGGTGCGCGAGGCTGCGCGGCCGCCGGCCGGGTGTGGGGAGCGGGCGCCCGGAGCCGCCGCCGAGAGGGGGAGCCGGAAGTCGGCGCCGGCGCCCCTCTGCCCCGACGAGCGCCGTGACCTTGGCCAGCAGGCTAACCTCTCCGAGTCTTGTTTGCCCGGACCGCGAAATGGGGGTGATCGTGGCATGCCTTTCCGCCAGCGCAGCCTTCGACGGCGCTTCTGTTTAACCCGGTGCACTTGCATTTTCCCCTCCTTCGGGGAAGGGCTTTGAAGGTAGCGTTGGGAGGGATGAGTGAGATTTTCTGTTGCTGCTGGGATTTGGTCCCATTCCTGGGATTTGGCCGCAGGGACCGCGGAAGGGAAGCAAACATGTTGAGTAGACGATTGGAAGGTGGGGCAGGTTAGTGGTCAGCGACAATTGGAGTCGCTCTATAGTCTCTTGGAAAAGCCATGGGGAAATCGGACACCGGGGTCCTTGTTTGTAATACCCAGCTGTGTGGCTTTTTCTTTTTTCTTTTTTTAAAAGCAGTCACTCTCATGGGCTAGACGCTGCCTAGTCTGAGCAGAGGGAGCCAGAGGAGTTGACCATACTGCCTGTGTGTTTGTGTGTGTGTGTGTGTGTGAGAGAGACACACACAGACACATGTACAGGCCATGGTGCTGTGGTCAGAGACTTTGGTAGGAAGGAAAACTTTAAACTGGAGGATCTCTTGGCTTTCATGCTTGGCTCTCTTCGTTCATCGTAGAGGCGTTGAAGAGGCAGGTGTCCTTGTGAAGAAGGTGACTTATTTTTTCTTTTGAGATGGTGAGTTTTTAATGTCGAGTGTGATGTTGGCGAATGAAGGGTTCTTGAGTGAACTGCAGTCCCAGCACCCTCGGTGGATGCCCAGAAGAGTCTCTGTGGCAATTGTTTGCTAGGTCTGGTGCTTACACTTAGTGGTTAAGAAATCTTCAAGTGTCCGTGTAAAACATTACTGCCCTGAAGGTTAGATTATATTGTATAGTTGAAAGGATGGATCTCGAGGGTTAAATTTGTTTGAGGTTTGTCTCTTCTGGAATGGTTGGAGGTTAGACTCAAAAAACCAAAAAGTTGGCCAAAGGGGCCTCTCAGCTTCTTTCACAGAAGCTATGATGTAGTAGGAAGAGGGTCGGATTTCTTCATCTTGAGAATAACGTGAAAAGAAAGTATTTGCTTGGGTCTTTTTGGTCTTGAACCAGAAATAGTTGGGGGTTAAATAGTGAGGTTTGATTCAGCTTAGTAAACAGGCATTCCTTGAACTGTTTGTCATAAACTAGGTAAAATGGAAGTGTTTCTGTTTTATCGCCTATACTTTGTGGAAAGGTCTAATTTGGTTTTGTGAACTAATGTCTAAAATGTTTTCTCTCCATTTCTTACTTAAAAGACTTTATGTTTTGGAAACAGTGGGCCAAAAAGGAGTTCTGAATGGTTTGGAGAGAAAATAGAGAGCTCCTGTTTTGATTTTTTGTAGATGCTTTGCACTATTTATTACATTTACTTAACCTACACTGAAGTTTGATCTATAATGTGTAAAACTTGAATTTTACATAGTTTATAGTAAATCTCTTCCTTATTTCTCTGTGACAGAATCTATAGGATTGTGTCTATTAAATTGCTTTTTGTGTGGTTTAAACCAAGGGAGTATTTTGGATGTGCCTTTTTGGGTAAGTGGTTTTATTGGAAAAAAAGAAAGTGCTTGATAGAACTAATGGTGATTGTTCCACTTAAACTGGGATTATATAGACAATGCTTTTTCCTCTCTGATTCTGCCAACATTTGTTTTTCTTTCTCCCTCAATTCCAGGGTTTCATTTCTAGAAATCTGGGCTGGAAACAGAAGCAGCAGTTTGTATAATCCCGAGAATTTGCTTATGCCAGGAAGCTGTAAGGGTAACATGAAGTGGGTGTGATATAAAGATACTGCTACTACTTAAGACATTTAACTGTTGAGAGAGTGTAAGGTCAAACTTTAATTTTTGTTGAATTTCCTGTTTTCTATGTATGTGTTAATCTTTTAGTGGGCAGGGGATTGGGTTGCTATGGTAGTGACTGATGTATATTGTGAAAGTGTTGGCAAAACTTCATGCTTTTACTCTATAGAGAAGGGTGGTAAACAAGCCTAAATAATTTAAAGATGTTGTTCCCAGAATGGAATGTTCTCTGAATGTCCTCTTGATCCTGCTAATCCAGTGAGCAGTCCTCACTAGGACTAAATGTTAAGTAAATGATAAGGGTTGTGTAGAGGTGCTGAAAGGTAGAGTGGGGGAGAGAAGGTATTGAACTCGCCTTAAAAATCATTTCTCTGTTGGACTGTGATTTTTAACTGTTTTTCAAGGACATTTTAGTTTTCACTGCTTGGTTTTCATTCATTTTACATACTCTCTCTTAGAGAAGTACTACCTCTCTACTTTAGTTTGTCTTTTTTGACTATATTGTTTAAATGGTACATTGTATATCTTATGGATTTGGGTGGCCTTAACCGTATGACTTAACATAGCTTTCATTTTAGGACAGGTGTGGGAAGTCAATACAAGCACCCAACACTGAGTAGAATTCCCTAAGAAATAGAGTATAGGAGATCCCAGGATGCTCATTATTGTCTTGGCAGTGATTTTTGCCTTCTAAATACATAATCACAGAAATTCTCAAAGGGCCACGAACTGCTTTCTTGGCCGAGGTCCCAAAGTGTTGTGGTGGGTTCCATTTTACATTACCTGCGAATACTGGATGCTGTGGTGGTTGTGGGATTGGATGAAATCCCTGTGTTTTAGGAGTTGGATAACTGAGCACTATATTTGATCTGGGCTGCAGAACCATACAAATTTCTACCCCACTTATATAACTTTCCTGTCCATTTGGAAATACTATGGACTGTAGGAAAGGACCTTTTTAAAATTGCTTTTCCCCTAGATTAACCAGTAACTTAGTCCTTGGTCCTTGGCCACTAAGGATTTTTTTCTTACCATTGGAGGTGAGGTCTAGTCATTTAAAATCTTTGGTTCTGGCTTGGCGCCTATAGCTCAATGGGCTAAGGCACCAGCCACATACACCTAAGGTGGCGGGTTCGAATCCCCAGCCCGCACCCGCCAAACAACAATGACGGCTGCAACCAAAAAATAGCCGGGTGTTGTGGCGGGCGCCTGTGGTCCCAGCTACTTGGGAGGCGGAGGCAGGAGACTCGCTTGAGCCCAGGAGTTGGAGGTTGCTGTGAGCTGTAATGCCATGGCACTCTACCCAGGGGGACAGCTTGAGGCTCTGTCTCAAAAAAAAAAAAAATCTTTGGTTCTCCCTTTATATTTTAGTTTTAGACATTATGCCTTTTTCTCAATGTATGGTGTTGGAGGTCATAAAATGGCCTAGTGGCAAGTAGGTACCATTCTTGGTTGCTTATTTAGGAGGTGGTATTTTTTCTATAGCTTAGTTCTGAAAAATGTTTTGTGGGTGTATATGTATATGTATTTGGATTAGATAGTATAGATTATATTTCTTCAGCATATATGGCTGAATAAGGTAAATTATTACAAAACACACCATTATGTAAGTCCAATTTCATAAGTCAAATACAGTGAATTGTTGTGTCAGTACATCCTCCCCTATCATCTCATCTACAGAATAGTTTTTTGAGATTCCTTGAAGTGATAGGCTGTTAGAAAAATTTAGTATAGTTATCATATTTAAAAGATAAGTAGTTTTTTCCAAAATAGAAGCTATAGTCACTCAAGTGAAAGACTTGAAATTAATCTATCACCTTAGATATATCTTGTTCTTATTTTCTCAGTTTTTTTTTTTTTTTTAAGATAGTCTCTCACTTTGTTGCCCTAATTAGAGTGCTGTGGTGCCATAGCTTATAGCAACCTCAACTCTTGGGCTCAAGAGATCCTCTTGCCTCAGTCTCCCACATAACTGGGACTACAGGTGCCTGATACAAAGGCTTGGCTATTTTTAGATACTGGTTATTTTTAGAAATGGGGTCTGGCTGTGGCTCAGGCTGGTCTCAAACTCCTGAGTTCATGCAGTCCACCTGCCTCTGCCTCCCAGAATGCTAGGATTACAAGTGTGAGCCACCAGGCCCAGACCCTCCAAATATTAATTTTAGTGTGTGGAGGACAGGGATGTTTGGCTTTACTGAGTAACTCTGGACCTGACAGGAACATATAGATCAGACTCATAAAAATAGGTACAAGGACAGAGGTGGAATTCACCTGTTAACAGAACCAGAAATTTAATAAACTCTGGATTATCCAATTTTTCCAGAATGATATTTCATTTTTGCCCCTTTGGCTTATAATTTTGAGGCAATTTTGAAACTTTTTAAATGGAGCTTTAATTTTACACTGGCAGAGGGTGGGGACCTGGTCTTCCAGATAGTTGATGTAACCTTGGGCTGTTTAATCATACTAAACTTCAGGTTTTTTTGTATTAAAAATTTAAATAATGTACTTACCCTCCTGTTGTGATCTTTAACTTTTTGTATTAAGTAAGATAATGTAACATATGATTGGGAGTATTAACATATCAATAGCTAGCTAAAATGGGCACTTCATTAGCTAATCTATCAACAAATTTTCTCATTCTTTGTAATTTCTGAGATTTTTCCTTTTATTTCTGTTAAAAATAAAAGGAAAACAATCTGGTCCTTCTGTCGCTTTGTGCAAGGAGTAATGGGAGTCACATTGAGTCTGTAGGCCTGAGTTTCTTTATCATTAAATGAGCATAGTGGTCTGATTTCACACTTCATCTTGTGCTAAAATTTTATGATTTGTAGGTTTATGGCTGTTTGCCTGCATGCATTTGCCTCTCTAATTCATTCTACATATAAATGCTGAAGAAATTTCTTTCTAAAATGTTTTTAGATGTTAATTGTTTTTAGTGGAGGCTCTTTGTGGGCAAATTTATTGAATGTAAATCGTTTAAACTGATTTTATTTTAATTTTCCATTCTGGAAAATTTGCTGCAGATGGTATATATGCAAAAATGCTTTATAAACTTTAAAGGGCAACACAGGTGAAGAAAGTATTATAATACTGTAGATATCTTCTTTGATTTACATGTTTCATTTTCTTTATTTAGATTTTATTTCCTTATCCTTTATGTTCTCTTGACCTTCAGAAAGCTGGTGTGCTTTCCAGAAAGCTTAATTTTTTATCACTCTCTTATCATCAGTTACTGTTTGTTCTAATGTAATAATTTCCCTTCCTTTCCTTCCTTTCCTTCCTTTCCCTTCCCCCTTCCTGTTTCTTACCCTCTTCCCTCTTTCCTTTCCCTCTTTCCTTCCTCTTCCCTTTCCTCTTCTTCTTCCCTTTAAAATCCCTTTTCTTCCTGCCTACCTTCCTTCAGAGAGGTTCTTTTTTTAGTATATATTGAATTGATTTTCCTGATTAGATTGGAAAATGCTTGAGATGGCACAAACCACATTTGGAGTAAAGGAGCCTTAATGGTCATTTAGTACAGTCTCCTTAATACTATAGATGAGAAAACTAAGTCTAGGCAAATGTATTTGGCCTGGGGCTTCTTCTTTTTTTTAATTGAGACAGAGTCTCACTTTGTTGTCCTGGGTAGAGTGCTATCGTGTCACAGCTCACAGCAACGTCTAACTCTTGGGCTTAAGTGATTCTCTTGCCTCAGCCTCCCAGACTATAGGACTATAGGCGCCCACCACAATGCCTGGCTATTTTTTGGTTGTAGTTGTTGTCATTGTTGTTTGGCAGGCCTGGGCTGGATTCGAATCCACCAGCTCCTGGTGTATGTGGCTGACCCCACCTAGCTGTTGAGCTACAGGGGCTTCTTTTTGAGAGTTACTTTTTATATTTGAAAGTTATTACAAAGATATTTTAAATTTTAAGAATTCTAGGAGTATTTTTATTTTTTGATGAAAAGTTGACTCTCAAATTTTGTAAAGAGGCACTAAACAGGAATTAATAAAGACCATTCTCTCAAAAACTACAAAAGAGCCTGGAAAGAAATGTTTGCTTTTCTTGTAAGGTCTTCCTTTAGAGTTAGTAAATGTTTGAGTGCTATCTTTGAGCCAAGTACTGTGCTAGCCCTACATATTACATTTTATTAATGAGGAAACAAGGCTAAGTGAAGTTGAGTGACTAGTGTAAGAGTGACAGCTTGTAGGTGTTACAGAGGCATTGGAGTGCAAGTCTTCGGACTGGAAATCACATTCATACCTTTAAATTGGCTTCCCTCCAAGGACTGGCCACATTCTAGCCTCCTTTTCCTTTCTGGACTTTCTTTCTATTTCATACCTGTGCTGTGGAGACTTGCATTCTCATTCCTTTCTTTTTCTTTTCTTTTCTTTTGTTGAGATAGAATCTCACTCTGTTGCCCCAGGCTAGAGTCCCATAACATCACTGCTCTAAGTAACTGCAAACTCTGGGCTCAAGAGATCCTTTTGCCTCAGCCTCCCAAGTAGCTGGGACAACAGGTGCCTGCCACAAGGCCCAGCTAGGTTTTCTATTTTTAGTAGAGATGGGATCTCACTCTTGCTCAGGCTGGTCTCAAACACCTGAGCTAAAGCCTCCCAGAGTGCTAGGATTACAGTTGTGAGCCACCATGCCTAGCCCAGTCTCATTCCTTTCTGATGACCCAGGATCCCTGTATACCAGTCACTTAATGAAAGTGTCACTTTAAGATTCTCATGCTGTTTCTGGTCTTACCTTTGTACTTTAGTATGTTGATTCTTTGGTGCTTCTGTCCAGATAAGCTTATCTTTGAATGTTTGGTTTTGAATTCTTAGCAATAAAACTCTGTCTCTCAAGTTTTGTTAGTATTTAAATACCTAAAGCTTAGGATTTTTTTTCCATTTGTAACAGATTCCTTGGTCATTCCCTGTGTTTCCACTTGTATTTTGAATGGTTGATCTTATTCTGATAGCTTTAATATAATTGCATCTTAAAATTTCAGTTTGCCTATATGGTTAAAATATTTATATATTTTTATCTAGCACAGATTTGATTGTTTAGGAGGAGATATTCTATTGTGAGTGCAAGTATATGTACAGAAAGATACCACACTATATTTGACTACATAGTTGAAGGATGAAATGTCCTTGAATTTTGAAAGTGGCTATATGTGTATAAGTGGCTATATGTGTAACTTACTTTCAAAAGTTTCTTGGAAGGAAATCAGGGAAAAGGTGTTTGTTCTGCAAAATCTAAGTCATAACACCCTCCCTATTTTAAATGGTACAAGTAGTTTGTAATTGAATTTTTAAGTAGGCATTCAGTCATTCATTCAAGATATAGTTATGTGAGTACTTTGTTCAAAGTGCTGTGCTGTTGAAAGATAGGGAAATTAACTGATAAGATATAGATCCTGTTCTTACAGAGATTATGACCATAAGACAAACAAACAAATACCTGTAATACTAATTAAATGTGATGAGAGCAATGAGAAAGGTACTGAAATAGAACTTTGAGGATTCAGGAAGAAAGAGCAGTTACAATATTTTCATTTGAGAGAGTTCTGGGCAAGTTTCATGGTGGTAGACAAAGGCATTGTAGGTGATGTATGATTTCTGTAAGGTGGGGTGAGGTGAACAGTGTATTCAGAAAGATTAAATAGCAAAGATGAAAGACAGAAAAGCTTGGAATTATTCAGGGAGTAATAAAGGGGGAAAGGGCAAAGAGGAGTGGGGCATCCACTGAAGTGGGAGAGGGAAGCAGATATTCTAGATGCAGAAGCAAGACTTTGAAGCATTTTAGTGGAGGGAGGTGGTGGCAGTATGTAGTAAGTATGTAGAGCTGGATGTAAATGAAAAATGTCAATTTTCCAAATTTATGTGTATCTCTTCTTGGCAGGTTTTATACCTCAAATTTTACATTTTCTTCGTTTTTGAAATGATTCCATATGTAAGGCTTACCACACTGAGAACTTATTCACTCGTTTTTATATATATTTAAAAACATATCGTGTGTGTGTGTGTGTGTGTGTTTTTTTTTTTTTCCTTAGAGATAGAGGCTTACTATTACCAGCCTGGAGTGCAGTGGCTTGATCATTGCAACCACCAAATCCTGAACTCAAGCAATACTCCCACCTTGGCCTCTCACTAAAGTGTGGGGCATATAAAGGTGTAAGCCATCATACCCGGTCCCCATCAGTTTTTTAAAAAATATTTTAATCCCCCAGTGATTTTTAGATGTTGATTTGAATTTATGAAATACATAAATTAATTCTGGGCCAGTCAGCACTGCAGTGTTCCAGCGTTCCTCCAGTGTCATTCTGCACTCTTTGTCAGGTGTACTTTCATGCCTTCTAAATGTGCCTTTATTTTGTTCTTTGTATACTTTTATCTATTTTATCTAGATCTTAAAACATTGCCTTTTTTTTTAAAGCTGTAGCTATTCTTTAAACCAGTGGTTTTCTAATGCCACAGCCCTTTAATACAGTTCCTGTGGGTCACGACCCATAGGTTGAGAACCACTGCTTTAAACAATGTTAGCATTTGGCATTCTTTAAGGTGATTACAGTGGGCTTAGGCTGGTTTTTGCAGGGAGAAAAATATCTCCTTGTATAATTGTGTCTGAGTGTATAAAGTGATTGGAAGCCCATGGTTCCCATTTATAGTTCATGATTTATTTTACTGATTTAATTATGCTCTACCATGTTCCAAAAAGGATTTAGGGCAGGATGTATTATGAAGAGTATTGGTCCTTGTTCTAGCCCTGTCCATCATTTGACCGAAGCACCCAGCCAGCATTACACTGAGGGAATAGAGTTAAGACGACTGGTGTCACAAAATGTGCTGTGGTGTGTCTTTTGACAAACTGATGGTAATTCAGAGATGGAGACAATATAATTGGAGTACCTTCAAAGATAAGACCTTTGAAGTCTGATGGCATACGCAGGAAATTCTTTTTCCGTACCACACATTTTTAGAGCCAGTGGTCTCTAAAGTAGAGTTTAACATTAAGTTGTCTGGGAAGTGGAGGAAATATTAGAAATCTATGTGGAAGCTTCTTTACTTTCCGTCTGTTGTGATGTATGAAGTTTATTGGAGCTTGGGTAATTGGAGTTCTGGATTTACTATTTTAAATAGTAAATGCTTAATACTACTTTATATTTCCATAGTAGAGAGTCACTATACAGAACTTTTGTGTACTATTTCATAGAGATTAACTGGTCTGACTTAGGGATACTTATTCATTTTTCTCTCACAAAAAGATGGTTGTCCCAAATCTGCTAACCTTCTCTAGGATATATGGCTGAGAGTGGTATGTTACTTAGCAAGTACATGTAAACACACTTATTTTATTCCCTCCTTTGAGATAATGGTAAATTCTTAACAATGAGTCAAAAAGTAACTGCCTTTCAGAATAAAACAAAGTTTAATACTGGGGAGAAAGTATATTGAAATTGAAAAAAAAAAAGAAAATGGATATTTGCAGTTATTTCCATTATTATTGGATTTAGTTGCTGAAAAATGATGTGTGTTAGGAGCTTTTAAAATGTATACATTTGGAACTTGGAGACAGAATTTTCTAACCTGTATAAAATCCTTGCAATAAGAGGTGTTTTAGTGATTTTGAGCCCATCTGCTAAAAATACAAAAAGGCAGTACCATTAGTTTATAAGAACACCTGAGTGCTATTAAGAAATATGAAAATGTACTAGCTGAATATTAGCAAAAACCTTTGCATAAACAGTGAGTAGATTTGAAAATTGAGTATCATGTTTTATTTGGAGCAGCCAATACTGGAGTTCTTCTTTTTGTCTTATTTATCTTTGTAAAGTATGGTTTTTAGCTATGATAACCATTAAAGCCAAACAAAATTGCTATTTATTATAACAATTAATTGAATTTAGAGAACACTTTCAAATTGCTATTTATGAAGTTTGAATGCAAGTTTTTTTTGTTTGTTTGTTTTTTGCAGTTTTTTGCAGTTTTTGGCCGGGGTTGGGTTTGAACCCACCACCTCTGGTATATGGGGCTGGCACCCTACTCCTTGAGCCACAGGTGCCTACAAATGCAAGATTTTAAAATAACAAACTATGGTTAATTATATCACTGTCACCAAAAGAGTGATGCTAATACCAAGCAATATTTATTAGGAAAAGCACAAAGTTATGTCCTCAGTAAGTAAAATGAATGGTTAAAAATGTGTTTACTTGTTACAACTATCTTTTTAATTTCTATTTTTGCATATGCTTTATAGGCTGCATAATTTATGTTTGGTATGCAATGTACATAAATTACACGTTTATATATATATATAACTCCTTCTTCAAAAACTTTTAAAGTATGGGATATCTGATAAACTTGGTTGTCACTATTCTCTAACAAGTGTTCTTAACCTGGGGTTCATGGAATAACAGCCTCTGGATAGGCTTTCGGGGGGGTCTGTAAACATTTTGAAATTATATGTAAAATTTTGTTGAGTCGGTGCCTGTCTCTGGAGAGAGTCCATAGCTTTCACCAGATTTTTGAAAGGTCCATGACCTCCTCCAAAGATTAAGAATCTCTATTGTTGAGTACTGGGACCTCAATAACTCCATTCATCAATTTGTACCCTCTTGCCAAGTTTAATGGATATATCTGATGTCATTACTCAAGCCTGTAGTATGACTGGATGTGCAGTCTGTTTTTCCATTTTGCAACAGATGTTTGTGATTGCAATGCCTTTGGCCTTTACAGGTGTTTGAGCTCCATTTGTTGCACAACGACCTGGCCCCTTCGTTATTTGGCTGCTTTTACATCTATCATTTCCCACCTCTAGTCCCCCTGTCACCCCATGTCCAATAAAAAAGACCCTACTATTGTATGAGTGTGGGGATGGGAATGTATGTGAATATAAGTACAGAAGAACTCAGTTTCCATTGAAGTATAAGGAGGCCCTGCTGGGTAGGCTAGGATTCACAGTTGCTGTGCTTTTAAACTCTCCTTTAGCATCTGAATCTCAGCTTTCTAGAATCCTTAGGGTCTGCTTTGATAATACATACTAAAAACACTTTGCAAGTTCTCTCAACTCTTTAGATCTATTCTTTTTTCTCCTTGCTGAAATAATTCTAATTTAAGCCTAAATATTGAGGTAGTATCCAGAGTGCTCCCATTGTCCCCCATGAGTTCCTCCTTCAGTCTGTCCTAAATTTTGTTTTAGAATCATCTTGCTAATTTTTACTTTTGAGGTGTTCCTTTGCTCAGAAGCCTTCAGTGGTTTTTCATTACTGTAAAGCCTGGCATTTAAAGCTTTCTAGTGTCTGGCAGCAACCTGCTTTTCTGGTGGTATCCCCTAATAAAATGTTTGTTTGAAATAAAATTGTTAGTTTACTGTCCCCTAAAAATCCCATGGGATTTTCTATTTCTATTCATTTTTATATTTCTTTCCCATAAGTGTTCTTTATTTTAGTGGATGCCTCTTGAAATCCTACCTATCCTTTAAAGTTCAACTCAGATTTCATCTTGCTTGTTAAGTGTTCAGACTATAGAAGTAATCTGTTCCTTCTATGAACTCTCAAGATTTACTTGCCTTGTTATACATTTGATACTTTATATATACCGTCTTGTACTGTGTAAAATTTTTGGCTTTCATGTGTTCTATTTGCCTTGTTCGGGTATGAGAACGGCAAAGGGGATCATGTATTTTGTCCTCTGTGATACCTTATACACATTATACCTTATACACATTATAATAGGTATTAAAATATTTGACAAGTCATATTAGACTTGAATCATAATAAATCTTGTGTGTGTTTTAGTATGTGTATGCACAAGCGTGTGTGTATGTGTGCCTAGAATGTTGACAGGTAATATTCTAGGGATTTTTCTTGACTGGTTTCAGAGTATTTGAGGAATTGGATTGGAAATCAGATATTGCTTGGAGAATAAGTTGTTTTACAACATAAGAAGCTGGTTGTGAAAAGATACATTTGAAAGTCTGGAGTACCCTGGTAAGTCATTGTTCTCCAGTGCAGAGCTCTACCTGTCATGGGTATCAGAAAACTTTGTTTTCCTTGCTCTTTCCTTAGCAGTGCTAGAGACACTCAAGGAATCCTGAGGATTACCACATGTCTGTTTTAATTTTTCAACATATTCTTCACAACAAAATAAACGTTTTTATTAAATCCTTCTTGTTTAAATGATAATATGGGCCACCACAAAGTTATTATCTTAGACTTCTTGCCCTTCAAGAAATTTATAATCTTGAGCTCAGGCAGTCCACCTGCCTTGCTACTTCAGAGGCTGAGGCAAGAGGATCGCTTGAGCCCAAGAGTTTAAGGTTGCTGTGAGCTATGATGCCATGGCACTCAACCCTGGGCCACTGAGTGAGACTCAAGAAATAAAGAAGTTTATAATCCCTATAAGGAGTCTCATTTGGTTTAAATTATACATGAATTGAAAAATAACATAAAACAATACAAAAATGTCACATGAGAGTATATAATTTAGTAACTAGTTGAGATATATGGAAATTCCTCTAGTACTTACCATTTCTAGCACTCAAGTGAAAGGTATTATCATGTATACTTGTCTCTTTTTTTACATGTAGCCTTTCCTTTTAACTATTGTAAACTATAGAAGAGAGAGACTATTTATTATCTGGTTTGTACCATAGTGTTTTCATAGTAGTCTACCCATAGTATACATACACAGGTTTGTTACTTATGATGCTAAGTGCCTAGCCTGATCTGGGTGGCCTTCCCAGAGGAACTAGATTAGAGTTAGATATGTAGGATTTGGAATGATACTTATAGTGTAGTCCCATGGAACATGAAAAAAAGTTGAAATAATAGGGTAATTTTGGTTTACTATCTGGAATGTGAAACTCCTCCTTAGTTAAGTTCAAAGTGGCTTTGGCCCTAAATTGACCTACATCACTTCCTCTTCTGGACTATTGGCTAAAAGTCATCATAGAGCACTTCTTAAGGGACTAGGATATGTGGGCAAGAATATGAATATTTAGCTTAATATATTTTTGCCTTGGCTTAGCATATTGATTTTCTTTAGCGATAATCACCAAAATTGGTAGGCCCTGCTTGGAGTCAGTGAAGAAAAGAGAAATTACTTTTTGTGTCACATTTTTTTTTTTTTTATTATTAAATTCACCTGTGAAAAGAACTTGTAAGTGTGAATGGTAGACTTTTGAGACAAAGGAAAATTGTACTAATGTGTACTTCAGGGGTATTATACATTGTTTTACTTTGCTACAATCTTTAGAGGGGAGATTTGAAACAGAATGTGAATATTTGGCCTCAGTATAATTAATCCGGAACTTTCCTATGTATACTGTTTGTCTGGTAAGATTATAGGATGAAAAAAGTGAGATTGAGTGTAAAAGGTCTTTAGAGACTGTTGGAGGTATTCTGCTGTCTGAGGATTTAATAACATTTCTCTTCAGCATCTCTAAGGTCTTTTTTCCCGTTTTGTCAACATATTGCTAATTAATTAAAACCCATTTTCTTTATTTTTTTGTTTCCCTTTCTAATGCTTGGTTTGGTAAGTACTGTTGGGTAGTGGTTAAAATGATGGCCAAGTGTGTAGAGCTAGGAAGTCTAGTTCTTTATCCATGAGGCTTATTTTTTCTCTAGTTTTATATCTAAAGTCATCAATCCTGAACTTTTTAGACTTTAGGCTTTTTGTCTATATTCCAGTATATTTTTCCTTTTTAAATTAAAAAATAAACCATGTCATATATGATGACATTCCAATAGCAAGTTCAAGTAAATGGAGTATATAAAGGTGAAAGTCTCTGTAGTGAATTATATGATGACTGTTAATTTAGGCTGTTCATTAAGCCCCTCCCCCATTAAAATTTTTGTTATGAGGTTGCAGTATCCTTCCCCTTGGCTAAGGGATGGGCATTTGACTCAGGCTTGGTCTGTCATAATCCTCTATTCCCTTGGACACAGTGATTGCCACGTCACTGAAGCAGGTTCAGAGCCCTTCCCCGAGACTGAAAAACATGTTGTATGAGGGACAGGCTCATCCTATTGGCGTGCTAAGCTGAGTGAAAATTGAGGATGCCACGAAGGAAACCTTTTTGCCATAGGAAAGAATGAGGTCAACATAACAGAGTAAGCTGACTGAGACGGGTTACTATTGTGTCTTAAACACATCATCTCTCACATTTTTGCATGCATGAACATGAGGAGCCATTGGAACCTCTGGATCTAGTCGTACCTTAAATTGGATCTGCTGAGTATTTCCCAGTTAAATGAGATAATTGCCCAATTTGTTTATGCTGGTTAGAAGTGGGTTACTCTCTTTTGGAATTGAAAGAGTCCTGACTAATCCAGACCTCTGTTGGCACATCTCTCTTGCCTATCACATACCTATGTGGGTTGCACACTTGCACGCACACGTAGGCATGCAAATAGGGTCATTCTTGATGAGTTGGTGTAGACTTTTTAAACTTAATGGCATGGGAATCTTTCTCTGTCAGAATATGAAGGACACATTTTATCTTTTTAATGGCTGTATAGTATTGCATTGGTTGTAGAATCTGTAATTTATTTAACCATCTTTCTTTCTGATGGATATTTAGGTATCTACTTTTTCACTGTTGCAAACTGTGTGTCAGTGAACAAGAACAGTTTGTTCTTGTTTTGCATATATATGACAACATATCCTGTAATTATTGGGTATGCCCATTTAAAAAGTTGATGTCTTTTCAAATTGTTACCTCAAAGGCTTTATCAATCTATACTGCTACCAATAGTGTATAATAGTTAACTGCTCCCCCCACCCCTGCCTTTGTCAACTTTGTATATTATCAGTCATTTCTACTTGGGTCTATCTGATGGGTGAAAATGGTATATTGTAACTTTTAGTTCTCTGACTAGTGATAATGTTGCTGATTTTATCAAACGTTTTTTCTAGATTGTAGTTTTTCCCCTAAGTTTCTCTTATTTATGTTTGTCCACTTTCTTATGGGGATGCTTGTCTTTTTTATTTAATTGCTTCCTAGCTGTAATATGCACATTAAACTAGGAAAGGCCTTGGTAGACAGCTGACCCTGCTACTTAGTTATTTCAGAAAGAAAGATGTGAGATCTGCTACTATAAAAATCACATTTTTTTTTTTTGCAGATATCTCTGGATGTTTAATTGGCTTATATTTAATAGCCCTGTATACCTGCCCGATTGATTTAGTTAATTGAAGGACACATATCTCAATTGGATGCTCGATGGCTACTTTATCCAGATAATTTTATGGCTGAGCTGAATGTTGGGAATTTCTTTCATTGAGAATTTTCTGGATCAAAATCAAAATGTTCACATTGAATGATATGTAGAGCTCTGGGACTTGATTGACCATTTGACTATTGGTGCAGACTCAGGACTATTTTCAGAGGAAAAATTTGGCCTTTTACTTTGTAAATTCACTGCCAGGGAGGTGGATTGGCTGTCTACTTACACATCTTTGGTGGTTAGGTTTCTTAATTTTTATAAGGAAATATTAACATGACTACATTTGATCAACTATAAAATATATATAGTACCTATAATTGGCAGTATGGAATAGATTTACTATAGCAAGTATGTATCCACTTACTTTGAAGCCTGATTTTTATCAAAAACCTAGTAGAAAGAGCATTCTATTTTTTATTTATTTATTTATTTATTTTTCTTTTTTTTATTGAACGGTAACTATGTACATTAATGCACTTCTAGGGTACAGTGTGGGGTTTTCACATGCAATCTGAAATACTTCCATCAACTGGTCAACACAGCCTTCATGTCATTTTCTCAGTTATTGCTCTAAAACATTCACACTCTACTCTTAGAAAGATTCACCTGTACCCCTATAAGGTAGACCTCAGAAGTAATCCCTCAGAAAGAGCATTCTTTGACAGTTGCTTTACAACACATTCAGTCCATTGCTTTAGACAGTTGTTTTACTTGGATCAAACTAGAATACTGGAGAGAGTTATGTATGGTGATTACATTGTTTTAGACTGGGGTAGAATCTGCAGTTGCTTTTGCAAAATTGTTCTTTAGTGTAATGCAATGACTGTTTATTGAGGGTTATTAAAACAAACAGCTTTATGAAATTTAGTGCTCTTATTTTAGAATTCTTGTGAGGATATGATCTCCTTTATCTCCGTGCCCTTGTTGATACCACTGTTAGTGCCACTACAATACCACTACTACTGTAGTAGCTGACCTGGAGGACTAAGACTAAACCTCAAATGAGCTAATATTTTTATTATTTAGTTAATTATTTAGAGGTTAGATCTCACTTTGTTACCAAGACTAGAGCTCAACTTTATGGATGAGGGACTATATAATGGTTAGGAGTATGTGCTCTGGAGCTGGATTTTTTTTTTTTTCTTTGCTAGGGCTGGGGTTGAACCCACCACCTCCGGCATATGGGGCCGGTGCCCTACTCTTTTGAGCCACAGGCGCTGCCCGAGCTGGATTTGTTAAGCTTGAGTTCTGGCTTTGTTACTTCTTCATCGTGTGTTAGTTAACCTCTTTGTGCTTCAGTTTTTTCATCGATAAAGTGGGCAAGGTAATTGTACCTACTTCTACAAGATGATTGTGAGAATTTCGTGAGTTTATACATGTAAAATTCTTAGACACATAAAGTAAAATGAGCTGCTGTTTAAAATTTTTTTTAATTGATGCATAATTGTATATATTTATGGGATGCATGGGATATTTTGATATATGCATATAATATGTAATGATCAAATCAGTGTATTTAGGATATCCATCACCTTGAACATTTATCATTTCTTTTTGTTGGGAACATTTCAAATCTATTGTTTTTAATCATCATCCTTATTATTAGAACCCATGTAGTAATTTATCTTTTTGAGGTTTTGATACCAGGAAAAAAGCTGTGTTTCCTTTGACCAGATGATTTGCTTGTATTGTGCAGTCATCGTGACTTGTAACTAGTGGTTATTTCTCTCTTGGAAGGGGAGCTCAGAGTTAAAAGTGTGGCCTTCCCTTACAACTGTATAGGACCTTGCGACATGGCTTGTGTGGTAAACTTCTCTCTGACTTTATCTTGTTTTCCTCCCTCATTTTCTCTGTGCCCAATTTCTTCACTTCTTTCTTTTTAATTCTAATGTACCTGTGAGCTGTCTCAAATCCTTTTTGGAATAATATGGAAATAGGCATGTACTCTTCCTTATAGCAAGTGCCCATATTGAAATTTCAGATTAACTTGCATTTAATTTACTTAAGATGGGTACTTCTTGATGACAGAGAGGTGCTGTAATTTTCATTAAGATATCTCAAATCATGTCATAGATGGAATACTTCTGGGAAGGTTCCTGTTGACAGCTGATCTTACTGATGATGTGGGTTTTCTTTTAAGCTTCAATTACAAACATGTTGCTTCCTGACTTTTTTTTTCTTTGACTTTTGCGCCAGCCATCTCTTATGTAGATGGGGGGTATATTATTTTAAAAATTTGTATTGTGGTGGACGCCTATAGTCCCAGCTACTCAGGAGGCTGAGGCAAGAGAATCCCCTAAGCCTAGGAGTTGGAGGTTGTGTGAGCTGTGATACCACAGCACTCTACCAAGGGTGACATGGTGAGATTCTGGCTCAAAAAAAAAAAAAAATTTGTGAAACTGTACTCTTTAAAAATACTGTTCAGAATAATTCTTTGTTTATATCAGGTTGTAGCATAGGCAGAATAGAAGCTATATGTGTTGTTATTGCCTTTCTTTTAAAAACTCGAACATTACTTTATTGATTAAGAATGGAAAAAAAATAAGAAATGTTCCAAAGCCCAAAACATTCTTGAATATTCTGGTTGTGTCATTAGCATAGTCATTTCCTAAACAGATGTACATGGGGGCCAATATTACCTTTTTGGGGGATAATTTAAAAAAAAAACTTCAAAATATCAGTCTTGGTTGAAAGGTCTTAAAATTTTTATAGATTCTCTGGGTGGCACCTGTGGCTCAGTGGGTAAGGTGGTGGCCCCATATACTGAGGTGATGGGTTCAAGCCTGGCCCTGACCAAACTGCAACAAAAAAATAGCCAGGCATTGTGGTGGGCACCTGTAGTCCCAGCTACTTGTGAGGCTGAGGCAGGAGAATCTCCTAAGCCCAGGAGTTGGAGGTTCCTGTGAGCTGTGATGCCACAGCACTCACCGAGGGCGATAAAGTGAGACTGTCTCTACAAAAAAACCCACAAAAATTATAGATTCTCTGTTTCTTCTTCTTTGCATTTGTAATTTATCTTTTGAAGAATGTGGGTGATGTGGCCAGTAGCATTTCCTGCATTCTGGATTTCAGTTTAGTTTAACATGTTGTTCTGCCCCTCTATGTATCCTGCAAGCTGGTAGTTTAAAGTAGGAGCTTTAATTTTAAAGTTTTAATTTTTGAGGAGAGAGAGGGCAAAACAACTTTATAGATGGTAGTATGGGCCACACAAATGGTTGTCTTTTTGTGATGTTGGTAGTTGTTGGTATTGCTACTGGTCTTTGATTTTTAATTCTAAAGCGAGCACTGTGATGTCTAGATGAAAATGGGGAGGCCTTGTCTGGAAACGATAGAGTCTGTTCTGTACAGATAAAACTCATGGTAACCATTTGAGAATGAAGCAATGTAGTGTGGAATCAAGAAGATCTAGGTTTCAGTCTTAGCTCCCCTGTGTTTGATCTTGCATAATTAATAATAACATCAGCAGCAGCAGTGATAGCAGCAGCCACCATTCACTTAGTGCTTATTTTACACCAGATGATGTGCTAAGTGCCTTACAGACCTCCTGTAATCTAATCATCTTAAGTAACCTGTAAGCCATACATTATCGTCTTTATTTTGCAGTTCATAAAGGTTAAGTAAAGTATCCAATTGCAAAGAAGTAGTGAAACAGGGATTCACTACTGGACTCCAGTTTTGTGTTCTTAATCTCTTTGTTCTTTCATATCTGTAAAAATGGGTGTACATCTAGCTGCCTTATATACCTTGCAGGGCTAATGAGATATTGCTTGTGAAAATGCTTGCAAAAATAGGTATTTAAATGAGAGTGTGCTGGGTTGGCAGTTGACAAGGAGAGGTAGACAGTGGAGGCTTTGCCCATGACTAACTGGTGGTGAAAAGTTTGGTTGAAAAGAACCTTCTAGTCAATTTCTAATGACTGTTTCTGACTACCATTGCTGTTGCAGTATTACAGAGCTTCCTTCTCTTGTTAAAATTGAGAGTGATAGAGATTTTATAGGTGATAAATATCTTATGTCAGAGGTCACTTGAAGAGTCCCTGAATGAACAGTGATATCTTGGTTTTATTCCATGGACAACATAGATAGGCTTAGTTAGTATAGATAAGTTTAAATGAGAGAAAGAGTATAGTTATAGTTCAGTTGTTTTTATGAAAGGACAAATACTTATTAAAAGTAGAGGAAATTTTAAGTAAATTGTATTAATAACAATATTTTCTTTCTTTAGCAGGGTGTTGGGTATATTATACATTAAACTTATTTTTAGTATTTTTTATAAAAAATAACTGTTTTATAATTAATAAAACTATCAAAGTAGTGACTACTATTTGCATATGTAAGAGACTGAGAAAGAAGGTGCTAGGCTATACCTTTAGATTTAACCATTAACAATTGATTGTTGATGGGAAGCTGTTAGTGGGTAATGTGGTTGAGAAGGAAGGGTCTGTGGCCATCTGCAGGCTCAGTGGCAGATTGAAGATGACGTCTGCCTGAGGTGTCCATACAGAGTATAGGAAGGTGCATTTTATTTTTGCTAAACTTCGGTAATGTATTTATCAGAAAGCCCTATGGCCTGGATCAGGACCTAGATATGTTTTCTTAGTACTTTGCTTCTTTTTTTTTTTTTTTT
>NW_003852417.1:15594998-15617948 GCF_000181295.1 Otolemur garnettii
TCCAACTCCTGGGCTCAAGCGAGTCTCCTGCCTCAGCCTCCCAAGTAGCTGGGACTACAGGTGCCCGCCACAACGCCCGGCCATTTTTTTTTTTGGTTGCAGCCATCATTGTTGTTTTGCAGGCCAGGGCTGGGGATTCGAACCTGCCACCCTAGGTGTATGTGGCTGGCGCCCCAGCCGCTTGAGCCACAGGCGCCGAGCCTTGACATATATCTTATATATCTTCTTTAAGGAAATGTCTGTTCAAATATTTTGCCAGTTTTTAAATTGGGTTGTCTTTTTATTATTAAATTGTAAGAATTTTTATATATTCTGGATACAAGTCCTTTATCAGATATGTGATTTGCAAATATATTCTTCGATTTTGTGGTTTTTTTACTTTCTTGGTGATATCCTTTGAAGTACAGAAGTGTTTAATTTTGATGGAGCCCAATTTATTGATTTCCCCCCCCTTCTTGTGCTTTTAGTGTCAATCTAAGAAACCATTGTCTAATCCAAGGTCACAAAAATTTATGCCTTTTTCTTCAAGGAGTTTTATAGTTTTAGGTCTTGAATCCACTTAGAGTTAATTTTTCTGTATGGTATGAGGTAGGCCCCAATTCTCTTTGTAGTAGAGATAAAAAGATTACTACCTTTCACATATACTCATTGGCAGTGCTTTCTGTTCCACCTCACTTGATTATATTGTAATCACTATATGGTTCTGCCTCTTCATTAGCTTCACCTCTGACTCCTTGCTAAAGAGTTATTTTGTTGGTCTGTTTTTTGTTGTTGCTGAGACAGCAGTCTCACTCTGTCGCCCTGGGTAGAGTGTTCATAACAACCTCAAGCTCTTGGGCTTGAGCAATCCTCTTGTCTCAGCCTCCTGAGCTAGACGCCTACCACAATGCCCAGCCAGTTTTTCTATTTTTATTAGAGATAGGGTTTCACTCTTGCTTAGTCTGGTCTTGAACTCCCAAGCTCAAGCAATCCACCCAAGCTCAAGCAATCGACCAACCTTGGCCTTGTCCGCTTTGGCCTCCCAGAGTGCTAGAATTGTAAGTGTGAGCCACCACACCTGGCCTGTATTTTGTTGGTCTTAAATGGATTTTCTTTCCCCAAACTATTAACCTTTGTACTTGTGATAGAATGTGAGAATCAGGAGGAAATTATTGGTCATATGTCCAACCTCTTATCAGAGTAGAGCCCTCTACTTCTGTGACAGAAGGGCTTTCAATTTCTTGGACACTTAGAGAAGTAGGTAATTCACTGAAGCATGTAATCATGCAGTACATTAGGAAATCTTAACCTATTTACATTCGGTACCCATAGTGCAGTTGTCATGGCATTGGCCACATAAACCAGGCCAGCAGGTTCAAGCCCAACCTGGACCTGCTAAACAACAATGACAACTACAACAACAACAAAAAATAGCTGGGGGTTGTGGCGGGCACCTCTAGTCCCACTACCTGGGAGGCGAAGGCAAGAGAATAGCTTAAGCCCAAGAGTTAGAGGTTGCTGTGAGCTGTGATGCCACAGCACTCTACCGAGGGTGACATAGTAAGACTTTGTCTCAAAAAAATAAAAAAAGAATCTTACCTATTCAAACATTTTATATACAAAAAATATTTCAGTGGGGACGGGGGTTAGGAGCTCAAGTGTGTCACAGTTTTAATAAATTATTTTATTTGTAGCAATTTAAATTTAAAGGAGTTGGTGGTTATATCATAACCCACAATGTTTTATAATTATTTTATTTTTGAGACAGCGCCTCAAGCTGTCCCCCAGGTAGAGTGCTGTGGCATCACAGCTCACAGCAACCTCCAACTCCTAGGCTCAAGCGAGTCTGCTGCCTCAGCCTCAAGTAGCTGGGACCACAGATGCCCGCCACAACGCCTGGCTATTTTTTGGTTGTAGCCATCATGTTGTTTGGGGGGCCCGGGCTGGATTCAAACCTGCTACCTTAGGTGTATGTGGCTAGTGCCTTAGCCACTTGAGCCACAGGTGCTGACCCTAATGTTTTATAATTAAATGAGAGCATTTTATTTGGCTGTATAGTTGGATAAACTTATATTTGTAAAGCAATTTAGTTCAGTTTTTAAAAGCTGTAATGATTAGAAAGTTTATTCTTGGACGGCGCCTGTGGCTTGAAAGGGTAGGGCGCTGGTCCCATATGCCGGAGGTGGTGAGTTCAAACCCAGCCCTGGCCAAAAAAATGAAAGTTTATTCTTTTATTCAGTTTGAATGTAGCTCTTGGTAATGGCTATCTACTTTATCAATGTCCTCTTCAAATTTAGAGTCTAAATAGCACATTTAAGGGATGGGCATGCTGGCTTACACCTGAGAGGCTGAGGTGGGAGGATTGCATGAGGTCAGCAGTTTGAGATCAATCTGAACAAAGAGAGACTTTGTCTCTACTAAAAATAGAAAAATTAACCGGCTTTGTGGTGGGCACCTATAGTTCCAGCTACTTGGGAGGTTAAGGCAGGAGGATCACTTGAGCCCAGGAGTTTGAGGTTACTTTGAGCTAGGCTGATGCCTGAGCAATAGCGTGAAACTCTGTCTCAAAATAAGCCCCCAACAAAATCTCACTTAAGTGAGAATAATACAAAGAATAGCTGGCTGATAGTTTTTTTGTTTTTCCTTTCACAAAACCCAGAATTAAGCTGTTTTTGTAAGCTGTCCAGTCTTTGGGGCTCATCTTCAGTTTTTTATCAATGACCTCCTTTTTAACAAGCGTTTTTAAGCTGAGTCTCCTGTCCTGTGGAACACTGGAGTTGCTGTGAAAGTTGCTTTGCACCTGCAGATTATCTGGACTCTACTCTGTGACTTTAGTCAAAACATCCAATTTCTTTGATTTCAATTTTCTTTTCTGTTGAATGGGGATAATAACTACATTTTTGCAGTGTTTGGTGGAAGATGAAACAAATGATTGGTGCCTGTGGATAGTTAAGGCTCTAGCACACACAGATGGAACCGAGACTTGTGAAACAGCCTCTGTCACAGGTGCTTCTTTGCTGGCTTTACTTACTCTTGGTCAGATATTAGCTATTTGTTAAATAGAATCTACTGACTTCAGATTTCGTTTCTTTCTCTTTTTTTCTTTTCTTTTTTTTAAGACAGAATCTCTCACTTTGTTGCCTTGGGTAGCTTACTGTGGTGTCATAGCTCACAGCAACCTCAAACTCTTGGGCTCAGGCGAACCTCTTCCTCAGGCTCTCAAAGTATCTAGGACTTGTACAGGTGCCTGCCACAATGCCTGGCTATTTTTTTAAGAGACAGCAGGTTCAAGTCCACAAGGCTTTACTTCTTTTAAAAAAATCTGAAACAAATAGAGCAAAATGTTGTGATCTTGACTAACTTGCATGGAAGGTAAGTGGAAGGATGTTTCTACTATTCTTATTTCATTTATGTCTGTTTGAAATATTTCCTATCAATTCAGGATATAAAGAAATCTGGGGCTGGGTGCAGTGGCTCATGCCTGTAATCCCAGCACTCTGGGAGGCTAAGGTGAGTAGATGTTCTGAGCTCAGGAGTTTAAGACCAGCCTGAGCAAGACTCCAAAGCTAAAACCTCATCTGTAAAACTAGCCAGGTGTTTTGGCTGACGCCTGCAATCCCAGCTACTTGGGAGGCTGAAGCAAGAGAATTGCTTTAGCGCAAAGTTTGAGGTTGCTGTGAGCTGTGATGCAACGACACTCTACTGAGGGTGACAAAGTCAGACTCTGTCTCAAATGGATAAATAAAACAAAATGAGATTCGTAAGGTTTGAATGGTAAGCAATTATTAGAGTCAGCTATTTCTCTGACCAACTCATGTCAAATGAATAGACTCTAGAAACTGTGTGGCTCACTGTCTATGACTGACTTATTCTGGTGTAAGGCTACTCAGACTATATTTGACCAGTTTAGTTGAAAACTAGGAAATTTTTATTTCTTGGCAATAATATAGTCATATAAGCGTTGGTAATAATCTTCATTACCTGTATTTTACTTAATTAAGCTGTATGAGAAACAAGTAATGTGGAAAGTAAAGTAAGTCTCTTGCAGTTGTGACTTAAAGTGAATAATATTAACAGATTAATAAAATAAGTATAGGGTACTGGATAATAACATGTAAACATATAAATAGAAAGTTAAGGTGTTCGCCAGAGACTCCGCTTCTCCAGGGACTGCTACGGGCCTGAGGACGCTCCGGGCAGGGGCCGCACCGTGGGTCCTGAGAGTGCGCGCATCCGACTCCCTGCAGGTCGGGAGGCGAGGCCCGGAGCTAGCGCGGGCGGGGCCGCCCCCGTGAGTTTAGTGGAGCTGCCGGAGCCAGAGGCCGCAGCGCGAGTCGGGAGCCAAGATGGGCCGGGGCCTGGCCGCTGCTGCCGCTGCTCCTGCTGCTCCTGCCGCCGACCCGGGCTCTCAGCGCCCCCCCCCCAAAGAAAAAGAAAGTTAAATTTATATGGTTAAAGATTTTGACATTGAAAGACCTTTAAGGTATTAAGATCATTAAATGTGAAATGTCTGATTTTGAATCAGAAGTTTGATGTATTATATCTCAAACAACAGTGTAAGTAATCAAAGTATGCGTCTAACCTGTTGACACAGTTTTGCCATCTTAACAGTAGCTTGTTTGTGCCAGCAGTGAAGAAGCATGGAGAGCAAGGGACAAGGGAGTCATGAAAGGCATTTTCTACAGCTCATTGAGAATTGAATATTTTTCCTTGCAAGAAGTGGTCCAAAACTTGGAAGAAGTGGTAGTAAGTTGGTGCAGGGTCTGGTGAATACGGTGGATGACAGAGAGTTTCCCAGTCTAGCTTCTGTACTTGGAGCAGCGATGTTTGTATTACAAATCTGTCTTGCAAGAGGATTGACCTGTCTCTGTTGACCAATCTTGGCTGCTTAATTGCAAGCATCCTTATCATGTCATCAATTTGGTTGCAGTAGACAGCTCCTGTAATAGATTGACCAGGTTTTATGAAGTTATGGTAGATAATAGCAGCGGTAGACCATGGAACAGATGCCACTAGCTTTTTATTGATGAATATTTGGTTCTGGACTGTGTTTTGGCATTTCATCTTTATCCAGCGTTTCTGCTGACTGCTTGCAGTTGTCGAAAAGAATATAATTTTCATCACACGTAACAATTCTGTATAGAAATGGTTCCATTTATGTTGTGGCAGCCAAGAAAGGCAAGCTTTGAGATGATTTCTTTTCTGATGCTTGTTTAGAACCCCTCTATCTGGCTTTGTTACCTTGCCATTTGTTTCAAATGGTCCAACATTGTTGGAATAATAAGTTCAAACCTTGCTGCTAACTCATGGGTAGGTTAAGATAGATTCTTTTCCATCAGATCTTTCAGTTCATTATTATCAACCTTAGTCTCAGTTTGCCCACATGGCTTATTTTCAAGGTTAGACTCACCAACATGGAACTTCTTAAACCTTCAACCTACTGTATGTTCATTAACCACATGCTTTTCTTTTTTTTTTTTTTGAGACAGAGCCTCAAGCTATCCCCCTGGGTAGAGTTCCGTGGCATCACAGCTCACAGCAACCTCCAACTCCTGGGCTCAAGTGAGTCTCCTGCCTCAGCCTCCCAAGTAGCTAGGACCACAGGCGCCTGCCACAACGCCCGGCTATTTTTTGGTTGCAGCCGTCATTGTTGTTTGGCGGGTCTGGGCTAGGGATTCGAACCCGCCACCTTAGGTGTACGTGGCTGGCGCCTTAGCCGGTTGAGCTATAGGCGCTGAGCCACCACATGCTTTTCAAATACTTCACTGATACCTCAAGCTGTCTGTGTTGTATTGGTTCTTTGAACTCATATTTGAAAATAATACAAATTTTTGACTTATCCTTGGTTTCATAAAAATTGCTTTAAAAAAATTTGAAAGATAATCACAAGGCAAAGTGTGCATTTGAAAGAATGGGGATATACCTTCACAATAAAACTATAAAGTGTTGGGCGGCGCCTGTGGCTCAGTGGGTAGGATGCCCGCCCCATATGCCAAGGATGTTCAAACCTGGCCCCAGCCAAACTGCAATGACAACAAAAAATAGCCAGGCGTTGTGGCGGGTGCCTGTAGTCCCAGCTACTAGGGAGACTGAGGCAAGAGAATCGCCTAAGCCCAAGAGCTAGAGGTTGCTGTGAGCTGTGACACAAGCATGGCACTCTACTGAGGGCAATAAAGTGAGACTCTAAAAAGTATTAAAGTGAAATGTCAGAGATATCAACTGTCAAACTTAGTACTTAAGGAAATTGTACATTTCATATTTAATGCAAAGTAAATATTGTAAATATTTTTAAATAAGTGTAATGTAATGATTGTCAAGTGAATATGCAGAGCTAATAATATTACATTAGCAATCCACAACTTAAAAAGAGAGAGAGAGAGATGGTACAGTTTCATTGGATTAAAAGCAAATGTGGGAGCCAGAAGTAAGGCTGCTTATCATATCTTGACCTTTGCTTGGACTCCAGGCTTCAGAATAAGTCATCATAGGTGTTTAATCTACTTTAGCATTGAGAAAGAGTTTATCTGAAAGAACTTATCTTTTGTTTTTCTTTTTTCCTTTTTTATCTTTTGTTTTTCAATTTTAGTATTGAAAACATGTTTCAGGTGAAGGTATTAAATTATTAAAAATGCACTCAGGAATAACTTATTCTGGGGACATTTACTTTGGCATCCCTTTAACATTTCTCTTTTGAGAGATTAAGGGTGATTTGTGCTATATTGCTTGGAGGAAGGACTTGTCTTGCTTACTTATTTTGGTCCCAGATTGTGAAAGGTATATGGGAACATTTTGGAAAATAGGGAAAAATGTTAAAAAGTAGAAGGGAGGGGAAAAAAAAGAACATAAAGCAAGAAATGACAGTGAGCAACTATTAAAAAACCCCCAAACAAACCCATGGTGTTACCCTTGAACAAAAGTTATTAATTTGGTGGACTTCTGAAAGTTACAGTTTAGATTTATAACTTTATTTCATGTTTTTTCCCAGCACTATTCCAAAACTGTTTTGTAATTCCTTAGACTAGGAGTTAAAAATAAAAACAAAGTCAGAAACCCTCAGTGAGGCTCCTTCAAGAAAGAAGTTATTCTTTTAGTTCTGTGTCTGCTCTTTGTCTAAACCTCAGCCGCTCTTCACTAAGGAAGAGCCACAGCAGCTTAGCCAGCAGGTAATGCCTCTGAGCTGCTTGAGTGTGACTCCTCTGTGCTGGCTTCTGGGTAGGCTGAGCCCTGCCCTGCATCTTATAAAGGCACAAGTGACATGGATCCTGACCTATGAAATCATTTTTTTTTCTCTTTACAAATATAAATGGGTTTGCTTTTTTTTTTTGATTGAGGGAGGGCAAAGACTAAAGTTCATTAAGCTGTGAATGTAAGTGATTATATGTTGCTGCTCTTAACTGAGCTAAATTGATGGCCACAGTAATGAAATATCAGTAAATAATTATTTTAATAGAGATTCACATTTTTAAAAATTCAGTCTAACTTCACCTTTCAGTTCTCATTCTGATCCTGACCTTTTTCTCCTCTCCTACCTTTTTGTGTCATCTTTCTCCCTTTCTCTGTTACTACTTCTGTTTACCTATTGCTATAAAATTGGCTCTCTAACCTTTATTCCAATGTACTTTGCTCTTTCTAGTCAGCTTTTTTTTTTCATTATAAAATGCATTTTTATATACCATTTCCCCCCCTACATATCTATCTCAGCCATACATGCACACTGTTTTGTTTGGACTACACAGTGTTTTTTTTTGTTTGTTTGTTTTGTTTTTGAGACAGAGCCTCAAACTGTCCCCCTGGGGTAGAGTGCTGTGGCATCACAGCTCACAGCAACCTCCAACTCCTGGGCTCAAGAGTCTCCTGCCTCCCCTCCCACATAGCTGGGACCACAGGCACCCGCCACAACGCCTGGCTATTTTTTGGTTGCAGCCATCGTTGTTTGGCAGGCCTGGGCTGGATTCGAATCGCCACCTTAGGTGTATGTGGCTGGCGCCTTAGCCACTTCAGCCACAGGCGCCGAGCCGACTACACAGTGTTTTAATACTTGCTGAATTGGAATGCTTTAAGGGTAGTGGGTATTTCTTCAGTTAGATACAGGCCTCTTGTTTTTCTGTTTTAATACTTGCTGAATTGGAATGCTTTAAGGGTAATGGGTATTTCTTCAGTTAGATACAGGCCTCTTGTTTTTCTGTTTGCTTTAACTTGCTCCATTTACACACTTTTTTTTTTTTTAACTTTAGCTTTTGTAGAGAGTTGAATTTGTGCTTTTTTTCCTCACTGTACTTTCTGTGAGAGTCTTCCTTTCCTCTTCAGGTTCCTCTTCTTCCATACTCTCTGGGGTCCCTTATGTGTGTCTTTGCTCCTCTCTTTGCACAGTCTCCATCTTTTTCCAGAACTCAGTGTGTACCAACCTCCTTCTGAGCATGTGTGTTTGTTTTGTACACATTGCATTTTCTTGCAGCTCGGTCCCTTTTGGATGTCCTTCATCTGGAGCTGAGGTCCCTCTTATAAAGTTTACATTTCTGGAAGTTTTATCACACTGTCAGGGAGTTGTTGCTACTATATCACTTCCATCCATGGAAATTAGAGGGCTAACTTATCTAGTAGGCATGCCTTTGGCATATGTGTATTTATCTGGCTCCGACAGAACTAGAGTATTGGAAAAATAATTGTTCTTAGGGAGCCAAAAGCCAACAGAACACACATTTGAAGTCGTTATCATTGAGGAAAACTAAACTTTTTGTTTTCCTAACTTTTCCATTTTAAAATTGTTTTACCAGCTTTGCTAAGCCGCCAGCCATATACACCTGAGCTGGAGGGTTCTAATCCAGCCCTGGCCCGCCAAACAACAATGATGGCTGCATCCAAAAAATAGTTGGGCGTTGTGGCTGTAGTCCCAGCTACTTGGGAGGTGGAGGCAGGAGAATTGCTTGAGCCCAGGAGTTGGAGGTTGCTGTGAGCTGTGATACCATGACACTCTACCCAGGGCAACAGCTTGAGGCTCTGTCTCAAAAAAAAAAAGTTTTACCTTTGTATTGGGTGGGGCACAGGATGGTATACTTATTTTATATAGCTATTCTTCCTGTGTTTTTGTCCTTCTATTTCTCATTTAAAATCACTAGTAATAATAACCATTTATGAAGTGAACATAGATTTTAAAAGTCCTAACAAAATTTTAGGAAATCAAATCCAATAATACATAAACGCATAACACATTATGATTGAGTGGGATTTATCTTGGAAACACAAGGTTGGTTTAATATTCACAAATTAATAGATGTATTTTATCATATTAACAGACTGAAAGAAAAAAACATCATCTCAATAGATACAGAAAAAGCATTTGAAAAACGTAGCAAATGAGAAATAAACTCACAGCAAACTAGGAAAAAAGAAGCTGCTTTAACCTGATAAATGAAGAGTATTTATGAAAAACCTACCATTTCATCTCATACTTAGTGGTAAAAGAAGTTACTTTCCCTTAATAACAGGGGAAGAATTTCTCTTAAGAAACCATTTCTCTTCCACAGTGTACTAGAGTCTCTGATCTGTGCAATAAAGTAAGAAAACGAAATAAAAGGGATCCACATTGGCAAGGAAGAAGTAGCTTTTTATTTGCAGATGAAATGATTAGTTACAAAAGGATGCTACAAAAAAGATATGAGAAGTATAATATGAATTTAACAAGGTTGTAGGATATAAAATCAATACGTAAACATGGATTGTATTTCTATATATTGGCAATGGATCTTTGGAACTCGAAATAAAAACGAATGCCATGTATAAACAAGTACTATGAAATACTTAGAGATTAATCTGAGAAAAGATGTTTAAGACCTGTACAATGAAAACTATAAAATATTGCTATGAGAGAAATGAAAGATTATCTAAGTAAATGGAGATATTGTGTTTATGCATCAGAACACGAAATATTGTTAAGATGTCACTTCTGCCCAAACTGTTTTATGTGTACAATGCAATCCTAGTCAAAAATTTTTTTTGTACTAATTTGTAAGCAGTTTTTTTTTGTACTAATTTGTAAGCTGATTCTAAAATTCGTCTAGAAGACCGGGTATGTTGGCTCATGCCTATAATCCTAGCACTATGGGAGGCTGAGGAGGGTGGATTGCCCTGAGCTCACAGGTTCGAGACCAGCCTGAGCTGTCATCTCTAAAAATACCCAGTTGTTGTGGCGGGTGCTTCTAGTCCCAGCTCCTTGGGAGGCTGAGGCAAGAGAATTGCTGAACCTAAGAGTTTGAGGTTGCTGAGAGCTATGATACCACGACACTCTATGAAGGGTGACAAAGTGACACTCTGCCTCAAAAAAAAAATCCACATAGAAGTAAAATGTCCTAGACTACCCAAAACAACTTTGAAAAAAGAAAAAAATAATTATAGGACGTATACTGCCTAACTTCAAGTTGTCAAGTTGACTTACATTATAAAACTACAGTAACCATAGTAGGGTGGTATGGGTCTCAAGGTGGATAACTAGGTTGATGGAGCAGAATAGGTTGTCTGGGAATAGATCCATTCATATATGTTAAGTTGATTTTCCACAAAGGTACTAAAGTGGTTCAGTGACAAAAGAGGCTTTTAGCACTTGCTGGAACAACTGGATCTCCACATGCAAAAAACTGAACCATGATCCGTGCTTTAATACCACATTTTAAAAAATATTCAAGATGGATCCTAGAACTAAATGTAATACTTAAAACTTGTAGAATAATGCATAGTATAAAACCATTGTGATGTTGGGTAAGGTAAAGATTTTTTAGATTCAACACAAAAACCATAATCCATAAAAGAAAGAAGTGATAAACAGAACTTTCTCAAAGTTAAGAACTTCTGGTTTTCAAAAGACACTGTTGAGAATATGAGAAAAAAGCCATAGAGAAAGATAAATCCAAACTGCAGTGAGATACCACTTCACACTCACTGGGATATCTAGAATTAAAATGTCAGATAATATGTGTTGACAGCATGTAGAGAAGTCAGAGCCTTCATACACTGCTGGTGGGAAAGTAAGGCCTTGTGGCCACTTTGGAAAACAGGGAATTTCTTAAGTGGTTAAACATAGAGTTATCAAACAACCCAGCAATTCCACGCCTAAGGTATATACCTAAGAGAAATGGGAAATGTCCTCACCAAAACTTAAGCTTAAATGTTTGTAGTAGCATTATTGATAATTGCCAAAAGAAGGAAGCAATCTGAATGTTCATCAGTTGGTGAATGAATAAGCAAAATGTGGCATATCTGTACAATAAAAGAATATTCAACCATATAAAGGGATGAAGTACTGATGCATGCTGCAGTGTGGATGAACCTTGGAAACATGTTGATGGAAAGAAGCTGGTCACAAAGACCTGTAATAAAATGTCTCTATAGCAGTGATTTTCAACCTGTGTGCAGTGAAAAAAATTTTTTTGTTTTTGGGCAACAGAGTCTCACTTTGTCACCCTGAGTAGAGTGCAGTTAGTGTCATAGCTCACAACAACTTCAAACTCTTGGGCATAAGCCATCCAAGTAACTGGGACTATAGGCACCCTCTATAATGTGCAGCTATTCTTAGATGGGGTCTTGCTCTAGCTCAGGCTGGTCTCAAACTCCTGAGCGCAGGCAGTCCACCTGCCTTAGCCTCCCAATGCGCTGGGATTACAGGTGTGAGCCACCTCGTCCAGCCTTGCCTTGAAAATTTTTAAAGACCATTAATTCTTTTCGATTTGAAAGACATTCATTCCTTTTTTTCCCCTTTTTAAAAAATTAAATCATGGCTGTGTATATTAATGCAATCATGGGATACAATGTGCTGGTTTTATATATCATTTGAAATATTTTCATCAAACTTGTTAAATAGCCTTCACCACATTTTCTTAGTTATTGTGTTAAGCCATTTATACTCTACACTTAGTAAATTTCACATGTACCCTTGTAAGATGCACCATAGGTGTGGTCCCACCAATTACCCTCTTTCCACCCATCCTCTCCCCTCCCCTCCCTACCCCTCCCTCTCCTCCTTCCCTTTCTTCTTGGGCTATAGTTGGGTTATAGCTTTCATATGAAAACTATAAATTGGTTTCATAGTAAGACTGAGTACGTTGGATACTTTTTCTTCCATTCTTGAGATACTTCGCTAAGAAGAATATGTTCCAGTTCCATCCATGTAAACATGAAAGTGGTAAAGGCTCCATCTTTTTTAAGGCTGCATAATATTCCATGGTGTACATATACCACAATTTATTAATCCATTCATGGGTTGATGGGCACTTGGGCTTCTTCAACGACTTAGCAATTATGAATTGGGCTGCAATAAACATTCTAGTGCAAATATCTTTGTTATAAAATGATTTTTGGTCTTCTGGGTATATACCTAGTAGAGGAATTGAAGGATTGAATGGCAGGTCTATTTTTAGATCCCTAAGTGATCTCCAAAAATCTTTCCAAAAGGAACATATTAGTTTGCATTCCCACCAGCAGTGTAGAAGTGTTCCCTTTTCTCCACATCCATACCAACATCTCTGGTTTTGGGATTTTGTGATGTGGGCTAAACTTACTAGAGTTAGATGATATCTCAAAGTGGTTTTGATTTGCATTTCTCTGATGATTAAAGAGGCTGAGCATTTTTTCATGTGTCTGTAGGAGTAGCTGAGACTACAGGTACCCACCACTATGCCAGGCTAATTTTTCTATTTCTAGTAGAGATGGGGGTCTCACTCTTGCTCAGGCTGGTCTCCAACTCCTGAGTTCAAGAGGTCCTCCCACCTTGGTCTCCAAGAATGATGGGAGTACAGGTGTGAGCCATGATACCCTGCCTAGCAGATGACATTTTTTTTCCTTGAACTCTGGAGGCTGAGGCAGGAGGATCACTTGAGCCCAGGAGTTTGAGGTTGCTGTTAGGTAGGCTGCTGCCATAACACTCTAGTTAGGGTAACAGAGTGAGACTCTATCTCAAAAAAAAAAAAAAAAAAAAGCCATGTGCTGAAAACTCAGTCACTTCCATCTGTAATTCTTTAGGTGTGGCTGAAATGCTAATTTGATTGCAGTGTCATGATTCTCAAAGTTAGTGAATCTTTCTTTCATTGTATTCTCCAATTAGTAGGTGTATAACAGCTGTATTTTCAAATGATTTGCAGAGATCATCTTGCATATCAGTGATCTTTGCCAATTGGGGAAAATGTTCATCTGAAATTTCCTTTTGAGGAAGTGTTTGGAAAAAAGATAATTTTTTTTGTAATGCTTAGATTTTTTTGCCACATATAGATTTAGTTTTACCTTGCAAAGAAATATTCAAGTTGTTTTCATTGCTATCACATGGAAATGTTGCATTCCTATAGAAATTTTCTATAAATAATTTACACATAAGTGATTTTGTTCTTCATTAAATTTGACTGTTCTTGCAGAGATCAATTTAGACCAGCGGTTCTAAACCTGTGGGTCACGACCCCTTTGTAACAATGAAAGTACATCACAGCATTAGGAAGGTTGAGAACCACTGATTGAGACTAACATCTGTCCCTGTGATAGCCAACACACTTTAGAATGATACCACATTCTAAAAATCCACACAGAATACTTGATGGTTTAACGTCAGCTTGTTATGAAATTGAGGATGTCATGTTGCATTTGCACCAGTATAGTTACTAATACTTATAACTCGTTGCAAAGTGTCCCTTAAAGTAGTAGCTTTAGCACACAAATTTTGCTGATGCAAGGTACAGTGAAAAATGAGAGCATCTAGACCTGTTAATACTTTTTTTAAAGTGTGCAGTAAACTCTGCATGTTTATAGAGTGCACTGTCTGTACATGTACTCGCTAAATTTACCAAATTCAGACTCTTTGCCTATAGCTCAGCAGCTAGGGCTCCGGCCACATACACCAGAGCTCGTGGGTTCGAACCCAGCCCAGGCCTGCCAAACAGCAATAACAATTGCAACCAAAACATAGCTGGGCATTCCAGTGGGTGCCTGTAGTTCCAGCTATGTGGGAGGCTGAGGCAAAGATAATTGCTTAAGCCTAAAAGTTTGAGGTTGCTGTGAGCTGTGACATTACAGCACTCTACCAAGGGTGACTTAGACTATGTCTCAAAAAAAAAAAACAAAAAAAAAAAACAAATTCAGTCCAACTACATGACATTTATCTTGAAAGTTATTGAAGATATCTATTCCATGTGTTCTGTTTTCAAGAGTGCCCAAATCAAGTAACTCTTCATAGCAGAGAACATCTTCTGTTACGACCTGAATGAAAGTATAAAGTCTGTGCTGAGTCAGTAAGATCAGTTGATTGATCCAAAGAGAATGAATAATATATGTTTCACTTTTGAAGTATTGCATGAAGTTTTTCTGTTAAATTGAAGGCTAGTGCTAATTCATGCTGCCAGTCAGTTATGGTCCTCAAAAGAGGCAATTGTTTATACCTTGAAAGGTTGTGGGGGTCTAAGCTTCCAACAACTTTAACAATGCATTCTTTCACAATTTCTACAACATTAAATGACTTTCCTTTTTCCCCCAATTATATAAGTTACTATTTAAGTTGCTTCAGTCTTCTTATTGCTTAAAATTTTTGTGTCCGCTTTTACTTTTCGTCTTTTAAGTTTTGCAATACAAGCTTTCACACCTCTCCCTCTAATTTAAAATATTTGTTGAATGTTAGAAGGTTAATAAGCATTGAATTTCTTTAATGTTATATTGCAGTATCACAAAGCAAGCAAATCATCTTATCTTTAGCAGAAACAAGATAATTTTGCTATTCCCATCCTCATTTAAAAAATATGTTTTTTAAAAAATATTTTTTATTAAATCATAACTTTGTACATTGATGCGTTGAGGAGGTTCAGGGTACTGCTTGAATTTCTTAATAGTTTTGAAATGTACCATTGCATCATGCACATTAGGTGAGGTCCCCCCAAATAAATATCTGTTTTCTAGAGTGTTCTCTTGATCTTCTTTGATATGGTGAGCTATTGAGCAGAATTAAAAAATACTGTTGAGGGGGGTGCCTCTGGCTCAAAGGAGTAGGGCGCTGGCACCCTATACCAGAGGTGGCGGGTTCAAACCCGGCCCCAGCCAAAAACTGCAAAAAAAAAAAAATACTGTTGAGACACAGTGCACTATTGTCAAAAGCTGATAACAGAGTGGCTACTCGACCTTCATAAATTCTTGCCAACCATCTCATGTGGTAGTGGTGCCAGTCATGTGGGAGAACTTAGAACTAAATTGAGTGTAGCAGCTTATCAAGTTAGTCCTTTTGGCTTACTAATGTTCTAATTGTGCTTGTCAATCTGGGAAGATTACTTCATTGAACCTGTTTTATTCTTTGGTATTTTAGTTATGTCCATTTTAAAAATAAAATGAAAATATAAAAGATGAAAAAATATATTAATAAAAATAAAAGGATTTATTTTGTAAAAATTGGATTAAATCAAAAGGCCACAGGTTCCCCACCACTGGGCTTCACTTTTTTTTTTTTTTTTTTAAGATAAAGTGAGGATATTAATGCCTCATTACTAGATTGTTGTGAGATTTACATGAAATATTCTAGGGAAAGTACTTCATACTGTTCTTTATTTTTGTTTTTACTTACCCTTAATTTTAAAAAAATTTTTTTTTGGAAATAAATATTACTATGTACAGTTGAGGGATAAAACATGATGTTATGAGATATGTATATAGATGCCTTAGGTATCTATGGGTTTCTACATCCATGGATTCAGCCAACTGTGGATTGAAAACATCTGGGAAAAATGCATCAAAATATAATACAAAGTAAAAATATAGTATAACAGCTGTTTACACAGCCTTTACATTGTATTAGGTATTATTAGGTATTACTTGAAGTGACTTAAAGTGTACAGGAGGATGTCTACAGCTTATATGCAGATCTACACCAGGGATCTCCAACCTGCAGCCCAGGCCAAATGGTGATTTTGTGAGGCCTTTCTAGTGTTAGATACCATGAAAAGTATGCACGGACCTATTTTTGCTAATCAGCGTTTGTTAGTGTTTTTGTTTTTAATGTGTGGCCCACAACAATACTTATTCTTCAAATGTGTAGTAGAGAAAAAAAGGTTTGACACCCTGTACTGGATTTTGGTATCTGTAGGGGTCCTGAAACTGAATCTCTATGGATATCTGGAAGGACTATTTATAGTAAAATAGTTCCTATATAGTGAAACAAATTAATATACATGTCAAATCATTGTTACCCAATTTTTTTCTTATAATAAGAACCACTGTTATCTACTAATTTACAGAAATTCTGAATATAATACTTTTCTTTTTTTTTTTTGGCTGGGGCAGGGTTTGAATTCGCCACCTCTGGTGTATGGGGCTGGTGCCCTGTTCCTTTGAGCCACAGGCACTGCCCCATAATACGGTATTTTTAAATTATAGTTCCACACTGTGTTGTACATTAGGTTATTAGACTTGTTTATCCTACACATCTGTTACTTTGTATCCTTCGACTACCATCTTATTACTCTTCCTCCCCCATTTTTAAATTCTCTACCTGTATATTTGACTTTTTAGAATATTTCACATATTAGTGAGATTACGTAACATTTTTCTTTCTGTGCCTGGGTTATTTCACTTAGCAAAATGTTCTCCGGTTCATCCATGTTGTGGCAAATGGAAGATCTCCTCTTCTTTCTGGCTTATGTGTTTATAATACTCCATTTGTGTGTGTGTGTGTGTGTGTGTGTGTGTGTGAGTGTGTGAGAGACGGTTCATCTGTTGATGGACCCTTAGGTTGTTTCCACATCTTGACTATTGTGAATAATGCTGCAATGAAATGCAAGCGCAGATGTCTTTATGATGTGGTGATTTCATCTCCTTTGGGTATATACCCAGAAGAGGGGTTGCTAGGCCATCTGATAATTCTATTTTTAATTTCTTTAGGAACTTCCATACTATTTTCCATAATGGCTGCACCAATCTACATTCCTACCCAACAGTATACAAGGGTTCCTTTTCCTCTACATCCTCTCAAACACTTATCTCTTATCTTTTTGATAATAGCTTTCCTAATGGGTGTGAGGTGATATCTCATAGTGATTTTGATTTGCATTTCCCTGATCATTGATGATGCAACTCTTCATATACCTGTGCCCTAAGTTTATGTCCTCTCAGGTCCTTTGCTCATTTTTAAATAGGGTTATGTGTTTTCTTGCTATTAAGTTATATGAGTTCTTTATAAATTTTAGATATAAATCTCTTATCAGATATATGGTTTGCAAATATTCTTTTCCAGTCCATAGGTTGCCTTTTTATTTTTTGATTATTTCCTTTGCTGTGCAGAAGGCTTTTGGTTTGATATAATCCCATTTATTTATTTTTGCTTTTGTACCCTGAGCTTTTGGTGTGTTATCCAAGAAATTATGGCTAAGGCCAGTGTCAGGAACCTTTTCTCCTGTGTTTTATTCTAATAGTTTTATGGTTTCACATCTTATATTTGAGTTGATTTTTGTGTATAGTGTAAAACAAGCTTCCAATTTTATTTTTTTCATGTAACAATCCTAAGAAAAGTTTTGTAGGCTCGGCGCCTATAGCTCAACTGGCTAAGGCGCCAGCCACGTACATCTAAGGTGGCAGGTTCGAATCCCCAGGCCGGACCTGCCAAACAACAATGACGGCTGCAACCAAAAAATAGCCGGGCGTTGTGGCGGGCGCCTGTGGTCCCAGCTACTTGGGAGGCAGAGGCAGGAGACTCGCTTGAGCCCAGGAGTTGGAGGTTGCTGTGAGCTGTAATGCCACGGCACTCTACCCAGGGGGATAGCTTGAGGCTCTGTCTCAAAAAAAAAAAAAAAAAAAAAAAGAAAAGTTTTGTAGTAAACATTCAAGAGATGCAAAAGAATATATAAAAGTATTAACATACAAAGAATACTCTATAAGCAAACACTCAAATGTACTTATCACCTTTAATTTATGTCTAGTTTGTTTTTAACCCAGTGTTCTACCCTTTCAGGGCATCCAACCTGTGGTCCATGGGCTGCATGTGGATTATGTGAAGACTTTTTTGCTTATCTGTGGTGTCAATTATCATGAAAATTACCCGTGGACTTTTTTTTTTTTTGGCTCATCAGCTTTTATTAGTGTTCATGTATTTAATGTTGGCCCTAGACAACTCTTTGTCTTCCAGTGTGCAGAAAAGCCAAAGGTTGGACACACTTGCAAGTTTTCGATAATTTACCATTTAAATTTTTCGTTTATTGTATTGTCTGGGCTACTCAGTTTGTATTTTCAACAGATTAACAATGAACAAATTTTTGAATTGTTAGAACAAATTACTGAGAGAAAAATTTAACAGCAGCTTGGGACTGAGCACTGGGGCTGACCCCACAGTCTTTTTCTCTGGTTGATACTGAGTCATTAACCGGTATGTTCTAGAGGTTTTATAGCTTACCCCTGCCTGGAAGTACCTTTAAGCACTTAACTTTCTACCGCTTTTTTCTCCCTAAGAATATTTGAGAGATGGATGTTACGTTCTCTTTAGTATTGTCTTAATTTAACCCACCTAATTTTTCATGATAGTTAAGCTGTAAAAACTCATTTGTTTGTTAATTTTATGAAAAAGGCAGCCTTATTTAGCACAGTCATAACTTAAACTTTTAGATATTTTAGCTAGTGGTAAAATATGTATATTCTTCACTTTTAGCATACTATATACTTTTTGTTTCTTTGTTTTTGTTTTTATAGAGATAGAGTCTCACTTTATTGCCCTGGGTAGAGTGCAGTGGTGTCACAGCTCACAGCAACTTTCAACTCCGGGGCTTAGGCGATTCTCTTGCCTCAGCCTCCTGAGTAGCTGGGACTACAGGTGCCCGCCACAATGCCCAGCTATTTTTTTTGTTGCAGTTTGACTGGAGCTAGCACCCTACTCACTGAGCCATCTGCGCTGCCCAGCATATTATATACTTTTAAAATTGGTTTTAAAGTTCTGATTTTTTTTAAAGCTCTCATGAACTACTAAATTCTCTACTACTTCTCAGAAATAGCATTTCATCAAATAGTTCTAAAGTAAAGATTGGCCAAGTACATCAGAGTTGCAACCAAAGATTTCTCGTTTTAAGAGTGTAGCTTAATTTTCTGGTATCACCTTTGTAAGTCTTTTAACTGTCAGTGAACAGAATATCTGAAGGAATGTTGGGTAAAAGATAATATCAGTTTTGATTTAAGTAAAAAATGATCAATTTACTGTTAAAAGCTAGGGAAGGATCACTAGTTTAATAATACTCTCCTATTTATTTATATTGGGACATTTTAGTGAGTCTTTATTGTGACTAATACTGAGGAAATTTTAGCTAATCACAGGTATTTATTTTGGGAAATAAAGACATACCTGATGACTAGAAAAACCTGTTTCTTAAACACTTTTGCAATACTATGGTCCTGGAGTTATGTTTCACATTTTTGGCTTCTGTCCATCTTGTCTCTCAAGTAGTTTGTGGAATCTTTTTCCTTCTGAGGCCCATCATTCCTAATTTTGCTTTTGTTTTTCACATAGCTACTTTCCACAGGTTCACCATCTACATGCAAATTTAACATAATAAGCTACATGCACTCCAAGCTTATTTAGTTTGCATTTTTCTTTTCTTTTGTTCAATACTTATTTTAAAATGGTAAAGTCTGGAGTCCACGTATGCTTAGACTTTAGTGTCTAGGACTTTTGCAAATCTTTTCAGTGCTAGCCAGGAATAGAGGAACTGAGAAATGACCTGAGGGGGAATAGTGAAAAGAAGAAAATGGACTTAGGAATATTTAAAATAGAAAGGAGTTGATTGTTGTGTGACCAAAGTCCTGTGGGGATTCCTTATATTTCAGACTTTTTTATAGCCTTATATCAGCAGGATTATATCCACATAATGAAGAACTGATTTTACAACATCCTGTTATAGTACAAGACTACATAGAGTGGCCGTGATGAACTGTCAGCTTGAAAACCATACTGAATGAGCTATCACCTCACACCCATTAGAATAGCTATTATAGACAGTTATTATAAAGATAATAAATGTTGATGAGGATGTGGAGAAATGGGAACCCTAGGACACTGTGGGTAGAAATGTAGATTGGTACAGCTATCATGGAAAATGATATGGAGTTACCTAAAGAAATTAAAAATAGAATTATCACCTGACCCAGCAGTCCCTCTTTTATTTATTTATTTATTTTTATAGAGATAGAGTCTCACTTTATTGCACTTGGTAGAGTGCCCTGGAGTCACACAGCTCACAGCAACCTTCAACTCCTCAGCATAAGCAATTCTCTTGCCTCAGCCTCCTGAGTAGCTGTGACTACAGGTGCCTGCCACAACGCCCGACTATTTTTTGGTTGCAGTTTGTCTGGGGCCGGGTTTGAACCCACCACCCTTGGTATTTGGGGCCGGCGCCCAACTCAGTGAGCCACAGATGCTGCCCTGCAGTCCCTTCTTTAGGTATATACCCAAAGTAAATGAAATCACCACCTCATAAAGACATCTGCACTCACATGTTCACTGCAGCATTATTCACAGTAGTCAAGATGTGGAAACAGTTTAAATGTCCATTGATGGCTGGATGAATGGGTAAAGAAAATGTGGTATGCTGTATACAATAGAATATCACATAAGTTTTAAGAGGAGGAGATCTTCATTTGCCACACACTGATGGAATTGGAGGACATTATGCCATATGAAATAAGCCAGACACAGAAAGACAAATTCTGCATGGATTGGGAGGATGTAGGTCAAAGGCTAAAGAAATTTAGAGATTTAATGTACAACCTAAGCACAGAAGTTATAAGTTATTTTATAATTGTATTAGAGATTTTTATTAAATAAGTAGATTTTAGTTGCTCTTGTCATTAAAAAAAGGTGGTTGTGAGATGATAGATAACGTTGATCTCCTTCACTGCAGGAATCATGTTATCTGTATTGATCCTATAACATTGTTATAAATCTTAACTATACACAATAAACTTTATTCAAAAATGAAAGAAGACTAACATAGTAGTACTGTTCTGCTTCGATTACAGTTCTGTATCTTTGCTAACTTTTTTTCCTAATATAGGGCAACAACCTATTAATGAAAACAAACTGACATAAAACTTCTTTTTCTGCTTTGCAACCCACAAATATGTAAGTTTGGGAAATTTACCTTGCTTTCAATGTTAAGATGTAACTATTTGTTTATTTATTTTTAGAGACAGGTCTCTCTCTGTTGTCTGTGCTAAAGCACAGTGGCATCATAGCTCACTGCAACCTCAAGACTCCTGGGCTCAAGCAATCTTCTTGCTTTAGCTTTCCCATAGCTTGGACTATAGGAAGAGGCCACCCTGCCACACTGATTTTCTTTCTTTTCTTTTTATTTCTTTCTTTTTTTTGTAGAGACAGAGTCTCTATTGCTCAAACTCCCAGCTTCTAGCAATTCTCCTGTCTGCCTGAGTGTCCCCAGAGTGCTAGGATTAGAGGCATGAGCCACTATGCTTGGCCAACATTTTATGTTGTTTATTTGTTTTTAGGATGTCTGATTAAATTATAGACTATATCCATAAAGATAGCAAGTCTTATATCTGTATATGTTACTTGGTCACTTGGTGAAAGCAAGTACAGTAGTTGCTTCTGTATATAGTTGATGACCTCCTACATTGACTGTCTCCTTAAGTTCACCTAATTTTCATAGACTGGACATGCACTACATGTACATATCAGTACAGTAGGCCTAGTTTCTATTTCACCACTTTTGTATGTTGACCAGTTTGTTATAGTCCCTTGGGTGGTCAACTTACAGGGGTTCTACTGTATATGGCCTAAGCGAGTGCTTTTTACCTTTCGTTTTCTAATTTGAGCACTAGTAGCTACGTCAAAGAACAGTCATATTCAAAGGCAACCCCTGTCAGAACGCTCATAGACTAAAATTTAGGTGATAGTACATGTTGGGAGAATTTTTATTTTCAAGAAGTGTTTAACTGTTAAGATGGTATTATCTTTGCCAAAGCCTCAAAAGATGTGAACTGTAATAGATTAAGTCAGTAAAATTGGATGAAGTCTGTAATAGGAATCTTTGGAAGACCTAGATTCTAAACAATATTCTTCAGAAATTTGTGCTTGAGCAGTGTACTTCCCTCCTTGGGATATAATTCTTTAATCTGTAACATGAGAACTTGGATGTGATGCTCTCTTAAATTCTTTTCTAGCTTAAAAAGACTATAACTGTGTAATTGTTATACCTTCTGCACTACCACTAAATGTCTGTGTGTATACTTTCATCCCTTTTCTTCATCGAAGGAAAAGTTTAATGACTTTCCAAGACCAGTTTATATGAGTGTAAAACTACCTCCTCCTAATTCTTCCAGTTTCGTTGATGTTCATTCATTTATCTAGCAAGCATTTATTTGGCATGTAAGAGATTTCAGATCCTGTTAAAATAGAATTCAGATTCTTAAATATTTATTTTATAATAGGATCTGGGAAGAGAATGATGAAGAGCCCTTAGATTCTGTCCTCAAGGAGATTACAGTTTAGTAGGGGCAGAAAATAAATTTAGTATAATGAAAAGGGGATGTAGCTTGGCAGCATGGTGGCACAAAGAGGAAGTGTATCTTTTTGTACTAGTCAGGTAAGAGCATACAAAGTAGGGGACCCCTGAGGGGAGTTCAACAATTAAATAATTCCCTCTCCCCATAAAAGTAGTATGTCCTTAATTTATAAAAATTAGGAAGTACAGTTAAGCAAGAATTAAGAAAACAGCCACTGATGATAACTTGAGATGCATCCCCTCCCATAGTTTTGAAACTGGATTTTAATGATGCCTAGAAGACTAAAAATGTCAGGACTGGGAAGGAAGCATTACAGACAAAAGTCATGATGAATTCAAAGGTATGAAGGCCTGGAAAAGCATGTTACATATGGCCAAGCATAGGGACTTCAGTATGACTGTACCATGAAGGATGTTGGGTGGGGAATGGGTGTGTGTGTGTGCAGTCATTCAGGTCATGGAGAACTTT
>NW_003852417.1:15618239-15629138 GCF_000181295.1 Otolemur garnettii
ATGTGACACTTAGGCATTTAGAATCTGCCTGTAGGAAATTGGGAGCCATTGAAGGGTTTTAAGCTGGGAAAGGGACAGATTCATGTTGTGATTTGCATTTTAGAAAATTTTTTATGGCCAGTTTTAAGAAGGCAGACTGAATACACATTACCTTTTTGCTTTCCTTCATCAAACCTATAGAAATAATAGAAAAAAATATTTATAGCCATGCCACAAAACACAAGAAGGAGAACTCTCTGTAAATCGGGGAACTGTGGAGAATTTCTGAAAATGATAGATGATCCTGTAGGTAACACTCATATCCAGAGGTGAGGGAAACTGGGAGCAGGAAGGGTCCCAGAAAAATAAAAAGGATGATTTGTTAGCATTACTGTAACATGAGCAGCCAAGCAGCTCTGAACTCTGTACATCTGTCACCAATTAGAGTCAAAGGATGTGTTTTCATGTGGGAACTGCAGGTAGGACCCCTGCGTCAATGAGCCTAGGATGCAGCTGCCTTGACTATGTCCATGAAAGACCAGGCTCTGAGTAACCTGTCTGGTGGCATGTTCTGCTGCTTTGCCATTCCTGCTGAAAGCAATATGAGATGAGTATTGCTCCCTGAGTGAGCTGTGCCAAAAGCCAGCAGAGTGTAACTGAATCCCAAGTATAAAGATAAGAATCTCCAAATGTTTCAGGAAAGCCAACACTGTAAAAAAGAACCAGCAAACAGAAGAACTTAGGGCCAAGTAAAAAGTTACTGGAACAGAGTTCTAAAATAAGTACAGCTAATAATTTTGGATAAGGTATTTATTATAATACAGGTCTATCCTTAACAAAAACAAGTGGTTATAAAATCAGAGTAAGCATTTATTAAAAAGAGTCAATTAAGATCTGGGGAATGAAAAATACAGTTGTTGAAATGGAACAATCTTTTTGATGCCAAAGTGGATGGATTAGAACTGTGCATGATTGGTAGCTGGGAGAACTTGCCTTTTTTGGTGAAACTGTGATATAATGAAATGTTGATCTAAGGTAGTAAAAGCAGGGATAGAGCCAAGGAGACAAATATAAGAGATGTTAAAAATGTAGAATTTAGAAGATTAATTGGGAGTGGGAATGAGACAGAGTGGGGATTTTAGAATCTTTGTAGGTTTCTTGATTGGTTGAATGGAGAGATAATATTGCCAGAAACCATGGTAGCAAATTCAACAGTAAAAACAGTTTTTGAGGTGAGAATGGAAGACACTACTATTTCACTTCGACATGTTGAGATTGAGGTATTTGTGAGACAAACATAGGGGAAAGGGTTGTAGTCTGTTAGACTAGCGGATATGGACTGGGAACTCAAATGTTTGGGCTTGAGTAGGATTTGGAAGTTGTAGCTCATTGTAGTTGATAATGTTAGTTTATGGGTGAAGTTGTTCTAGAAGAATGCATTTATCATGAGACTAAATGATTGCTACCGTGTAGAGGTATGGTTGAATAAGAGGAGCCAGCACAGGCAAAGGTGGGGAGATGGTTAGAAGAATGAGAGGTGAACCCAGAGTAATGTCATGGAAGCCAAGAGAAGTAAGAGAATGGTCAATAATGCAAGATTACCAAAGGGTGACTAAGGGCTGAGTAGTGATTTGGTTAGAGAGGTGGCCAAAACAGAAACTGCTTCATTGGGGTGGTAGGGCTAAAATCAGATTGCAGTGCACTGAGGAATAAATGGAACAGGAGGTAGTGGAGACTGTGAAGTATATTCTGCAGACACTTAAAGTTGATAGACAGGTGAGACCTATGATGGTTGGGCTGTCGGGGTGGGATGCAGGGTTGAAGGGGAGAATGTTGTTTCGTCTGTAGCCTCTGTTTTTCTCTACCAATTTCTTACCCTTTTCCTACCAACTTTTCAGGTGTTTTCTCTTTTAACTTTTACTCTACTTTTTTTTTTTTTTGAGACAGAGCCTCAAGCTGTCGCCCTGGGTAGAGTGCCATGGCATCACAGCTCACAGCAACCTCCAACTCCTGGGCTCAAGTGAGTCTCCTGCCTCAGCCTCCTGAGTAGCTGGGACCACAGGCGCCCGCCACAACGCCCGGCTATATTTTTTTGGTTGCAGCCATCATTGTTGTTTGGCGGGCCAGGCTGGATTCGAACCCGCCACCTTGGGCGTAGGTGGCTGGCGCCTTAGCTTACTTGAGCCACAGGTGCCAAGCCTACTCTACTTTTAAAAACAGCATTTGTTTTCTCTTTTGTTTGGAAAGTTACATACGTTATTTTGTAGTCTTATTTACCTGTTTATGCATGCTTTGTCTTAACAATTTGGTATCACAGCCTTTCAAGGTCCAGTACTATCTTTGTGTATCTTCAACTTGATCAGAGTGTCATACTCAATTGAGAGTCCTTGAAAATAACTTGTAAACATAAGATGGAGGAATCTTGTTTAGGAATAGTTCTTGGGGGGGAAAAGTGTGTGTTTTAAATAGTTAGAAACTTTATATGACTTATGGAAAATTTGGCTGACCTTGAAATGCATTAATCAAAATTTTATAGGAGATAAGATGATTCAGCAGTTCTAAAGGAGGAATAATTTGAGTTTTCATAGCAGAAAGAATTCACTAGCCTAGTCAATGGAGAATACAGGTAACAAGATTGATTTCAAGTTTGAATATCATAATTACTAGGGACTTTGGCAAACTAGAAACTTGTTCAGGGGAGGGAGAAAAACCATGGGGTAGAGACTGCTGTTTGCTTACCCAGTATCTCTTCTTCTTTTCTTTCTTAGTAGCTTAACTGTTTTATTGTGGGCACATCACTGAGCCCAGTGGTAAAATGTCATTTCCTAGTAGCTGTAAACAGAAGTCTTTGGGCAGGCCTTCCAGGAAAGCTCCTTAAAGGAGGCAGACTCATCCGGGAAGCCTCAGAAGGAGCTCTTGCCCCTTCCTCCTTTTTTCTGCCTGGCGTGTAGATGTGATTTCCGGAGTTGCAAGTGATCATCATTTGGTGGTTAGATGTTGTTGAGCATTGACACCATGGGGTAAGAGTGGCAGAGTGAAAAGGCAGAATGAACAGGAATTCTCGGTGACTGTAGAGCTGCTGATCTATTCTGAACTACTTTCCTGCTGACCTTATGTGAGAGAAGAATGAACCTCTTTTTTTCTATAAACCACAGATATTTATTCATATGCAACTGAATCTAATCCTAACTGACACAGAGTGCTACTCCATTGACTAGATTAAAACTATTCCTGAGGTTAGCCTTAGCAACCTCTTTGTAGTTGGAGAAGAGGTTGTGGCCCCAGCTGGTTTGGGGTTTCCAAGGTTGACATAAATGAGAAATTTTCTGACAGAAGTTTTAACATAGATCTAAGTAATCCTTGGGAGAGCCTTTCTTAGCTTCTGATTCTGGAAGTACATAGCTGTCCCTCTTGTAGGGTGTGAGCAAACAGAAAAATTATAGGAGGTACAAGGACTAATTAGTTCTAAAGGAGTAATTTGAGTTTCCATAGCAGATGGATGCCTGTGAAATAGTTAGAACACTGCATTAGATGTAAAAAATTCAAATTCTTAGACTCAATTTAAGATTTAAGAGGCATATTATGAACAAGGGGCATTCTGAAAATAGGAAAAAGATTTTGGAAAAAAAACTAATATTGGACTAAATTAGCTAATATTAATGATAGTGAAAAGAAGTTTTGGTATTCCAGAAAATCATACTAAGTGAATTAAAAGACTAGTTCAAATGATGTTCCAGAATTGTGGGAAGATAGAGATGGATATCATGACCAAACAACAACAACAACAACAACAACAACAACAACAAAAATAAAAGATAATAGACAAACTAGATAGATCCAAGAGATCTGATATATATAAACTAAGTGTCCTGGAAGAAAGGGACAGAGATGATGCATAGGCAGTCAAGAAAGTTTTGAAAATGTTGCTGAACTGAAGATTTGCACTTTTAAAAGAACTCACCAAATAAGATTAATTAATGTACTTGTCACAGTTATGATGTTCAATAATAAGAGGGAAAATTCTACAAATATTCAGAGGGTGGAACCAAATGATTTTCAAAGGAAAGATAATCAGGTTGGAATCCAGTCTTCTATTTAATGAAAAATGCTGGATCACCCCATGATAGTATTAATGTACACTGCTATGATTTAATAAAAAAAAAAAAAGAAAAGAAAAATGGTGGATCAGAGAATTTCAGAAATTTTAATTTGTGGACTAGGAAAATTCTAGTAGAATATTTGGGTGGTTGATATAAATTATTAAATTTTTTTTCTAAACTAGGATATAAAATATAAAACAAAGAATTGAATAATTTTTGCTAGATTGAATAGCACTGTCACTTTTTTTTTTTTTTTTAATTATACTAAGGACCAGTGAAAACTTCATTATCAGATAGCATTGATTCTAGGCTTGGAGTTTGGGAACTATAGTTGGAGGTGAAATTGGTTTCTCTACACAGTTGTGAGAGAAAAGGATGTGACCTCAGAGTTGTATACTTGCCACAGTGTCTTTCACATGCAAATGCAGAAGAGAGATTTCCAGACAGATAAGGTTTCATGATTATACTAGCTTTGGAATTTTTCTGAAGAACGTATCTAAGGAAATACTCTATAGAATAATATAATTAGGAAACTGAATCTAACTGATCAATATTAAGCTTTGTACCTTACAAAAGAAATTTTGATTACCTGTAAAATAGTTATTAAACCTAAGGCACAGAAATAACAAAATAGAAATTCGAAAGCATTTATTTTAAGCATTTGTTATATTCCTGTGTGGTAAGCAAAGGTCTATTCTCAGAGGATATAATGGTAAATGAGATTCTCTTAGTCCATTTTGTGCTGCTGTAACAGACTACCTGAGAATGGTTTATTCGGCTCATGATCCTTCAGGTTGGGAAGTTCAAGAGCACATAGTACTTCATCCAGCTGCCTTGTATTGAGGGCCACATGCTGGGTCAAAACACTGCAGAGAAATGGAAGAGGGAGGGAGTGTGTGCAAAGAGGTGACATGGTGAGAGAGGAAGCAAGAGAATTCTAGGAAGCTGAATTTGATCTAATAACCACTCCCTAGTGGTAACTAATCCAGTCCAGAGAGAGTGAGAACCCACTCTTAAAAGAGGGCATAAATCTATGCACGAATGGTCTACCCCCTGACCCGCACACCTCTCATTAGGCCCCATCTCCCAACACTGCCACATTTGAGATCAAATTTCAGCATGATTTTCGGAGGAGAAAAAAAACCACAGCAGAGATAATGCCGTTTTTGCCCTGATGGAGTTTACAATCTAGTAGGGATACAGAATGATGAGGTAGTTACAGTATGGTGTGATGGACGCTACTGTGGATGGACCACGTGTTATTACAGAATGGGAGCATGGAGCAGGAGCACTTAATCCAGACTTTAGGAGAGGCAAAGAGAGCTTTCTAAAGAAGAAACATCTGAGTTGAGAAAGGAGACAGGACCAAGAAATTGAGAAGATTTCAGATAGTTGATTGCAGAGAGGATTCAGTGAGAAAAACTGGATGCTAACTAGGTACAATATCACAAGAACCTTGAAAGCAGCGTCAGGGCAGTTAGGCTTTACACTGAGAGAAATGGGTATCTAACAGAATTTTTTAATAGTGAAAAATGATGCAATATGATTTTTAGAAGATCACTTAGGTTGTACTGTGAATGGATAAAAGCCAGGTAAAATTGAAGGTAGGGAGATCAATTAGGAGGCTGTCTTGTTTAGTCATTTGTTCTAACAGTAAATATTTCTACATTGGAGCTGATGTTGCACTGGATACAGTGGGATCATAGGGATGGAGAGTAGTAGATAGATTTGAGAAAGATTGAAGCTTTGGTGGCTAGGTGTTAGGGTAAGGTGACCAGATTTTAACATTGGTGGGTGTAGGGGGGGTGGGGCCTGACAACAATGCAGACTTTGATAAGCAGTTCTCGATAATCAGTTCTCAACAATTATTTGTTATTATTAAAGTTTAACATTATAAAATTAAAAAAAGGCTCGGCACCTGTGGCTCAATCGGCTAAGGCGCCAGCCACATACATCTAAGGTGGTGGGTTCGAATCCCCAGCCCGGGCCAGCCAAACAACAATGATGGCTGCAACCAAAAAATGCCTGGCGCTGTGGCAGGTGCCTGTAGTCCCAGCTACTTGGGAGGCTGAGGCAGGAGACTCGCTTGAGCCCAGGAGTTGGAGGTTGCTGTGAGCTGTGAGGCCATGGCATTCTACCCAGGGGGACAGTTTGAGGCTCCATCTCAAAAAAAAAAAAAAATTAAAAAAAAGTAATATAAAACTCATATCCTGGCGAAATAGCCACATGGTAGCCAAAAACCATACATTCCCTTCCTGTTCTCCCCTGTTCCCTAGCTTGTCATGCATTCTTTCCAAAAATGGGGATTTTTAAAAAAAATGCCACAGGACATGGGAAAAATTGTTGAAAATTGGGACTGTCCTGCCAAAAGCGGGACATCTGGTCACCTTACTGGGGGGGGGGAGGGCTACTTGTTTGTTCAAGATAGTTTGTTTCCTGACTTAATTGTCCTTGCCTAGAAGCAAGGGAGGGAGCCAGTCTTCTTCTGATACCCCTTCCACCTAGGCAACCTTGCCCAGGAGGGGCGTAGGGAGTTTACATTAGCCTTTTCATTTCCAAATGAAGTTACATTAACCTCTTCATTCCCAAATGGAGTTACATTAACCTTTTCAGCAACTGAAAACCGTATATTCCCTTTCCATTCTCCTGCTATTCCCTAGCTTGTCGTGCATTCTTTCCAAAAATTGGGACTTTTTAAAAATAGTGCAGGACAAATTGTTAAAAATTGGGACTGTCCCACCAGAAGTGGGATGTCTGGTCACCTTATGTTAGGGAGATGTAGAGGGAAGATGATGGACCTTATCTTAAATTTCTGGCTTATGCATGTAGGTAAATGGTGATGATACCATTCAGTGGATGAACCCTGGAGAAGATTAGGGAAGGATGATAAGTCAGTTTGAGGTGCTTGTGAAATACCTAAATTGAGACCCCACTGGCAGTTAGTTAAGGATGGGGTTGGGTTTGACGTTTAGGAGAAAGATAAGGGTTGGAGATACTGATTTGGAAAGTGTCAGCATTTGGAAAAAGTAAGTAAAGTCAAGATAGGATGTAGGTAGAGTGTGCCAAGAGAGAAGAGGTGAACCAGGTCAGAGATCCTAGGAGCAGATACCTGGTAGGATTCTGCTAATAAAACTTTTCAGGTCAAAATTCAGGAGAGTTATGGACTACCAATTCCAAAACCATTGTACATGTCTGGCATTGGAAAACAGGTAGATGAATGGCAAATGGTGGGAGCTAGGTTTCTCCCCTTTGGGGAGTGAGGTTTTAGATAACTATGGGTAGAGGGAAGGCTAGAATGAGCCATGAAGTACCAGATTAGAGTTCAAGACATCATCAAGAACTCATGTTTAGTTAGCTTAATATGGATACAAATTATGTATCCATATTGGGTATGTGTATACATGGTCTACTGTGAATACATTTATTTCTTATCTCTGTCTCCTGAGCTGGCCTAGAAGCAAGGACATCCCAGTAGCATAAACACAGCCAGCACTTAAATTGCGTACTCTCTAGCAGAAAGAATTAAGGCTCCTTTAAAAATGGCTGATTCTAGGGCTGGGGCAGGGAATATGTTAGATGAGACTGTAATATATTATGGTGCCAGGAAGTAATAAAATACTCAGAATCCAAAAGGATAGGGGCTTGGCAGAAGGACAGAAGAGCCACCTGAAAGAGTACCCAATGAGCAAAGCTGGAACGATTTGAGCAACAAAATAAATACCATTATTATTACTGGATTATAACCCAAAGCATAAAGTAAATATCTCTAAGTCCATGCTGATTAAAATAAATGATTGAATAAATAAATGCTCTCCCCCCATTTATCCTGTACAGAAGAATTCCTAATAATATATGCAGACACGATTCCCCTTAAGGAGGCAGAACTTAACTCCCCACCCCTTTGAGTGTGGGCTGCACTTAGTGCCTGACAGGTAATTGTTATTTGTGCAGATGCTGTTAATATTAGATAGGACCAAGGTTTAAGAATATTGGAGATCTCAGGGAGTAGTTCTAGAGGAGAGGTTTAGATTCTTGGGCTCTTACTATTATATATGACTCTGACTTTAACCAACCTTATAGAATATTTATCCTTGTGTGTTCCTATTAGAAGATTTCATCACAAGCTGACAGCTATTTAGTCTCTATCAAAAACTCACTTAAGACATCAAAAAAAACTCCATCAGATATGAAGCAGACAGTCTAATGAATATCTTAATTATGTATTCATCTACTTTCTTGCATTAAGTCTTCAGAGAGCAATCATCAAGACTATGTCATCTCAGTTCCCCCTGACATGCAGTTGCCTGTGCCGAGTTCTGATTTAATGATATGTTATCTGTCTGTGTAGAATCTGTCGATAGAAACATCATTTGAATAGTGTGCATTTTCTAAAATTATATTTGAAACTATAATCTATTAGGTTCATTGTTCTTTGTACAGGTGCATCCAGTTCAGATAGAACATTTATGTATTTTCTTCTTATTGAAAATTGAAAACCTATGACCTGGGAAACATAGACCTAATTAGTGTTTGCAATTTGCTGATATCATGAGTTTGGTCTGTTCAGTTGCCTATTGCCATATAACAAATCACATCAGAACCTTGAGGCTTAAAACAATAATGATTTATTATCTTTATCATTCTGTGGGTCAAAAGTTTGAACAGGGCTTGGCTAGGGGATTCTCCTGCTCTGTGTGGCATGGGCTGGCATCACTTACTCAACTGGTAGCTGGTCTGGACTGGCCTCGCCAAAGTGCTGTCCATCAGGGAATTTGGATTTCTTACATGGCTTCTGGCTTCTGGTAAGGACAGGAGGGAGCTGGTAGTTCTCCTGGTCTGTGCATCATTTCCACCACATCTTGGTCAAAGCAAGTCATAAGGCCAACCAAGATTTAAGGGACCAGGAAATAAAGCCTGTCTCTTGATAGGCGGAGTGATGTGCACACCAGAAAGAAGGAATTGATGGTGGCCATCTTTTGGAGGATAGTATATGTTCATTATCATTTAGCACCTTATCTAATCTTTTAATATTATCTGCTTGGTTTTATTACCTTGTATTTTTTACTTGCAATCAATTCAAGTCCTCTCAGAAATTACCTAATCCTCTTTACCTTGTATTTTTACTTGCAATCAATTCAAGTCCTCTCAGAAATTACATACATTATAAACCTTTTAAATTAAAATTACTACCTTAATTTAAAAGATTTTAGGATAATGAGAGGCTCCGATAAACCTCTTTTTTGTTGTTATTCACTATAAATTTATCTTGTTATTTACTGTACATTTAATAAGTATCTTGGATTACTTAGTTGAAAATCTTCCAAAACATCTTTGCTTAATAATTGGGTCTATGTTATGAGCATTTTTGTTTCATCTTCATTTTCCCAGAAGGTTTACTGATGTGCCCATATTTTTTTAAAACCCTGTTAAACTGTGTACAACATAGGTTAGCAAAGGCTGTCATAATTTAAAGTGCAGATTGTCTTTGACCTAGTAATTCTGCTTCATGAGTACACAGATACAGGTTTGTCATGATGGCAAGATATTGGAAATAGCATCATCAGTGACAGACTGAGTAAATATTAGTAAATTATGATATATTCATATATTATGAAACTGTTAAAAAAAGAATGGGGGAATTCTATAAGCAATGGTATGAAATGAGTGCTAAGATACATAAAAAGAACATGATGTGTAACTGTACAGTTTGTTAAAAAAATGTGTACGCTTTTATTACATATGTGTAGAATACCGTTGAATACCCAGTAAACAAAGGAAGGGAGCTGGATGATTGAGAAAAAATTTCTGTTCACCATAAGAACTCTGTACAGTTTCCTTTTGGTACCAGATATATGTATTGCCTACTTTAAAAATAACTTTAAAAAATGCTCTGATAATTTTATTTCATTTGTGGGTGTCTTCTGTGGAAGATAGAACACTGGGTGCTCCACTTAGGCAGGAGCGGTCTGGCTTCAGAGAGCATAAAGACCAGTAGGAAAGATTAAACGTATGTACCCTATTACGAGACTGCTTGTTAGAGTGTCATTTTTGCACTGTTGGAATGTTCTGCCCCTTATTTTCATTGGATTATTTATTTTATTATTGTATTGAAGAGTGCTTTATATTCCAGAAATAAGTCCTTTATTAGATACTTATTTTGCAAATATTTTCTCCAAGTTTGTGGCTTGTCCTTACAATTTCCTAACATTGCTCTTTTGAGGATCAGAAGTTTCAACTTTTAATGAAGTGTTAATCTTTTTTTATTCATGCTGTTAGTATTTTATCTAAAAATTATTTGCTTAACCCAGGGATTAGCAAACTCTGACCTGATTCAACCCATTACTTGTTTTTGTAAATTGAGTGTTACTTTAATACAGCCATGGCCATGTTATAAAGGCAGAGTTTTGTAGTTACAATAGAGATTGTGTGGTTCATAAAGCTGAACATACTTACTTTTTGGCCCTTTGCAGATTAACTTTGCCAACTTCTGGGCTAATCTGGGATCCCAGAGATTTTTCTCCTATGTTTTCCTATAGAAGTTTTGTAGTTTTGCATTTTTTATATTTAGATCTATTAATTTTTGTGTAAGATTTGATGTATGGGTTGAGGTGGTTTTTTTCCCCCCCACATATGGATTGTCGGTTTTTCTAGGATCATTTGTTCCAAGGACAATTCCCTTCCATTGAATTACCCTGGTACTTTTGTTGAAACATAAATACGAAGATTTATTTGTGGACTGTCCCTTCTGTCCCATTGATCTTTGTGTTTACCTTTATGCTACCATCATAATATCTTTTCTTTTTTAAGGGTTTTAAAAAAA
>NW_003852417.1:15629655-15633860 GCF_000181295.1 Otolemur garnettii
GCCCGGCCTACCATCACATTATCTTAATTACTATAGCTTTATTGAAAGTCTTGGAATCAGTGAGTGTAAATACAATTTTGTTTGACTTTTTCAAAAGTGTTTTGACTATTTTAGGTTCTTTGCACTTTCATACAAATTTTAGAATCAGCTTTGTTATCAAAGTGGAAGGGGGTTTCAGGTTAGATCCAGTAGTTTATAGCACAAAAATCCAGTTATTACTAAGGTGACCAGATTTTAACATTGGTAAAGTGGGACACCATTGATGGGTGGGGGAGGGGGGGAGGGGGTGCCTTAATTAAAAATCTGGTCTATATGGAGCAACAAAAATTTTCATAGAATGCAAAAATAGTATTGTAATATATTTTTAAAAATTTCAATGTAAGTACAATTTACAAATATAATACATTAAAAATTATGTATAGTATTTTATTTGGCATATTTCTCATTTGAGTGAATTTTTTTTTAGTAGATTGCTGTCGTTGTTTAAAAGGTCATGAAATTTTTCACAAGAATTTGTTAAATTATATTTCACACATAAAATGGCTTTCAAAGTCTCAACGCTTAATTGTGATTTTTCTGATGTCCACACTTTATTTAGTGGCAGCATTAGTTCCTGGTAAGGACAGCACATATCCCACAATTTTTAGTGCATTATTGTATGGAACGTAGTTTGTTTCAAAATGATGAAATATTTCTAACTGTTTGTTCTCTATTGTGATTTTTGCTGATGCCCAAGATTTAGCCTTTTCCGTACAATATATTTTTTCAATAATGATACCTCATAAGTGGTGTTACTTTCAAGGCTGGCGCTAGACTTTTTGCCACCACTATAAAATATAAATAATATGAGTACTGTCTGCTAAATTCATAAAACAGATAAATAAATTACTTACCTAAATGATCTGAATAGCTGATTGGTTGACATCACTTGTTTAGCACTAGCATGCAGTACGATGTGTATCCTCTGACAGTTACAAAATGTTTTCGTGGTTGCCAATGCCAAAAAATGCCATTGTTCATTAAGTCCAAACAACGGTGGTCAAGTTCTAACAACTGATGAACAATGCAAACTTTGATAAGCAGTTCTTGATAATCATTTCTCAACAATTATTTGTTATTATTAAAGTTTAACATTATAAAATTAACAAAAATAATATAAAACTCATATCCTGGCGAAATAGCTACATGGCAGCTGAAAACCGTCTATTCCCTTCCCGTTCCCCTGCTGTTCCCTAGCTTGTCGTGCATTCTTTCCAAAAATTGGGACTTCTTAAAAACACAGTGGGATGCAGGACAAATTGTTAAAAATTGGGACTGTCTCTCCAAAAGCGGGACATCTGGTCACTTTAAAAGACAAAAGAGGCTTCCCAAGGAGATCATTGAGAAAATGGGAGAAGCTGCCTCAAATCCATCTTCCTGACTATCAGAGATTATGAGCTTTTAAAGGCGGGGCCACATCCCTTGGGGGCAAGTTGTGGTGTAACTAACCTGGCTAAGTGCTTTGGGGGCAGGTTGTGGGGAATGGTGTCAGGAAGTATGCCCAGAGACCTTCAGAATCTCATTTCCTTTGTCTTGCAGAAAACCCAGCATTTCTGGGGGAAAAAAAATCAAAAGGCCAAGTAGTTTAGGACAGGGTTACATAGGAGTCATTGAAATTTGTTCAATGGTGTGCCTGGTTACAGCTTGCTGGGATTTTGATTGGGATTCATATTAACTCTGTAATTAATTTGGGGAGAATTGACATCTTAAAAATATTAAAATCTGAGAAAACCATATATCTCCATTTATGAGGTTTCTCACTGTTTTTTATATTTTTGAGCACACAGATCTTGCATTTATTTTGTTATATTTATCCTAAGTGCTTTTTTTTTTAACGCTAATATAGTTGCCGTTATTCTGTTAATTTATATAGACATAGAAATGAAATTTGTGTTTTTGTGACCTCGTATCCTTCAATTTTGCTCGATTCATTTACTATATATGTCTGTTTATGGACATACACTATTCATCTATATGGAGAATTCTGTCATTTGTGGGAAAAAAGACATTTTTGTTTCTCTTTTTCCCCATAGCTAGGGTTTTCTTTCTTTTTCTTGGATCATTGTATTGGCAATACAGTACAAATACAGTACAGTGTTGACTTTCTTCATCTTAGGGAAAGCATTTAATCTTTTGTGATTATGTAAATAATAGATTTGTTATAGATTCTTGTCCTAGGTTGAGGATGTTGCCTTCTGTTCTAGTTTTCTGGTTTTTATTTTTATTATTTTGTTATCTATTACGATGATTATTTCTTTTTTTAGTCTGTCAATAGGGTGAATTACTTTGATAGATTTTTAAAATTTGTTGAACCACCATTGCATTCTAGGGATGCATGCTGTTTGGCCATAATATATATTCTTTGTTATTTGCCATGTATTGGTAGATTCATTGGTTAACATACTTTCCATCTACAGTCATGAAATGATAATGGTCCATGGTTTACTTTTCTTATAATTTGTTTTTTCCTAATTTGGTCTAATTTTTATATCAGGGTAATAATACTAGCTTCATAAAATGAACTGGGTAGTGTTTTCTTTTTATTTCTGGAAGAGTTTGTTCAATATTGGTATGATTTCTTCCCTAAATGTTTGGTAGAATTTACCAAGGAAGCCATTGTTAAGAAAAAAATTTTTTTTTCATTGAAAGGTTTTTAATGATAAGTTAAATTTTCTTCCTATACCAACACTTATTCTTGCTATCTAATTTCTTCTTGATTGAACTTGGTAGTTTTCAGACTTTCAAAGGATTGGTACATTTTATCAGAGTTGGGTTATTTATTGCCATAAAGTTGTTAATAATATTCCCTTATTATTCTTTTAATATCTGTAAGATTTTTAGTGATGTCCTCCTTTCATTTCCAATGTAAAATTTGTGCCTTTTTTCTCTTTTGTTTTGATGACTCTGGTCGGAAGTTTATTCAGTTTTCTTGAACTTTTCAAAAAGTTAGATTTTGATTTCATAGATTGTCTCTAATATGTTTCACTTTTATTCATTCTAGTTGCTTTATGTTTAATTTGCTCTTTTTCTACTTCTTTAAGGTAAGATTTAAATTATTGATTCAAGACCTTTTTTTATAACGTAAGCTTATAAAAAGTAATGTAACCTTACTTTTTTTATATAATGTAATGTATTATATAATTTAATTTCTAAGTACTACTCTAGTAGGACCTCCAAAACTTTGATGTGTTCTGTTTTAATTTTCTTTTATTTTAAATTTCTTTTCTTTTATTTCTTTTCTTTTTATTTTCTTTTATTTTGACACAGAATCTCTATCACCTGGATAGAGTGCTGTGACATCATAGCTCACAGCAACCTCAAACTTCTTGGGCTTGAACAATTCTCTTGCTTCAGCCTTGGGAGTAGCTGGGACTGCAGGTGTGTACCACATGCGTGGCTAGTTTTTCTGTTTTTAGTAGAGACGGGTTCTCACTCTGGCTCAAGTTGTTCTCCAGCTCTTGAGCTCAAGCAGTCTATCCACTGGGGCCTCTGTCCCTGGCCTCTGTTTTAATTATCACTCAGTTAAAAATATTTTCTGATTTCCCTTACTTTTTGCCTCATGAAGTATTTAGAAGTGTGCTAATTTCCAACTATTTGATAATTTTAACTTATATTTCAGTTATTGATTCTAACTTAATTCTGTTTTGATCAGAAAAAGTACATTTATTTGATTTTAAGTATTTTAAATATCTTGAGGTTTGTTATATGGCCCAAAATATAATCTATCTTGGTGAAAATTCCTTGTGCTCCTGAAAAGAATGTATATTCTGCTCTTATTGTGTAGAATGTTCTATAAATGTCCAATTTGGTCAAGTTAGTTGATGGTGTTTTCAAGTCTTGTGTATCTTAGTAATTTTCTGCAATCTTGTTCTATGGGTTAATAACAGGAGTATTACTATCTATAATTGTGGATTTTTCTATTTCTTTTATTTCTGTCAGCTTTTGTTTCATTTAATTTGAAGTTTTGTTAGATGGAAACACATTTTGGATTGCTATGTCTTCTTGATGAGTTGATCCTTTATAATTATGTATTGTTCCCTCTTTTTTTTTTGAGACAGAGCCTCAAGCTGACCCCCTGGGTAGAGTGCCGTGGCATTACAGCTCACAGCAACCTCCAACTCCTGGGCTCAAACGAGTCTCCTGCCTTAGCCTCCCAAGTAGCTGGG
>NW_003852417.1:15633982-15649294 GCF_000181295.1 Otolemur garnettii
CCTCTTTTTTATTGGAAATTTTCTGAGTTCTACTTTTAATATAGCAATTCTATCTTTCCATTCTTTAGCTTTTCTCTGTATTTGTATTTAAAGTGGGTGTCTTGTAGGCAGCATGTAGTTGGATTTTGCTTTTTGATCTGATAATTTTTTCTTTTAATTAGGGTGTTTAAATAATTACTATTTAATTGTTGATAAGATTGGATTTCTATCTGTTAGCTTAGTAGTTTTCTGCTTTTTGAATCTTTTGTTTGCTTTTTCTTCTTGCTTTAAATTATTTTTCATGATTCCATTTTATCTCCATTCTTGGCTTATTAGTTATGTGTGTGTATGATATATAGTGGTTGCTCTCTGTCATGGTTTCTCAGTGTTGGCACTATTAATATTTTGGGTCGGGTAATTTGTGGTGCTTGTGAGAGGGTGGCTATCTTGTGTGTATTGTATGACTTTTGGCAGTGTCCCTGGCTTCTACCTACCTACTAGATGAGAGTAGTGAACACTTCCCATCCCTGATATGACAATTGAAAATATCTCTAAACTTTGCTGAATGTTTCCATAAAGGTTGGAAACCACTTGGTTGAGAACTACTACTTGAGAGTTTGAAAGGTATATCTTTAACTTAATACATCCTTCCTTCAAATAATATTACGACATTTCATATGTAATAACCTTTAGTATAGTGTACTTTAATTTTGTACCTCCCATTCTTATGCTCTGTTGGTACTTCTATATATGTTATTAATCCATAATATGTGACTATTTTTTTGCTGTTGTTGGTAAATTACCTTCTAAAGTGAACAAAAATAAGGAAATGTTTTATCTTTACCTTCGATTTCCAATGCTCTCTCTCTTTTTTTTTTATTTTTCACCTGGTAGTTTACTTCTGTCTGAAGAACTTTAACATTCTTGGTATATGCAGGGATTGAATTCTCTCAGGTTTTATTTGTTCTCCCCTCAATTTTTTTGTGCCTTCATTTTTGAAAAGTACTTTGGTGATTATAGAATTCTATTTACAGAACTGAATTTTGTGTTTAGTTCTTTTTTTTTGTTCAGTCCTTGAAAGGTATATATGCTCTATTATCCTTTGGCTTATATAATTTACTTAAAATAAGTTATGTTTATTAGGTGTGTGTACATTTGGTATTTGTCGTGGCTTTTCTTTGGGATTTTTTTGTTTGTTTGTTTTTTGATTTCTGATTTATTGTCTTGGATTTATTTAGAAAAAAATGTTTTTTCCTTTTCCTTTCTTCTTTCTGAGACAGTCTAACTCTGTCACCTTAGGTAGAGTGCTGTGGCATCATCATAGCTCATAGCTACCTCAAACACTGGGGCTTCAGCAATCCTCTTGCCTCAGCCTCCTGAGTAGCTGGGATTACAGGTGTGTACCACCACTCCAGGCTAATTTTTCTGTTTTTAGTAGATACAAGAGTCTTGCTCAGGTTGGTCTTGAACCCCTGAACTAAAGCAATCCACTCTCCTCACCCTCCCAGAGCACTAGGATTACAGGTGTGGAAAATTCTCAGCAATTATTTATTCTCATATTTCTTGTATATGTTATTTTTGCTTATTTCTCTGGGGACTCTAATTACTTGAGCGTTAGACCTTTTGATATAAATCTTTAGGTCTTGGATGCCCTAGACAATGTCTTTTTAACTTTGGTTTCATTCTAGGTTATTTCTATGGACCTGTCTTCATACTCATTTATTCTTTCCTCATCTGTGTATAGACTACTGGTGAGCCTGTCAAAGTAATTCTTCATGTCACATCTTTTTCTTTTTGTTTCTAGCTTTTCTATTTTTTTTTTTTTTAACATTTTGCTTTATTAGCCTAGAAGACAATTCTCTCTCTCTTTTTTTTTTGCAAGTTTTTGCCGGGGCTGAGTTTGAACCCACCACCTCCAGCATATGGGGCCCAGCATATGGGGCCTGTGCCCTACCCTTTTGAGCCACAGGCACCACCCTTCTGTTTTGTTTTTTTTTTAAATTTTAATTTTTCCGCTGAAATTCTCCATCTGTTTTTACATGTTGTCCACCTTTCTACTAGATTATGTATAATATTTATAGTTATTTTTAAATCTGTGTCTGAAAGTTTCAACAGTTGTATCATTTCTGATTCTGTTGATTGCTTTATCTCTTGACAATGCTTAGTTTTATCTTGCTTTTGTGCATGCCTCACAATTTTTTATTCAGTGTGTACGGAAGAACAGGAGAGACTATTCTGCTTCTGTCAAGCTCTTTATGTGGGAAGTTGAGTTAGGGTAATCAAGAGATGAACTGGTTTGGGGGTTCTGTTGCCATCATTACTTTCAGTTCCCCACAGGCTTCAGATTTCTCCAGCAATAGGCTGCTGTTCCCTTATGTTTAGAGTGTGGCCATGTGGTACTGCAGGATTTTTCTCTGTTCCTATACCATTCTCATCTTTCAACAGTCTTTGCACATTTGTGTACTAGAGGGATTTCTCTTTATGCTGTTGTCCATCTCTCAGTGATACACTATTTCTGTTTGTTATTCAGTGTCATCCTTGGGGGTAAGGGCAGTCTTTCTTTTGTTCTGATGCAGACTCAGTTGTATTCATGCTGTTTGTTCCTGGGCATCAGTGGTTGGGCTCTCTCATCATCCCTGCCCTCTCTTCCTTGCGGTGGTCCTGGACAGGGATATCCTTCCTTTCCTTCAGTGGTAGTAGATCTGTCTTTGGGATTATAGACAGGGGATCCTTTGGGGAAGAACATTTTTTCCTGCCTCCCCGTGGGGGAGGTTTTGTTTGTTTTGCTTCTACCTTTTTCCTAGCAAGGCCGCATCTTTGCTAGTGTCCCATGGCTAGGGTGACCAGACTTCCCGCTTTTGGCGGGACAGTCCCTCTTTTCAACAATTTGTCCCGCGTCCCGTGGCGTTTTAAAAAAGCCCCAATTTTTGGAAAGAATGCATGAACGGGCGGGAGAACAAGAAGGGAATATATGGTTTTCAGCTGCCATGTGGCTATTTCGCCAGAATGAGTTTTATATTGTTTTTGTTAATTTTATAATGTTAAGCTGTAATGATAACAAATAATTGTTGAGAAGTGATTATCGAGAACTGCTTATCAAAGTTTGCATTGTTGTCAGGCCCTGCCCTGCCCTGCCCTGCCCCCTGGGCCCCCCACCCCGCCCCCATGTTGTTCCGCCTTACCAATGTTAAAATCTGGTCACCCTACCCATGGCTGACAGTAGTTTTTTACTCCTCCTTGAGATTCAGAGGCATTTTACTTCTATTCTTAACTGAAGCAATGGATTTTGCCTGGACCTCCTCTTCTTCCCCTAGAGGCTAGAGGCATTTTTCTGTGTTAGAGAACTATTGAGGAATCAGACAGGGCTCCAGGCTTATCTTCAACACATCTAGCATACTTGCCTTAAAGATGGAGGACTTTCGTGCGTTTTCTGTCCTGCTTCTAATCTTTCTTGCAGGCACCTTATCAAGACATGTGGAAGATGTTGCAGTTGTATAAAAACTTTCCTTGTGTCTGAGGTCTCCTGCTATTACAAACTGATACTTGGTGTAAGGTTGGTCAGCCTTTATAGTGAAATAATAGAAAAATTATTAGCTCATAGATTTTTTCAGTAAGGATTACTAAAACCAATCTTTCTCTGCCTGCTATAAAAAGTTTGTCTTCAACCTTGCTGGAGGGAAAAATGGGTACAGCATTCGCATCCATAGTACCTTGTGAATTTGACTGTAGTTACCTTTTTCTTTGTCTCCCTTAAATCCAGCCGCTGCTGGTCTCTGCACAGGCATTCTTCCTTTTTCTGGGATGCTGCACAATCTCCCTGCTCTCTTCCCTCTCTTTCTTGCCCCACTCTTTTTCTTCTATCACTCCTTCTGTCTTTCTAAGATAAAATAAAGTCTCTATTTTTATATACTAATTTTAGTCTATAGGAATTATTTTTTCATCTAACACAGAGTACCCCAGCTAACCCACTGTTAGCTTTCCACCCTAACACGTGGTCTTTAAGTATTTGTAAAATTTTAGCTGATTTCTTCTTATATTATGCTCTTGGATGGTAGCCACTTCTCTTTCTGTGACCAGAAAAAGGTGAAAAAGTTTATTTGTAGTCTTTCTTTGTTGAAGCTTATGCCACCAAGGAGAGGAATAAAATTTACTTGGAATTTTATTAAATTTACTTGATTGGAATTAAATTTACTTGGTTGCCTTGTGACCTCTACCCTTTGTTAGGCCAAGGGAAGTTTTGATTTTATATATATATTCACATATAATATATATATTTATTTTTATTTTTTTTCTTTCCTCATCTGAGTGGGAATAGCATTCTTCTGTGGCTTTCTGCATTCTAAGCAGAAGTCGGACTAGAGTTCTTTATAAGGTATGCTGTTTCACAATTCAGTTTGTGGTGATCCTTCTTTTATGTTTTCCTTCATCAGCTTCTGGAATATTTATCACTTAGAATTGAACCCCACAGGCTACTTCCTCCATGAAGCCTTTCCTGCTTCCACTAAGTAGAATAGAACATCTCTTGGCTTGTGATAACCCCCCGTGAAGCTGGGCAGCTTTCAGATCTTGAGGCCTTTCACACTGAGAACTATCCTTCTGCTTTCAGAGTTTATGATTATAGTAGTTGATAGGTTTAAGGTAGGATCATAAAGTAAACTTGACATAAAAGCTAAAGCAGTGTACAAGGGAACTCATTTATTAATAGAATAAAAATTTGTGAAATCACACCTCTATAGGTAGTTCTGTTTCGTTTGTACAGTTGTTGCTCTTGAACTAAATTTTTTTTAGAAATAAGAATTCATAGAATCTAATTTTTGTCAAGGGTTTGGTTATACAAACTGGTATATATTTATACTGTGAAATATTATAGAACTGTAAAAAGTAATGAAGAAATTTATCTTAACATGAAGAAATATCTGGGATATATTGAGTGAACAAAAGTCAGGTATTAAACTGAATATTTTGTGTAAGAGGGCAGAGGGAATAAGGCTACATTTATAGGTAAGTGTAGTTGCATAAGGAATGACTGGAATAGTATACAGAAAACTAATAAAAGTGGTGACCTATAGTAAACAAGCTCAAGGTGAGCTGCATGTAAATGATACAGGAATGAGATTTTTCTTTTTACATCATTTTGATTTTTAAATCATGGCTGTAGTGTGTAGTAGTCACATATTAAATTAAAAAGAATAAACATAACTCTGTGGACATTAAAAGCAGGAAAATCTGAAAAATGAAATACGAAATAAATATTGTATATGAGATAATATTATTTTACTTAATCCAGTTTTCACCTGTGATTAAGTGAATACAGTGTGTGGAAAATTGCAGTGGGTAGGTTCATATGAATCTGGCTCCAGATAGAGAAATACATAAAAAGGGTAGCTATATAGCACCTAATTAGAAAGGTTTTGGTTCTAGATCTAGTAGTAGTATGGATGGTCACTGAAAGCAGAAAGGAATGTGTAGGTAAGCAACAGCTATTTCAGAAATACACAGTACTGGGAGTGGGCTGGGAAACCAACTCATTCATGAATTCACCAGGAATATCTTTGGAAATTGATAAGATGTATTTAACTATTGTCGGGAAGAAATAGGAGATAAAATATCAATATTCTTATCGCAAATTAAAACATACAGTGAACTTGAACAAATTGATAAAAATATCAATATTCTTATCACAAATTAAAACATACAATGAACTTTACTTGAACAAATTATAGCCAAGAGTCCAACATTCTTTTAGGCCAACAAATGAAAAATACAAGAAGAAACTTTATATACCAGGGGGTAGTGAGAATTATTCAGTGTTGCTAGGAAAACTGGTTGGTAATTTGTGACATAGTTCAGTTTAGAGCCAAATGTCATTCCATAATGCATCAGATAGGATGAGGTATTAAAAATTAGTCCATAGAAAATGAAAATCTGAGTATTACTTGCTGTTGTTGAAGGGGAAAAATTTCAAAGCAGAGAAATAATAAATGAAAAAGGCAATGAGGGACGAATCTGATCACTTAAAAATAAAAACTTCTATAAGGGCCAGTAATAAGTCTGAAAAAATGTTAAGAGTAAGTGAGAGAAATAGTACAGGTTGAGCATCCCACACCTGAAAACTCCAAATTGGAAATGTTCATAAATCTGAAACTTTTTGAACTTCAGCATGACACTCGAAAGAAATAGTCATATGAACATTTTAACATAATAAGAAAATGACATGAAGGCTATGTTAACCAGTTTGATGGAAATGTTTCAAATTGTATGTGAAAACACCACACTGTACCCCAGAATTGCATTACTGTACATAGTTACCATTCAATTAAAAAAAAAAAAAAGGAAATAGTCATTGGAGCATTTCGAATTTTGGGTTTTCAAATTTGTTCAACCAGTAAGCAAATATCCTCAAATCCAAAAATATCTGAATCTGAACCATTTCTCATCCTAAGCATTTTTAGATAAGGGATACTTAACCTATTTTTTCATATAAGCAGTTTACATAAGTAGTTAAGGAAAACTTGAAGAAATCTCTATCCCATCTCACCCATTCATTGTAGGGCTAAGAGGAAGAGTGACAGCTGTTTGGAAAGAGGCACTGTCAGTTACAGGAGAAGGAACCGATTACTGACATATAAAGGGTTGCTTTACAGCATTCAGTATCGAGCTCATTTGAGGAGTATGATATTATAGCAGGATCAGTCCACATGGTTGTGTGGTTTCTCCCTAGCAGGTGATTGGATTGACCCAGGATTAGGAATTTGAGGGTGGTGAAGTGGGAGGAAGAAAGTAATATACGAGGTGGATTGATAGCTTGAGAGACAGCCAAGAGTTTGAGACTGGAAATAACATAGCAAGTGGAGCGGGAAAGAGCTGGCAGAGTACATCAATCCAGGTTAGAAAAAATAGAGTGGGAGAGTGACTGGCAAAAAGTAGGAGAGGGTAGGACAGCCAGATGGGAAGCCTCAGGGAAGGAAGGGGATTGCTTGTGAAGGTTTGGAAATGTCACTTTGCAGACTGTTGATCCCTTCGCTCTGTAGGCCTCTTTTTAAGAGCCACATTTAGTCCAGTACTGGAAAGGGGTGGTTGATGATGAGTTTGAGGATGTAGAGGTCATTTGTTTTACTACATTGTAGAGGTGATTTGTTTTTACTACCTTAGGAGGTGTTTTCAGAAGTCCTTGTAGAAAAGGTTGGAAGGAAGGGCAGCAGCAGGGGAATAAATGAAATAGGAGAGTAAGCAAAGGGGGGGGGGCATGACTGTAGAAGAGAGGGTGGTACTGAATTGTTACTGAATAAAGCCCAAGGGTTAGAGGGATGGAGCCACAAGTAGAATTAACTAGCCCAGGTTTCCAAATTGACCTGTGGTGTGATTGTCTCCGGAGTTTGATCCATTGTCTGTCCTTGTAATCTAAAGGGAATGTTAGTAAAAAGCTTACCTCTGGGTGAGCCTAGATCAGTTAGGCCTTAAATAGTAAAAGCCATTAGGTCTCTTCTTTCTTTCTTTCTTTTTTTTTTTTTTTTTTTTTTGAGACAGAGCCTCAAGCTGTTGCCCTGGGTAGAGTGCCCTGGCATCACAGCTCACAGCAACCTCCAACTCCTGGGCTCAAGTGATTCTCTTGCCTCCGCCTCCCAAGTAGCTGGGACTACAGGAGCCTGCCACAACACCCAGCTATTTTTTGGTTGCAGCTATCATTTGGTTGTTTGGCAGGCCCAGGCTGGATTGGTGAATGTGGCTGGCGCTTTAGTTGCTTGAGCCACAGGCCCCAAGCCAGGTCTCTTATTTCTTAAGAATGCTCTATTTGCAGTGTTCCCCCTGTTTGGTTAGTTTTGAGGTAGAATAGGAAGATTCAGCAATACCTTGAATTTGGTAAAATCCAGTTTGTAATATCCCAGTTCTAGTGACCTACGAATGCATAGTAGCCATGGTGTTGGGCCCTTCTTTATCTCAGAGTTATCTTCTAGTCTCTTACTGTTCCATTTTAACTAAAACAAAGTACTGAGGCCACTGCTGCTAGGTGACTTAAGGAGCTCTGATAAGTGAGCTAATTAGTTATGGACCCCTTGTCCTCTTGGAATACCAAGGCAAATCCTTTTTTACTGTATAATTCCTTCAGGGATATGAACTTTTTGTAAAGCCAGTAAGTACCTTTTGTCAACTTTGTATACCTATCTGTTATACCTTCAGTCTTTAACTTTTAAAAAACCTGTTAGTGGTGATAAGAATGGGAATTTTTCTTTCTTTCTTTCTTTTTTTCTTTTTGAGACAGAGCCTCAAGCTGTCACCCTAGGTAGAGTGCTGTGGCGTCACACCTCATAGCAACCTCCAACTCTTGGGCTTAAGAGATTCTTTTGCCTCAGCCTCTCTAGTAGCTGAGTCTACCGACGCCTGCCACAACGCCCGGTTATTTTTGGTTGTAGTTGTCGTTGTTTGGCAGACCGGGGCTGGATTCGAACCTGCCAGCTCTGATGTATGTGGCTAGCGCCTTAGGCGCTTGAGCTATAGGCACCGAGCCTGGAATTGTTATTTCTTAGACAACTAAAGCATCTGTGTAAAAATCTTTGTATGTGATGTGTCCCAGTATTGAAAATCTATGATGTTGTCAATAGCCTAAATTTGTCTTCTTTTTCCTAATTTAGGTCTATCCATACTAGAAATGTAACTGGAAGTGACTCTGATGATGAAATCAAGAACCATCCGGAAAGATAATGCAGTAGAAACCTTGCTTCCAAATGAAGGTACAGAATCGCTACTTATTCTAAGGTATTTGAGGCGCAATTTTAATTTGACTCCTCGACAGTCATTTTATCATACTGATTTTAACATGTAGGTTTTTTGAAGTATAAAAGTTCTGATAGGTTAGAATATTCAGGTTTTAGAGAAGACTTCACCCTCTCCCTCCCCCAACCAAAACGAAACTGAACTGAGAAAAGATCCAGATTTTAAAGGGAGTATTCTTTATGATTATGGCAGCACGTCAATTATAAATGTTAAGTTCAGAATAGACTTAGTAACTAAGTTAGAAGAATTAGAGTAAATGTCAATAATTATTTTATTTACATCATGACTCCTGAGATGAGTAACTGAAGTTAGCACTCTAGCAGAGTCTCCCTATCTGATAGCAGAGACCTTAGTGATTGTTTTTTGGTTTGAAACCCTTTTTTTCTTTTCTCCTAAACTTATTGTTAAGCATTTTCTATTCACCAAGAAGTTTGACTGTTAAATCCCCCTAGGCTGTCCCTACAGGACCTTAGGGATCTAGTAGATTAGTTTCACTTGGATCAGAAAAGCAAGCTATATAATTAAAGCATCAAGTGACTGTTCTGAAACATGGGGTGGATCCTCACTTGAAGGACTACATAAGACAACTGGGAAAAAAAGAAAGGAAATATATTATTAACAGACAGCAAAAACAAAAACGGTCCTCTCCATTTTTCTATACTACACATAAATTTCAAACAGTGTAGAGTTAATTAGGCGTTTATTGAAAAACAAAGTATTTTTAATTTTAACTAGATTTTTCCAGATAGGGAGAAAGCATGGAAAGTATTTTAGGTGGATAGTTCTAAGTTGATTGGTTTCTCTGTATAGTACAGAGGTTTGTAAATTAATATTTTGTAGAATATAAAGAAGGTGAAAACCTGAGCAAAATGTATCACTTATTGATAGGATTCTTAACTTCATTCTTTTCTGTTTGGGAAGAAGTGTAGTGTAAAGCAATAAATTTCATCATAATAAGAATTTATGATATGATCATAATTTATGATCCAGAACTACCTTAATTGAAATAAGTAGATTATCTCCTGGAAGGGAATGGAATAATCGAGTAATTTCTGCCAAAGAAAAGTTATCTGAGATCAAATAGCAAATGAAAAAGAGTTAGGTTGCCTTGAAGATAAGTTTCAAAACTTTGGCAGCTAGTAGATGTATTTTTCTAATTTAGGGGGTGTCATTGTGAATTGTATGGTAATAATGATTAAATATATAACAATTCTTCTTATTAGAACCATTTCACTTTTTTTTTTTTAAGGTATATGCACAGTGTCCATAAAGTTCGTGTGCAATTTTAAAATAGTTGGCTATTTCCTTATTACTTTCATTTAAGAACATTAATTGAATGCCCAAGGTTTGCAAAGGATGATTCTAGATATGTGGGAGAATATAAATTATTCAGTAACTTTACTATAAATGATGCTATCTTATAAATGATGACATCTTTTATGTAAAATGCTTACTCTGGGGTTAGAGAGACTAATACACCCATCTGAAGCCATTTATGTGCAATCATAAAGTGAGCACATAAAATCATGATTTAGAATCCCTTTCTAAGGAATATAGTTATATTCTATTTTCAGTCAAGATTAGGGAATAGGAAGTTCTTATCAATTGAATTTGCTGATCACTTGGTTGGGGTTGTTAACTGATTCTAATTCTACTTCTGAAAGAGTCATTTAAGTGTCATTTAAACAGATTGTTTAAATTCTTAAATTAGGAGTTTCTGATTTATCAGTTTCTTATATTTCCTACTCCTTTGCAAGCATCACAGTGATACCCCTTATTCATATTTGTCATTTTCCCTTTTGAAAATAAAGTGAAAATTTCACAAACTCATGTTTAGAAGCTTTATACAAGGTGGCAATTGAACCTGAACTTTATGACCACTCTCTATAACACATTTGAACACTACTTTCTTAGATTTTTTTCCTTTTTTTGAGAGGACTTTAGATTTTAAGATGTGGGATTTTGTTGTTTTGGGACATAAGAACAAAACAAAATCAGTATTTGAGAGGATGACTTAAGGCCTTAGAATGTTTGCAAGGTTTTATGTCCTGGATTATATTTACAGGGAGTTAAAATGGTGTCTTTTGAAAGTTTGTTGTCTGGAATCAGTGAAATACTTGAAAACAAATTTTAGCAAGTTGTGTTAAGGGAATTAGTATCCCCTGTTACAGTTTTCTCTTATGGTATGATGGAAAGAGCCCAAGCTTTGGCTCTTCTCCTTTTATGCTACTCTGGGAAATGGAATTAATATTTCTCAGTTTCCTTTTCTATCATACTTAATTTTTACATGTGATAAAATATGAAATGTGCAAGAAATAATGCATTTTAGTGTGAAATTAAGGAATTGTTGCTAAAGACAGAGAAGGCCACACTACTGAAGTGTCGTTCAGAGGTACCTGTCTTATAGCAAAAAACAGGGCTATTTACACTATTACTGAGAAGCTTGTAAAACCAGTTTCAAAGTTTATGAAAGATATTATGCTTGGAAAGAAAGTAAAATGAGCTTTTGGCAAAAATCCCTGATCAAAGGCATACCATCTGGAAAAGCAATTACTGTCATGTGCCCAGGCTAGCGGCTATTTCGTTTTTCATTTGCTTTCATACCTTATGTACGGAGGACATACTAGCAGTTGATACAGGTCTGTTACTGTTTATCACTGCAGAATCATTGTAGCAGAAGAGTTTTTTTGTCTTTATTTTTTGTTGTTGTTGTTGTTTGTTGGTTACTTTTTCAAGCTGCGATAGCCTATAAAAGTTGCATTGGTCAAAGTACCAACAACTTGGCTTGGCGCCTGTGGCTCAAGTGGCTAAGGCACCGGCCACATACACCTAAGGTGGCGGGTTTGAATCCAGCCCAGGCCCGTCAAACAACGACGGCTGCAACCAAAAAATAGCCGGGTGTTGTGGCAGGCGCCTGTGGTCCCAGCTACTTGGGAGGCTAAGGCAGGAGACTTGCTTGAGCCCAGGAGTTGGAGATTGCTGTGAGCTGTGATGCTACAGCACTCTACCCAGGGGGACAGCTTGAGGCTCCGTCTCAAAAAAAAAAAAAAAGTACCAACAACTTGAGCAGGAAAGGGTGTACTTGGTTTCTGAGTAAAAGGATATCAATTTATATCTCGCTTTTTTCAGAGATGAGTTGCCATTTAGTACTGTGATTTCTGATGATGACTTAGTGTTGAAGAAAAGAGTAAACCTTGTGGATGTAAGCAGTGTTTTGTTATATCCACAAGTTACACCTCCTCCTTTCAGAGTTTTGTGACAAAATGGTGAACAAATAAAGTATCCTGCTTTTCCACAGGGAGGTATGCTAGCTGTAGAGGAGGAAAGGGCTTTCATGTTTGTTAGTTTTATAGTAAAACAAGATAAAGAAATACAGTAGAACCTCTGTAAGTTGGCCACTCAAGGGACTGTAAAAAACTGGTCAACATACAGAGGTGGTCAATGTAAGGAATTAGGCCTGCTATACCAATATGTACATGTACTTTATTGTACAGCTTTTATTAGAGAATATCATACAAAATCATACCTAATCAAAACAGTGAAACCATACATACAGTATCATACAAAATCAATACATTTACTGTTTTCTCGTGGTTTAATCATTTCTGAATTTCTGAAAAAAGAGTCAGTCTTGGTTGGTTTCTTCTTCTTATTAAAAACATAAGTGGAGAAAACACTCTCAACCCTGGCTATACCAACTGCATACCTGGGCATTTTTCCACAGCAAATGCCTTCAGCTGCATTATCCGATGCCTGACATCCTATTCTTTTACAGTCTCTGCAATTTCCGTGTTATCCTCCCTTGTTTCTTCCACTTTATCAGGTGCTTCATGCACTTCTATGTCGGTCTGTACTTTGGTCAGTATCACTAGGAAAATTGCTTCTGAGTCAGGCATTATAGATTGCTGCATCATCATGCATTGCAAAATAACCTTCAAAAGCTACTCCTTCAAATTCTGCTATGGGAGACGGATTGTCTGATGGGGCTAAAACATAGTGCTCTTGGTGACAAATCTAGCTTTCTTGAAACACTTTTGTATTATTTCTGGCTGAACTTTATTCCAAGCAGAAGTGATCCAGAGGACAGCATCCAGAGTGTTAATCGATACAGCAGATGCAGTTGCTTCCATAGGTGGACCACAGGTTTGTGTTGACATCTTTAACATGGACTTTTTTTCAAGGCAACGCCTGACAAGAGCCTCATCATGAAGGCTGACAAACTTAATGACCGACTGCAGGAGCTGGGCTTAGTAGTGCATTTTAAATGTTTTGGTGATGGTCAAGAGGTTGGATTTTTGATGTTGTGTTTGGAGGCACAAATTTTAGTGTCAACATTTGTGAGATGATTCACTTCCATGTGGCCAGCAAAGTTGTCTACTCTCAGTAGCACAGGCCGTTTCTTCTTCTTCATTTCTCCATACCCCATACCTACTTTTCAAATAGGGCACCCAAAATAAATAAATAAATAAATAATAAAAAAACAAATAGGGTACCAGTCATCCATGTGCATTTGTTTGATCTCCAACTGACAGGGAGGTCTTCAGACTTCAGTTTCTTGAATGTATGTGGCTTTGCCAATTTACCAGTCACCAGGCTTTAGTTTCATCCCTGGTTGAATAGGTGCAAAGCAGAACTTCGAAAAAAGTTCTTTAGAAAGTTTATCAGCCTTCATGATGAGGCTCTTGTCAGGTGTTGCCTTGAAAGAAAGTCCATGTTAAAGTTGTCATCATCTCCAAAGCCTCCTCGAAGTCCGGAAACTTCCTGATGAACTCTTCCACAACTTCTACTAGAACTTCATTGGATTCACCACTCACGACTTCCGGGAGATATTGTGTCCTAGTTTAAATTTCTTGAGCCAATCACTTGATGCTTGGAAATCTGCCACCCAAAATTCCTGTGTAAATTTTGTAGCAACTTCTTGTATCATTGGCCTGGAGGTTTGGGCATTAACTACCCTCATCTACCTTCACTGACTTAATAAGGGAAGTTTCCTTTTTTTCTGCTGTAGGTCTCAGCTTTCCTTACCATATCTTTCCAAGTACTCATGTTTACATATTTGGATGTTGCTAACTGTTGTCTCTCTAACACCAAAATGTTCTGCCACCTTTTTTTTGGCTGCTGCTTTCCAGAAAATGTGGAGACCAACCCTTTCCTTCAATATCAGCTGTTTTGAGTTCTTTCCTTTGAGCCATCATGTCTCGATTAACTGTAAAATTTTTCAATAATTGTATAGTAGGATATACCTACAATTCAGATAATTCATTCCATGCTGAAAAAAATCCTTCCTAACACATGGTAAACAATAAGACATTTAGCCTAATCCAATACATGGTAATAATAAAACATGAAAGAAAAACTTAGACTAATGAAAAAATAATACATCTAAGGGGCAAAGCTTACACCTTCTAACCCTTGGTGTAGGGTAGATTCAACTGGTCAGGTTATACAGAGTGAATTAATATTGTGAGTCATAGTGCAGTGGTTGAAATACAGCTTACAGAGGTGGTCATTATATTGAGGTCCCTCTTCTATTGAGTACATGTGGTGCATGTCCAGTCTGTGAAAATTAGATCAACTTTTACAGAGTTGGTCAATGTGAGAATGTGGTCAACTGTGGAGGTTCCTTTGTTTTTTTTTAAACTACTGTTAATGCTATTTCTGTGATTTTAGGAGGCATAACTCACTATATAACTGTGGTATTTCAAATAGTTTGAAGTTACTATTTTATTATTTTTTTCTTTTTTTAATTCTTCCAGGTAGAAGGATTGTGGTTAAAGAATTTACAAGTTTATATTCATTAAAAAAAAAAAAGAAAAAACAAAACAAGTTTATACTCATGATACATGAGTTTTAATATTAAAAAAGAAATATAAGAATTTTATAAAAGTCTGAATTAGGGTACAAAATAATTAAATCTCTAAGAACTTGATTATTTCCCCATTATTTGATGATTTTATTAATTTATAAAAGGAAAAATACATCATGAATTTTCATTGTGCATATTTAAATGCCATATTCAAATTTTGAAATAGAACATGAAAAATTTTTTTCCAGTGCCAAAAAGCAAGCAGAGAGAAGATTAGAAATCTTTTTGTTTTCCAATTTCTCAAGTTGAAGCAGTTAACTTCCAGCTTTGAGTAGGATATACTTTTTTTAAAGAAATCTAAGGAATACTGAAAGTAGATGTCAGTGAGAAATCTTGCTATAATTTCTTCTGGGTCCATATTCAATCATAATATCCAGACTGAATAACATAACTGATTTAATATTTATAATTAGAAATTTTTAATTTACTAGAAGAAAAGAATAAGAAAGAAATCAAGTAACTATGAAAATTGGTTTATGGTTCAATCTGATTTTAGACCTAGGGCCTTGAACATCTTGCCATGAAGTTATTCAACACTAATTGGGTTGTGGGAGAATGACTCAGGTGTTTAATTGAATAAACTCTGGCTGACCAAAGATGAGACAGTTTGAGCATCAGTATGCATAACTGCAATGTAATGAGTCATATTAAATATGTCCACAAGTTCATAATGATACTTTTTTTTTTTTTTTTTT
>NW_003852417.1:15649441-15672908 GCF_000181295.1 Otolemur garnettii
TTTGGCGGGCCCAGGCTGGGTTCGAACCCGCCACCTTAGGTGTATATAGCTGGCGCCTTAGCCACTTAAGCCACAGGTGCCGAGCCTATAATGATACTTTAAAAAAAATGGCCAGGTATAGTGGTAAAAGCCTGTAATCCTGGCATTTTAGGAGGCTGAGGCAAGAAGATCACTTGAGGCCAAGAGTTCAAGACCAGCCTGAGTAATATAGGAAAACCCTATCTCTGCAAAAATAGAAAAATTATCTTGGTGTGGTGGCTTGTGCCTATAGTCTTGTGCCTTGGGCCTATAGTCTCAGCTGTTTGAGAGCCTGAGGCAGGAGGCTCATTTGAGGTTACAATGAGCTGTGATGATAACACTGCACTGCACTCTACCTGGGGCAATGAAGTGACACCCTATCCCAGAAAAAAAGAATATTCTATGTCTTAGTCACTACCATGTAATTTTAATAAGTTATTATTGATATTTTTTAACTTAATTAAAACCCATATTTATTTACTTTTTTTTAGCCATTTCTATTTTTTGGCATTTATCCTTAATTTTATCAGGTTTTTTTGGTTCTGTTATTTGTTGGTTATCTGTTTGTCATTTTTCAGCTGGTTGGTATTTGCATCATTTATAATGTGTTTTTCTGCATCAAATAGTTTTGCATCCTTTTGGCTAAGATCAAGTGTAGTGTTCTTCTGCATTACAATAGTCTTTAAGATTATGGAAGTGTTTGATTTTTATGCATTATATCTTTAGTTTTGTTACCCGCTTCTCTGCTCTTGCTTTCCTTTCTACTCAGAAATTAATGGATGAATAAAAGAATAACTGAATAGATGTAGATGCATATTCACACCCCCATACACACAGTGCATTCTCAATGCTAAGATTAGTAATTGTGATACAGATTTAATATACTTTCAGGAAAAAAACATTAATTTTTAGAAACTTCTTAAAAGTGTAGTGATAGAAAGAAGTATAAGTTTATCCATGTAATTTCTGTATCACCCTTTTGGAATTATAAGATTGAGTCTTGTCATTTTTCACATTCTAACATGTGGCTTTTTCTCACCTGTGCTTGGTTTCTCTCTCTCTCTCTTTTTTTAATGTGCTTTTAATTTATTTTGTAAACGAACAAATTCATGGAAAATAGTGAAATACACATTATCCAGCTTTAAACCCGAACGAAGTTTTGCCAACTTTTCTTCACTTATACTCTCACGTGCTTTCCCTATTTTTTTTAAAGCGATAGTAATCATAATAATGCCAAGAAAGTAACATTCACATTGTCAAATAAGAATATGTCTATTATAGAATGCTTTGACTCTGAAGTTCAGTATGGAGTCATCAGTTAATGTCTTCTTTTTTTTCCCAAAGTCTCAAAAAATAACAACTAATTTATAAATAAAAGATAATTTAAAAAATAGATTATGCCAAATCTTATAGACAATATAGAAAAAGAAGAAATACTCTAAAATCAGTCTACTTAATCTGGGTACACCTGATATTAAAATTGGAGAAAACATATTATTATAAAGGGGAAATCACCAACATATTTCACTTATAAGTAAGGATACAGTATCCTAAACAACATATTAACAGTTTAGGCTGTTAACATATTAATGTTTAGGCTTAGCGCCTGTGGCTCAAGTGGCTAAGGCGCCAGCCATGTACACCTAAGGTGGCGAGTTCGAACCCCAGGCTGCCAAAACAACAATGACGATTGCAACCAAAAAATAGCTGGGCGTTGTGGTGAGTGCCTGTGGTCCCAGCTACTTGGGAGGCTGAGGCAGGAGACTCGCTTGAGCCCAGGAGTTGGAGATTGCTGTGAGCTGTGATGCCACCACACTCTACCCAGGGGGATAGCTTGAGGCTCTGTCTCAAAAAAATAAAAAAAAAATAAAAAAATAATAAAAATTAATGTTTAAGCTTGGTCTCTTTATACTGTAGATTGCCAGTACAATTTTGAATCACACGGGGAATGGTTGGAATTTAATTGCTTTTCTTTTTTGGCTAACCTCATAGTTTCAGTTTTTCTATAGATAAACTGTGAATTAAATAACTTCCTATTTGAGTCAGCTGGAAACTTTTGACAGATTGATATCCACCACTTGGGTGATAGTACTTCGTAAAATGCAAATTCGTCACACCAGTGTCATCCAGCTTTGATAATTCTATGATCTATTTTGAGAGATTGTGCAATTTTCACTGCCTTTAATTGCTCTTGCTTGGCTTGCAACAGACAATTTTTGCATCACAATAGCTTTTAATTTCAGTGCTTTATTATGGTTCAGTCTTTCTGAAAACATTTTCAAGCAAGTTAGGCTTTCATATGTAAGTTAAAATTCAAATGTAAGTTGCTTGTGAATTTGCCTGTGCATTTGGCCCACGTCTGTCATAGGTGAATACACAGATCCCTTCTAAGGGAATGTATTTATTTTCATTAGGTTTATTTTACACACGCAGTGACATGTATCACTGCTTGACTATTGGTAGATATTTTAAATTTTAATTCCAATACTTCTCCTAGATTCAGAAACCTAAAAATATCATTTTAGGAAAAACAAGTATTTTAGAATTGAGAAAGTGTAGTTTAGTAATTGAATGTACAATAAATAAATAAGCATAAAATCTTGTCATTGGTAGGATTGTTTCCTAAGTTTTAGGGTGATGAGGTAGCAGTTAGGAAAGTTAGTGTTGAGCCTGTCTGTGTGCAAATATTATGGTTGACTTTGAAAAACTAGTGAAACTGTACAAAGAATAGTAGTCTGCTAAAGTAAGACGATACTAAAAAATGATTGTAAAAAGTTAAGCACATTTATGTGAAGAAAATCAACACAATTACAACTAAAAAGAAAAAAATGGTAAACATTTATAAATATGAGCTCACATGATTACTCTGCATGTCATAAAAAATATTACAACACTACCATTGCAGTAACTACACTGATAAAGAACATGCCTATAAGCTCATGAGAAGACATAGCATAAGAGAAAGAGTTCAATCTCATTGATAATGAAAACTATTTTCTTTTCTTTTCTTTTTTTTTTTTTGTTGTTGTTGCAGTTTTTGACCAGGCCGAGTTTGAACCCACCATTTCTGGTATATGGGGCTGGCACCCTACTTCCCTAAAAAAGTGAATAACTTTTTTATACTGATTGAGTAATAGTAATAAAGAACTCCACAGGGAATCAAGTACTCTTGCATTGTTTTTGAAATTGGAACAGCTCATTTGGAAGGTAGTTTGATAGTATATATCTTAAAAGCCATAAGCGTATCTAAGGATACTGATTTAATGATCCTACCCTTGGGAAATGACCCTAAACAAATAATCCAAGGAATAAAATGGTCTATTAGAGCTATAGTCACAATAGCATGACTTATAGTAGTAAAAACTGAAGACAACCTAATTGGTCAACAGTGGAAATTTTGATGTATTAATAACAAATGAAAACCTAAATAGTTCATATCCATTATGTATAAGCAGTGTGACAATAGGGACTATAACTTTTTTGTTTTTTTGCTGTAAGACCAGTGCCCAGAATGGCTGGCTTGGCATATGATGGGTACCTAACAATTTTTTCTCTAGTTCCTCAGAGAGTAAGATAGAGGGGAATAAGTGTGTTGGTGAAGAGTTTTTTGTAGGATTTTGAACTCAGGTTTAGCAGTTTCTGTTGGGAGCCATTCTGTTGGGATTCTTGTGAGGAAAGGCATTTAGGGAAGAGGGATTAGTTTGAGGAAAAGCCTGATAGAAGAAATTGACTGAGGGATAAGGCAGGAGCTGTGGCATAGATAGGGGGCCGGATCCCTGGTAACTTGTAAATCAACCTAACTAGTTAAGGATTTTATTCTGCAGCATGGGAAGCCATTGATGGCTTTTCAGTAGCGTTTGACATTGAAAGAGCGATAGAATTCAAGGAGTTAATCTCGCTTTATATAAGACAGGTTCAGCCAGGGAGATCAGTTTAGACTATGCTAGAAATTGAGAAGAGCTAACTGAACTGATAGGTTCAGTTACAGTAATTGTTACCAAGCTTTTGTGTTTTTCATCTTGAACTGTGGAATTGGATAATTTATTCCTTTCTGATGTTATTTTATTTTATTAATTTTAAGAAGTAAAGTTGATTATGTAAAAAGACAGTGCTATTTGAAGATTAAATGAAAATTTAAATATAATACAGAAAAAAATTTACTGAAATCTTAAGTTTAAAATGATTGATAGCATGCTTAGGGTTAAACTAAAACTGTCCTAAGAAGCATTTGTTGAATTGTGACACACATATTTGTAATTCTTTCAATCTTTCTTTGTTTTTTAAAATGTCTTCATTGAAGACAGAAGAAAACTATGTCAATTGTGACTGTTCTCTCAAAAATATTGCTAGAATATATTTTAAAAGTTATCTTCTATTGAAGATTAGACTTTTTAAAATTCTGAATTGAGGCCCTAGTTTTTTTCCCTAGGGCTTTATTAAAAAAGCAGGTTCTTTGGTTCCCTCCATTCCTACCCAGCACTTAATGTGCTAGTGATGTTTGAGTAGTAGATGTTGACATATATGAAGCAGGCCTAAGTTATGCTGAATTAGGATCTTGAAATTTATTTGAAATAAATTGAGAAAAGGTTTTAAAGAAAAACCAAGTTATCAATTACTGTGCAGAATAAATTCTGCATTGTTTATAGAATGGAAAAATGTCATAAATTATTTCTACATAACTGTGAAAATTCTTTAAAGAAAAAACAGGCATTTTATCAAGCCATTAATTGAATTGAAAATTCAGTTGAATTCTTCTGAATAGTAGGTTAGAGGAATGTACCCAACAGCCTAACTAAATTACAGTAGAACCCCCTAAGTTGACTACCCTACATTGACCACCTCCTTAAGTTTACCTAATTTTTGCAGACTAGACATGCACCTAATTTTGACTAATTTTTGCAGACTAGACATGCACCACATGTGTGTATCAGTGCAGGAGGCTGAGCTCCTTATATTGACCACCTCCATATGTTGAGTAGTTTGTTACAGAGGTTCTACCTTGTTTTTTATTTTCAGGATTACAGATGGTGTTGGAAAGATCTGGCAGAGTAAGTGATGTTTTATCTGAATCATGAGATTTGATAATTATTTATTGAGTATGTACTGTTTGTTCTGCATGCCAGGTGCTGGGTTTATACACATTCATGAGATGTGGTTCTTTCCTTAATGGACTAACAGTTGTTTATAAACTGTGTAACAAATATTGACATAAAGGTCATAATAATATGCCGTAGGAAGATAGATATTAATTTGGAGAAGTAACAGAAGAGGGAGAGTTAGACCTTTGCAAAGAAGGTAGAATGAGCTGGGACTTGAGTGACAGAGAAGTATGTACGCCTGGGAAAGGGGAGAAAGGAATGCTCTCAGGGAGGTGTGAGGCATGAAGAGATGCAGAGGGCTTTTCTTTGTTTTGTCTCACTAATATTTAATATTAGTATTTTGATCCTTTAATTGGTAGGAGTGAGAAAAATGTTCTGTTACATGTAAAACCATTCATGGAATTCGTTTAAGATACTTTAAGATTAAAGTAAAGAGTCATGCAAAGAGTCATGAAGAAGCATTTGGGGACAATAGAAATGTTTTCATTTGTCAGAACACATTTTGTTGTACATTAAAATTAGTCGCATTTTATTACATGTAAATTTTTTCTCACTGTTGATTTAAAAATTGTAAAATCATACTTCCAAATTTGTATCTAGTATTTTTTAAAACTGAGTTCCTAAAGAAGAGGGTTTAGGCCAGGCGTCCTCAAACTATGGCCCATGGGCCACATGTGGCCCGCTTAGGACATTTATCCTGCCTGCTGGGTGTTTTTGCCATGGCTGCCTGTCCTGCTTAGCAGCCGACTCGTCCTGGGGCCCGCAGTCCAGCTCTCCAACGGTCTGAGGGACAGTGAACTGGCCCCCTGGTTAGGCTGTCAATTCTCAAAGTAAATGCCCAACATAAGAATAAGCATATAATTCAAATATTAGAGAACAGAATATGCATGTACACACATAAGGCTCATGCTTTCATGGAACTTACTTTTTTTTTTGGAGATAGAGCTTCAAACTGTCCCCCTGGGTAGAGTGCTATGACATCACAGCTCACAGCAACTCCTGGGCTCAAGCGAGTCTCCTGCCTTAGCCTCCCAAGTAGCTGGGACCACAGGTGCCCGCCACAACGCCTAGCCATTTTTTTTTGGTTGCAGCCATCGTTGTTTGGTGGGCCTGGGCTGGATTCAAACCTGCCACCTTAGGTGTATGTGGCTGGCGTCTTAGCCACTTGAGCCACAGGCACTGAGCCCATGGAACTTACTTTTTAGAGGCAAAAGGAAACAGATGATAAAGAAAAATGAAATAGGCTCGGTGCCCGTAGCACAGTGGTTACAGCACCAGCTACATACACTGCGGGTGGTGGGTTTAATCCTGGCCTGGGCCTGCTAAACAGCAATGACAGTTGCAACAAAAATAGCTGGGCGTTATGGTGGGCGTCTGCAATTCCAGCTACTCGGGAGGCTGAGGCAAGAGAATTGCTTAAGCTGAAGATTTTGAGGTTGCTGTGAGCTATGATACTACCGTACTCTACCAAGGGTGACATAGTGAGACTCTGTCTCAGAAAAAAGAAGAAAAGAAAAGAATTTCAGATAATTAAGTACTGTGGAAAAGTAAAACAGTAGTGGGACACCTAGCCCTTGGTGGTAGGGAAGAGCTATCATTTTTAAAATAGATAGGGAGGTCTAATAAGACCTGAATGAGCAGTCAACCAGAGCTCCAGCTTGTAATTGTGTCCTTAAGCCTGATGGCACTGAACTCAAGTTTAGCTCTAAGACTGATACCTCTGGGAATTGCAATTATGATTATAACATAGAATATAAATGTTGGAAACTTGAGAAGAGTAGAATAACAAATTAGGATCTGGGAGATAAGTTCACTTTTCTCAGTTTTTTAGCAGGGATTCAGTATGTGCTATCTAAAATTAAATTGTGAGATATAAAGAATACAGAGCAACACCAACCTGTTACCTAGGAATCCTCTTTGCCTCCTTGGTTTCTGATGAGAAATTTGTTGTTTAATTGTTTCTCTGTGGGTAACACACTGTTTTTCTTTGGCTGCTTGCAAGATGGTTTTCTTTGTCTTTAGTTTTCAGAAAACTTTCATTATAATGTGTCTATGTTTGAATTTCTTTGGATAGAAACTGCTCGTGATTTGCCCAGTTTCTTAAATCTATTAGTTTATGATGTTCACCAAATCTGGAAAATTGCCAGCTATTGTTTCGTCAGACTGTTTCTTCATGCTCCTCCTCCCTTTCGGGAACTTGGTGACATGAACTCAGACCTTCTGTAAATGTGCTGCAGGTCCCTGAGACTCCATTTATTATTATTTCTTCAATCTTTTTCTGTTGTTCCTATAGGATCATTTCTGTGATCTAAATTCAAGTTCACTAATTCTTCTACTACATTCTACTACTGAGTTCATCTCGTGAGTTTAATTTGATATTTAATCATTTTTCAGTTCTAAAATTTTCATTGCTGAGACTTTTTTCGTATGTTTCACTAGTATTTGTAATTGCTTCTTGGAACATTTTACTGATAGCTACTTTAAAATCCTTGTCACATAATTCAAACATCTGTGTCATCTTGGTATCTGTTAATTGTCTTTTCTAATGTAAGTAGATTTTTCATGTATTGCTTTATTTTTTTCATAATGAGTCTAATTATTATAAAAAAATTGGAAGAGTAAGGATAAAGAAGAAAATCTGGCTGTATTTAGTTTCAATTTCTTCCTCTAAAAAGTAGAGATAATAACTACTTAATTGACTTTTTGTCAAGAATATATGAGAGCATGTATGTGAATTATCTAGCCCCATCCCTGGAATATAACAAATGATCAGAAAATATTTCACTTTGCTTTTCTTTTTCCTGGCTACCATATAGCATTTTGAATCATTACTATCAACTATAAGCATTTTAAGAGAGGAGGCTCTTTAAAGGAAGTCTTAACTTTTCTCCTTACCAGTTCTCTAAATTGTGATTACTTAACACAAAGATCAGCCTGTTCCTCAATAGTAGCTTTACCTTCTTTACTGGGGAATGGACCTTTTTGTTGCTAAACCTAGGTGAGTTTCTTTATTCTAGGCCCTAGGAAATTCACTTTATTCTATAGAGAATCTTCTCTACCTCCAGCACCCATCTAGAGCAGAAGTGGGATGATGGTTGGTAGCTCTTCTCCTCTGTACCCGCCCAGGATGACAAGTACACTTTTCCTTTATGCTTTTAGAATTTTACAGCTAAGCATTATGGGCAAAGTAGAAAGAGGAAGAGGTAGGGAAGGGTTGGTGGTAATGAGAAATACAGGAAAGTGACAAAGCTTTGGAAATCCTAATAGCTTTTTTTTTTAATGTATATGAAAACTAATTTATTAACCCTCTATACACAAAGATGGACATACCTGTACAGCAAGCATGTATGAAGATTGAAGTCACAAAAAAGTAAGACTGTTATTAAAATTGATGCATGTAAATCATTTACAAAAATACCCCAAATGGAATAAAGCTGCTTATCCCTGATTTTTTTCATTTGTCAAAGTTGAAATACTAATTTAAAATGGTTAGAATTTTTTCCTTTAAAAAGTGATATATTAGGGCAGCGCCTATGGCTCAAAGGAGTAGGGCGCTGGCCCCATATGCCACAGGTGGCAGGTTCAAACCCAACCCTGGCCAAAAACTGCAAAAAAAAAAAAAAAAGTGATATATTAAACTTATATATAGGACAATCAGCAAAATATAGAAAGAGAAAATAGTATATAAAAGACAGATTAAAAACCTTCACTCTTGACAATCACAATCCAAAAATAGAATAAACCTTAACAAACTATCTCTAAACTAGCTCACATTCATAGCCCCCCCCCCCCAACGCAAGTGTTCTTCAGGGGAATAAAATATAGTAAACTATTACACCAAGTCTTCCTATTATTTAAAATAGTCATGACTTAAGAACACAATTGAACCTTGGATTTTTAAATATGGAGGAACAAATAGGAAAACAGTTGTTATCTGTCCACTACAGTGCTAGTTAATAGAACTAATAGCTTTTTTTTTTTTTTTTTTGGCAGTTTTTGGCCGGGGCTGGGTTTGAACCCCCCTCCTTTGGCATAGGGGGCCGGTGCCCTACTCCTTTGAGCCACAGGTGCCACCCACCCAGAACTAATAGCTTTTTAAAACTATCATTAGTCCTTGACTCTCGAACTGTTGGTAATCAAAAGCCCCTTGGACTGATAGGTCTTGATTTTTTCTCTTTTTCATTAATCTAGTTTGACTTTCATGATGGAAAGGTTTTTTCTCAAGAAATGACATATAAGTTGAATTCTGAAAGATGAGTTATGAGTTAGATGATGGAGAAAGAGCGTGTGCCAGGCAGATAGAATTAGCATATTTAAAGTTCTTGAATTAGGGAGGCAACATAGCATATTTAAGGTACTAAAAGAATGTCAGTACAATAATAACAATAGTGTGGTATTGGCAAAGGGATAGACACGTGGCTCATTGGAACAGAATAGAGACTCCCAAAATAAGACTCAAACAAATATGTATGGACAATTGAATTTTTGACAAAAGTGCAAAAACAACTCAGAGAAAGAATCACCTTTTTAGTAAATAGTATAGCTCAAAATGCATCACAGATTTAAATGTAAAATATGTAGCCATAAAGCTTTTTTAAAAAAGGGACAGGAGAAAATCTTCATGATTTAAAATCAGGGAAAGAATTCTTGGACATGACACCAAAAGCACAATCCATTAAAGAAAAAAATGATAAATTGGAGTTCAGTAGAAATTAAAAGCTTTTGATCTGTGGATCTTTGAACTTTGGATCTATTAAGAAAATGAAAATACAAGCTATAGGCTGAAAGTATTTGCAAATTACATATGTATTAAGGGACTTACATCAAGAGCATATAAAGAACTCTCAACACTCAGCAGTAAGGAGACAACCCAATTTAAAATGAGTGAAAGACATAAACAGACTTTTCATCAAAGAGGATATAGAGTTGGTAAATAGTGCATAAAAAGATGTTCATAATCATTACCCGTAGGAAAATGCAAATTAAAACCATGATGAGATATTACTACATACCTATTTGAATGACTAAAATAAAGAAATAATGATACCAGGTGCTGGCAAGGATGCACAATAAACTGGAACTGTCGTACATTGCTGGGGACAGTGACAGATGGTACATACATTTCTTTTACGAAATTTTTTGGAATTAGTTGATATTTGCAGAAAAGCTGCAAGGATAGTACAGGCTTCCTATGTACTTCTTTTTCTCTTAATGTTAGCATCTTAGAAAATCATGATATATATTTCAAAACTTAAGAACTTGCCATTGCTATGTTACTCTTTAGACTTTATTTGGATTTTCCCATTCAAGTCCTTTTTTGTTCCAGAATCTGATTCAGGAGCCCACCTGGCATTTAGCTACTTTGCTTCCTCAGTCTCCTCTAGTTCATTAGTCTTTGCTTGGTTTTGATAACTCTGACACTTGTGAGTAGCACATGCCAGGTTTTTGTAGATACCCTCTCAGTTAGGTTTATTTGATATTTTTTTCTCATGGTTAGACTTGTGCTATGGGTTTTGGAGAAGAATAACACAGAAGTAAAGTGCTCTGCTATTAATATCAGAGAGGACAATATCAACCTGATTATTACTGGTGATGTTAAGCGTACTGATTTTTTTTTAATACTCAAGAAAACAACTTGGTACTTTTTAATATAGTTAATTAAACATGACATGTGCCACCAATCACACCCTGGATATTTACTCTAGAAAGGGAATAAAATGTAATGTTCTCAGAAAAGCCTATACACAAATGTTTATAGCAGCTCTATTCATGATCACCCAAACTGGAAACAAACAAAATGTTTTTTAATGGGTAAAAAGATACATTATGGCATATCCATGTAGATTACTACTCAGTAATAAAAACTGACCTATCACTTTTATATGTGACCACTTGGACAACTCTCAGAGGCATTGTGTAGGGTGAAAGAAGGTAGTCACAAAAGATTACATAGTGTATGGTTCCATTTATATGACATCCCATTATATGACAAAAATAGAGAGCCATTCAGATAGAGGTTAGTGTGGTTGGGAGGGTATGGCTGTAAAGCATGAGAGAGTTTTTTTGGGGGGTAGGGGCAGAACTCTTCTGTATTATGTTGGTGAGTGGTGGTAGTTAATAAGATTCAATACATGTGTTAAAATTTATAAAAAGTACAGTAGAACCTCTGTACATTGACCACCCGAGGGACTGTAACATACAGAGGTGGTCAATATAAAGAACTAGGCCTGCTGTATGGATACGGACATGTGGTGCATGTCTGGTCTGTGAAAATTAGGTCAACTTAAGGAGGTGGTCAGTGCAGGGACACAGGGAGGTAGTCAACTATGGAGATTCTACTGTACTTAGAAATAAGTCAGTGTTACTGTATGATAATTTATAAAGTACAACTTTTTAGTAAGTAAAATGGAAAAAAAGGCTGCATAACTGGAACATAGGCAATAGCAAAAATGACATGGGGTAAGACCGAAGAATAGAGAGGAGTACTTGATGGGGTTGTCGTAGGATTTATGAACTTTAAGAGTTTTATAAAGCTACGGAAGGGGTTTAAGCAGGGGAGTGGCCTGCCCTGTTTGAGGTTTGAATGAAGATTTCTTTAACCTTTAATTTTCAGTGTGGAGAATGTATTGGCGAGGGATTGAAAATAGATGGAGGCTCGGCGCCTATAGCTCAACCGGCTAAGGCGCCAGCCACATACACCTAAGGTGGCGGGTTCGAATCCCCAGCCCGGACCCGCCAAAACAACGACGGCTGCAACCAAAAAATTGCCGGGCGTTGTGGCGGGCGCCTGTGGTCCCAGCTACTTGGGAGGCTGAGGCAAGAGACTCGCTTGAGCCCAGGAGTTGGAGGTTGCTGTGAGCTGTAATGCCACGGCACTCTACCCAGGGGGACAGCTTGAGACTCTGTCTCAAAAAAAAAAAAAAAAAAAATAGATGGAAAAGAATACAAGATAGGTGTATTTGCATATTTTCTACAAATTTCTGGTAAAGCCCAGAAATTTCCAAGGTTTTATTTTTTTTTAAGTATTAGTATTATTGTGATCACAGCAATAATCATAACTACAGGTAATTCTTTATGCTTCTGACTTTTTAAATACTATTTGTATTTATACACTTTATAATCTGCTTTTTTTTTAATAACAAAATGTGACTCAGTAACCAACTTTATATTTTCTAGACCTGTCTAGCCAATATTTTGGTCTCAAAAGCATTGCCATCTTTTAAAAATCTTATGTATATAGTTCTTGGAATTTTATTATACTTACTCTTATTTTGTAATAATGAATGGAAAATTAAAGCAATGTAGCTGATACTTCTAAATTGGTATTTTCAGTAAGTTAAGACAGATGAAAATTACAAATTTTTATTTTAATCAAGTAGTTACTGAATTAAAATTATTCAGTTTATGAAGGAAAAGGACGGAATTTAAATGTAGGAATGATGAAATTGTTGATAACTGGTTAAGTAGAATTAGGAACAAATGGGCTTTTTAACCTAATGTCTTTGATAAATTTTCACACATTTTATGTCATAAGTAAGTTTTCAGGAGTATATTACATATAAATATAAATAACTTTTTACAGTAATAGCATTGCTATTAGAAAATCTGCAAAGTCAAACCTCATAAAACTGCTTTTTTTAAAAAAATGCAAAAATGATAAAATATTGGTGGTTTGATGTGGTTCAACCAAATTGTTTTTTCCCAGGTTGATTGCATTTTTGTCCGTAAGTTCTTGATTTTTAATATAAAGAAAGATATGTTATATTGTTAACTTTCTACGATATATTTCTCATTTCTGTACAAGTCAAAAAAAGATTCCTTGATTGGTAAAGAGGGTAAAAATGTGAATTAATGTTCTTTTTTTTGAACATAAATTATTTTTTAGATAAATCTCTCTTATAATTGTGTCCTGCCCCTAAGAGGTGTTTTGAGCATAAATTTTACCTCCAGAAGTAATTAATTTTGAAATATTAAAAAGATAGGTAAAGCTAAAGTCCATTTTGGGCATTCCCATAGTTCGAGTTCTTTTCCCATTTACATCTGATGTCTGTTTTCTAAGATATTTTCAATTCATTTATATAAATGTGTACATACACATGTATATTGGCATATAACACATTTACATATATAAAGACATACTTGTTAATATATAATGTGGGTTATTTTTTATAAATGCAGTTGGGTGATACAAGTTTTTCTCTCTTTCACTTGTTTGGAGAGTACTTTGTATAGATTTGTGTTTTGTTGTTTTTTTTTCAGTTTCTACATTGCATTTTTTAAAATTTGTGTTTTATTTCAAATTAGTATGAGGGTACAGATTTTTAGGTTACATTGCTCTCACTTCCAAGGTAAAGTTCCATTTGTAAAAGAGCCCCTCACCCAGAGGTGTTATTTTTATACCCAGGGTGTTTATACACCCTCACAATGTGCACACTGGGTGAGATCCTGCCTCATGCCAATTGTCCTCTCTCCTCCCCCTCGCCCCTCCCCCTTCCCTCTACCTCAGCTAGACTATATTTGTGTTTCATTGTTCTTATGAGCATGTAATTGTTTATATATTGATTTCATATTAGTACGGAGTACATTGGATATTTATTTTTCCATTCTTGCGATACTTTGTATTTCAACTCCATCTAGGTAAATGTAAAAGATGTAAAGTCTCCATCTTTTTTAATGGCTAAATAGTATTCCATGGTATACATGTACCATAGTTTGTTGATCCATTCATGGGTTGATGGGCACTTAGGTTGCTTCCACGACTTGGTAATTATGAATTGAGCTACAGTTAACAGTCTGGTGCACATGTCTTTGTGGTAAAATGATTTTTGTTCTACTGGGTTGATACCTAGTAATGGGATTGCAGGATCAAATGGAAAGTCTACTTTTAGTAGATCTTTGAGGATTCTCCGTACTTCTCTCCAAAAAAGCTGTATTAGTTTGCAGTCCCACCAGCAGTGAAGTGTTCTCTTCTCTCCACATCTACGCCAGTATCTGGTGTTTTGGGACTTTGTGATGTGGGCTCATCTTGCTGGGGTAGGGAATATCTTAGAGTGGTTTTGATTTTCTGCATTGCATTTTATGCCATAGATACTGCAGATAGTTTATAATGTTTTAAAATTATACAGAGTGAAGGCCAGGCACAGTGGCTCACGCCTATAATCCTAGCACTCTGGGAGGCTGTGGTGGGTGGATTGCTTGAGGTTAGGAGTTGGAGACCAGCCTGAGGAAGAGCGAGACCCCATCTTTAAGGCAAGCAGATCGCTTGAGCCCAAGTGAGATTGCTGTGAGCTATGATAAACCCAGGGCACCTACCCAAAGGCGACCATTGTCTTTAAAAAAAGAAATGAAGAAAGGAGTAACTTTGTTAAGGGGTGGGGAAAACTGCAGTCTTCTGATTTCACAATTGTTCTTTTTCAAGTGCCGAAGGAGGCAAGAAAGGCTTGCCTTTCTCTGTTGCACCCCTTTTACTAAAAGGATGTTCTGTAAAATTTGGATTCAGTCAAAAGCCCTCACTCAAGGATATAGAACAGTGGTTCTCAACCTTCCTAATGCCGCAATGTACTTTCATTGTTAAAAAGGGGTCGAGACCCATAGGTTGAGAACTGCTGATATAGAAGGTCACATGTGGCCCCAAGGTAGTAGGTTCCCCACCCTTATGTGGCCAATCTTGTTTTATTTCTGTTCCCACCCATTTTCTATCATGTCATATTTTGATACATCCAGAAATCATATCATTCCATCTGTAAATATTTCAGTATGTATCTGGAAAAATAAGATCTTCTCTTTTTTTCAGAAAGAATATAATTACAATGTCATTATGACACTTAGAAATTAACTAATATTACTAAATATTTCTTCAGTGTTTAAATTTTCAACTCTTTTAATGTTGTTCTGTGTTTTTACTATTTTGTTTGTCCTGGGATCCTAATAAGGTTCACAATGTGATTGATAAGCCTTAAAAAAGTCTTTTATTTTCTCTCTTTCTCTCTTCCTTGCTCTCAGCCTCTCAGGTCTCTGTCCCTGTCTTTCTCTCTGACTTTTTTTCAAAGTTCTTGCAGTATATTGATTGAAGTTTGTTATAAAGACTTTTCACACTCTGGGTCTTGCTTATTGTATCCCACGGCATTCTTTCACGTGTTTTCTGTTCTTTTTATTTCCTATAAATTTTTAATTGGGTGTAGAGGCTTGATAAGATTCAGCTTTGGTTTCTTGTCTTTTTGTCAAGACTCCTATACACAAAGTGTTGTGATCTTCTGTGAGGACACACATAGTGAGATATACATTTTTGGAAAATATTGCTAGATTAATTTCCAGAACTGTTGTTTCAACTGTTATTTTCATCATTAGTATTCCAGAGTATCATTTCACATACTTGTGAACTTTCAGATTATTTTGGAATTAATGGAAAATGCCTTCTGTTTTTAATCTTTGTTTTACTAATTACTAGTGAGTTTGCTTACTTTCCCTATTTCTTATACAGCATTTTAGGATCGTGTGTATTTTCTCTGAAAGCAGTTGCCTCTTCACATATATCCTTTGTCTCTTTTTCTCTTGGATATTGAATATTTTTCTTAGTGATTTGTAGAATTTATTTAGATCTTTTGATTACTCATATTTTTTGTATATGATTTCATATATTTTCTCTTAGATATGGTTGATGTTTCATTTTGATTATATTGTCATTTAATATACAGAAATTATTTTAAAATAGTCAAATTTATCAGTCTTTTCCTTTATATTTTATGTGTACTTTATTTGAGAAAGGATTCATTGCCCTTAAAAATATTTAATTACACTTTAAAAAAAATTGTGGTAACTTCCTCAATAAACTTTGTTTTGTGCTTGAAGAAAAATTATGGTAAAAAAAAACATAAAATTTACTGTCTTAATCATTTTTAAGTGTACAGTTCAGTAGTGTTAAGTACTTTCATATTCATTGTTATGCAACAGTTCTCCAGAATTTTTTCATCTCGTAAAACTGAATCTATATTTGTCAAACAACTCGTTTCCCCCTCCCTTATTATTAATGCCTTTTCTCTGAGAAAGTGAGATTTAATTTTCATGTTTGGGTATTTAATCTACCTGCCCCCCTTTTTTTCCTTTTTGATGACATGGGATATAAATCCCATTTACGTTCATCCAAAAAGCCTGCAAGTTGTCCTAGCAGCATTTATTGAGTAGTCTGCCTCCCTGCTAATACCATATGCATCCTTTATGTGGTATACTGAGAGCCCAAGATTTTACAGTTATCTATTTTTACAATTTCTATTCTGTTCAATTAATCTGTTTCTGTATGTATATGCCATTAGCACTTAAATCCAATTACTGTAGCATAAAAATAGTTTTTGATATCTGGTAGTACAAGTAACCCTTCCCCCCCAAATGATCTTTGCTATTTATATGTACTATATGCATGCACGTCTCTTTTCTCCATATTTCCAATCAACTTCATTAAAAGGCATGACCTCTATTTTCTAAAGTTGGTTGCATTAATTTCATGAAAATTAGACAGTAGATGCAATTGACTGTCATATTGTTTTCTGAATTTCAGGTTCCCTTTACAGCTGTATCAGAAAGAATTAATCTCCTAAGAAATCACTAATTACCGCCCTGAGGTATTTAGAAATAAACAGGGTGATACATTTAATATCTTATTAAATACTACCTGGACTTACACAGTGAATTCCTATTTTGGTCCTGTACTGTGCCAGTAACAAGTTGCACACTGAGAGGAACAGTCTCACTTTTATTTTGTGTACCTGTGATTTTCTGTTTTCTTTAGGATCAGGGCAACCTTTGAGAGTCTGCTGAAAGCTGTAGAATAGGTCTTTTCATAAACATTCACACACGTCCAAAGAGCTCCTAAAATCCCCTAAGGTTTACACACCCTGGGCAGACTCTGCAGTTTTTAAGACATTTTTTTCCTGCTTTGTTATTCTTTTAAATATCCCAATTCTGTGAATTAGTGGCTAGTATTGATATTTTATAGTGAAGAAACTGCTGCTTAAAATGGTATGTAATTTGTAACACAGCTGTCAAATGTGAGGCTAGAATTAAAATAATTTTGTAATAATCCAAATTGTTATAATTTTGTAATTGTAATTACTATTTGAAGGCAGCAACATTTTCTTAAGGTTCTTGCTATTTACTGTCAAATTGCTCCGTACTAAGGTTGGTCAGCTTTTCCTCATTGTCAGCAAGTGAGCATGCCTGCTTCACTGCATTATCATGTTGAGTGTTCCCCCATCCTTTGTTACGTTGGCATGTGCACAGTGATACTTCATTTTAATTGGTTTCTTTATTGTATTTAGGGTTCTTTATTCACTTATCCATTGGAGTCCTAACCAATTTTTATCTTTATACATTTTGATATAATAAGAACATTAGTGTCATTTTTTTTTTAGAAATAATTTAGCTTTCCTAAATTGCCTTTTCATTTTATATGATTTTTTTATGTTTAGAAGTTCTATAAATTTTAAGTATTCAAATCTACATTTGCCTCTAATTCTTCTCCTTTTTTTGTATGTAGAAACATCCAGGCTCGGCACCTGTAGCTCAAGCAGCTTAGGTGCCAGTCACACACACCAGAGCTGGCAGGTTTGAATGCAGCCCAGGCCTACCAACAACGACAACTACAACCAAAAAAAAAAAAAAAAAACCCGGGCCTTGTGGTGGGTGCCTGTAGTCCCAGCTACTTGGGAGGTTGAGGCAAGAGAATCACTTAAGCCAGGAGTTGGAGGTTGCCATAAGCTATGATGCCACGGCATTCTACCCAGGGCCACAGCTTGAGGCTCAGTCTCAAAACAAACAAACAAACATCCAAACATTTGACATATTACAGTGAATGCAGACACATACATTCACAGATTTTTTCAAAACATAATGGAAATCTAAAAGATTAAAAGAGGAATGGCATTTAAGTTGTAATTATTTGACTTCTTTTTGTCATATGTTTATTGGCAGTCGGTCTTCCATCTTCATTGAATGGTTTTTAACTATTTAGTCTTTCATAGTTTTTATAAATGACATTATATAGAAATCTAACCTTTTTTCTCTTAAAATAATTAGTTCTGATAGCCTTTATTGAATGTTTCCTTTTTTACCCACTGATTTCAAAGTCTACCTTTATCGTATGTAAAACTCTCCTATGTATGTGGGTCATTATGAAAGTTTTGAGATACTCAAAAATTAAGAAACATAAAATCTATGTGGACAGAGGAAATAAATGAAACCTCTCAGCAATACTAATAAGTTGAGCAAGTTGAAACTTACACAGGTGAATTAGAAAAGATGCTCTTAACTGTATTTCCTGGAAGCAAAATAATGGACCATAGCACAGTCTGTGACCAAACTTTCCTAATGGCCCACATACAGGCATTTTTATCTGTGTACTGATTTTCCTTTGATTTAATTCTCTATCACGGCATAATTATCATATTGTTTTAATGTTATTGTAGCTTGTAAGTTTTTTATTAGTCTTTCAAAAATGTTTTTCTTTCTTCTTCTTTGGTATTCTTACAGATTCTCTTTAGAATATATTCGTCAAGTAAAAAAAAAAACATACGAAGGATTTTGATTAGAATTGCGTTGAGTTAAAGGTTTGTTGGGGGAAAAATGGACATCTCTATATTATTACATCTTTTTGAATGTTTTATGCTTTTCTTCATTTCCTCCAACCTTTGCCTGACTTCTTTATGTTTCTTCTATGCATAAGCAACTTGGAAGTAGATTTTCTCTCTCTTTGTCCCCTTTGGGACTTCCCTTATGCTTGGTGGCTCTCAGGAGCTTTTTTCCCTGGTCTTTTCACTAGAAAACTGGGGTTTCTTTCTCTCAGAGTCTTAGTGTCGCCCTCTTCCACTGTTATGCCCTTTGGAGCCCTCCTGTATTGAAGCAGTAATAAAAAGAGAGAAATGCGTGGTGACGATTCCCCCCACATTCTTTACCCTACCCTGGCTCCTGTTTCAGTTCCTCAGGAGGGACAGGTTGCTTCTGGGCTTTTAGGTGTGTTACTTCGGTAGTGCAGCTTTATGATCTGGACTGCTTCAAGTCAGGTCAGCAGAGAAAAAGAAAAAAACAAAAAGAAAAGGAACTGGGAACTCCCCTCTTACTGCCCCAACCACACTTTCTAGCTCACTGAAGCTTGTTTGACTTCACTGAGAAAGAGGGGGTTTCTCTTGGATTTTTTGCTGTGTGTGTTTGCTGCCTGATTCTGGAACTGGAACTGCACCTATCCTCAGATCAAAGTGGTAAATAAAGGAAGGATTTTTTTTTTTTAAAGTAAACTTACCACTGAATTGGTTATTATTCTACTTTTTAGCATTCTTCCCCATTCACCTGCCATTGTTACTTTTTACAGTCTTCAGGGAGTGGCTTTTAGTATTGTATCCAGAGGTTTTGGTCGTAATGAGTGAGGGAGATTGGGTGTCGTGGGCTTCCTCCATCGTGGCCTTTACTGTAAATCAAATTACATCATTTTGAAAATAATTCTTGTTTTTATTTTCCAAAAATCCTTTGGATTATTATATTTAAAACAGATTTCTCCTGTTTCAGGAATATATTGGCCTATTGAATCTCTGAAGAGATACTAATTAAAGTGAAGAATATTTTCTTTCTTTGTTGCCTTACTGTGTTTTCTTTGGGTCAGTACACCTCTGCTTTTTAACTTTGGTTATTATTAAGTGGCTGGTGATTCCTAGCTTTCTCCTTTACTGTATTTTCAAATGAAGGTCACAATCAGTGGTTGTCCAACTTGAATGTGTATTGCAATCACTTGGAGGGTCAGTTAAAATGCAGTTTCTTGATCCCAGTCCCAAAAATCTTAATTTATTATGTCCAGGCTGGAGCATATGAGCACCTTAGATGATGATAGTCTTTGACATCTTAGTAACTGGCGTAAATCTGTAAAGGCCAATATCCCCCTTCAGAGAACATAATCTGACCCACTGAATATCATGGTAACCACAGGACTCTGCAACTTGCTCTGGTGAATAGGAGGTAAGGTTTCCTTTTTCTTTTTTTTTTTCTTTTTCCTTCCTTCCTCCCTTCCTTCCTTTGCTTCTTTGTTTATTATTATTTTTTTTTTATGACAGCATCTTGCTGTGTCTCCTGGGCTAGAGTACCATCGCCACAGCCTAGCTCACAGCAACCTCAAACTCCTGGGCTCAAGCAATCCTCCTGCCTCAGCATCCCCAGTAGCTGGGACTATCAGAACCTGCTACAACACCCAGCTAATTTTTCTGTTTTTAGTAGAGTTAGATTCTTGCATTGCTCAGGCTTCTCAAATTCCTGACCTGAAGCAATCCTCCCACTTTAGTCTCCCAGAGTTCTGGGATTACAGGCATGAACCACCATGCCTGACCTCCTTTTTCTTATCAAGAGCTTAAAAGCTGGGACCTGTTCCTCAATTTCTGCTGTAGGGAAGGAATGTTTCTACAGGGAGAGTTCTGATTGGTTCTCTGGTAACCCTTTTTATTTTTTTAAACCCCTTCCATGGAGATTGTCTCTAGCCTGCTATTAATCCCCATCTCAAAGTTCACACTTTAAGACCTCAGACAAAGTCTTTGGACTCATAATAAATGCTTTGACATTTACTTGCTTACAGCAGAGTTGTACTGACCATCTTTGGTGGTTTTCCACTCAGTTATTCCATGACCTGACCACATTCCCAGGCCCTTATGACGTGAAGTGTTTAGTAGGGAAAAGAGGTAGATGAATGGTCTTAGTCTGCATTCTTGAAGGGAAACTCTGCTATTAATCTTAAGGTGATATTGGTTTATAATGTGCCAGAAGTATTTCTATTGCATTTGCACATAAAATAATCATCATAAAGTCTGTACCACTTACTCATCATACTCAGGTGTGCAAAGAAAATGTATACCTTTATTTAAAAATAAATATGGTTTATCTTACAAGGGTACAAGTGAATCTTTCTAAAAGCAGAGTATGAATGTCTTAATAAGAAAATGACATGAAGGTTATGTTAACCAGTTAATAGCTCTTTATTTTTCTATAACTCATCTCTTCCTTTTTTTTTTTTTTTTTTTTTGGCTGGGTTTGAACCCGCCACTCCTTTGAGCCACAGGTGCTGCCCCCATCTCTTCCTTTTGATGAGCCGTGGTCACTGGATAGCTGGAGGAAGAGTAGCAAATTTACTCCAGTCTCATAAACTCTTTGGCTGTTTCAGTCTCTGGATACAAGTTATTTAAATATTGTCTCTTCCCTTACTCCTTTTCTACAGAATTCAGACTTATGAATTGAGTGTATGTGGCTTCTGTGATCGAGTAGTGGTGGAAGGGTGCCAAGACCCTCAGTCTATGTGCTGTCTTCTTCGGTTTCTTACTGGTCTGTCCTTTGACTAGTTGACTACTCCCTGGAATTGTGACTGCTGAGATGTTATCACAGCTGTCCTTGGGTGTTCTGGTTTACGAATGATGTTACTTGAGGTTTGTTCTTTTGGCACCTAGGCTGCAATGGTTGTCTTCCCTGGTGTCATAGATGAGATAGCCGGAGGCCTGACTTAGACTTCTCATCTCCTCCTCAAACCCTATCCCAGCCAGTGTTCTCTCTTCCAGGCCTCTGCTGTAGTTACTTTGCCTCCATCACTGTGACTTCTTTTGGTAAACTCAACATCCAGCCTCTTAGGTTACCTTTCGTGTACTACTTTGGAGGACATAGGCATTTCTCAGTACCTCCCATGCCACAAGGGGGATGCCATAGCTGATCTCATTCTTCCTTAATCTTACTGTGATTCTGTGCATATATTTTGATTTGACTATCTCCAGCTTGTGCTGAGTGTGCATAGGGGGAGATAAGAAGTTGGTGATGTGTGTGTGCATGGAAGTATGTGTGCTTTGGGGGCAGAGAATGATTACTTCTTTATCCCACCATCCCATAATTCTTTGTCCAGAATCAAGAGTTTGGGACTGAAATTTTTACTTTCTCTAGGTTATATCACCCTTTTATCCTAAGTGGTAGGTCTCATATTCTGTAATGAGCAGAATGAGTATCTGCTCTATACTGTGGAAGAAGCTATAATCCTACTCTTAGTATTGGCCAGAATTACTGTTCTAAAAATCCCTTCTTTAGGAAAGCCAAACTGTCAAGGCTTTTATCCTACTCCAGAATTCTTTCTTTAATTCAGAAGGTAAATATTAACTATTTCCCTTTTCCTTTCTAAACTTCACCAAGGAAATGGATGCTTCTCAAAGAAGCAGGAGGGAGTGAGTGGAAAAAAAATGCAAATAAGGGCATATAAAAACCATTTTCATAATCATTAGAGTATGCCTACCCTCATTCTTTTTTCCAGAATTTCTTTTCTTTCTTTCTTTCTTTTTTTTTAATAGAGACAGTCTCACTTTATCGCCCTCAGTAGAGTACCGTGGTGTCACACAGCTCACAGCAACCTCCCAACTCCTGGACTTATGCAATTCTCTTGCCTCTGCCTCCTGAGTAGCTGGGACTACAGGTGCCCGCCACAACACCCAGCTATTTTTTTGTTGCAGTTAGGCTGAGCCAGGTTTGAACTCACTACCCTTGGTATATGGGGCTGGCACCCTGTCCACTAAGCCATGGGTGCCGTCCTCTTTGGCTTTTCTTATTTATCCTTTGGAGTTATGTAGTAATTGTAGTAGTGATTCTTGTGATTCTGTTTCTAAAACATATTGTAGCATTTTTTGCCCCTTATTTTTTAAAGAGACAAGGTCTTCCTCTGTCACCCAGGCTAAAGTGCAGTTGCACAACCATAGCTCACTATAACTTTGAACTTCTGGGCTCACACGATTCTCCCTCCTCAGCTTCCTGCGCAGCACGGATTACAGGCTCGAGCCTTTATGGCCAGCTAATTACAAAAGAAAGTTTTTGAAGAGAAGGGGGGTTCCAGGGAACTCTTGAACTTCTGGGCTCAAATGATCTTTCTGCCTTGGCTCCCCAAAGTACTGAGATTACAGGGGTGAGCCATGGTGCCAAGGCCATATCATATAATAGCTTTTATTTTTTTAATTTATTTTTATTTTATTTTTTCTTAGTCTCAAACTGTCACCTTGGGTAGAGTGCTGTGGCGTCATAGCTCACAGCAATCTCCACATCGGGCTCGAGTGATCCTCTTGCCTCAGTTTTTGTATTTTTAGTAGAGACAGGATCTTACTCAGGCTGGTCTTGAAATCCTAAGCTCAAGCAATCCACTTGCCTCAGCCTCCCATAGTGCTAGGATTACAGGCATAAGCCATCACACCCGGCCCATGGAGTAGCTTTAATTTGATTTGTATTAAATCTATAACTTTGATATCAGTTTTTGTTTTGGGTTTTTTTAGTTTGTTTGCTTGGTTTTTCTTCTTTCTTTCTTTTCTTTCTTT
>NW_003852417.1:15672995-15684350 GCF_000181295.1 Otolemur garnettii
CCTCAAACTCTTGGGCTCAAGTGATTCTCTTGCCTCATCCTCCCAAGTAGTTGGGACTATAGGCGCTTGCCATAACACCTAACTATTTTTAGAGACCAGGTCTCATTCTAGCTCAGACTGCTCTGGAACTCTAGAGCTCAATTCATCCACCTCCTTGGCCTTTCAGAGTGCTAGGAGTAGCTTGCAGTAGCTCACAAACTGGGATTTGATCTGCGCTTTCTCATCAACATGTCTGCAGTGATTGGCATGGTACCTGAAATACAAGAGACACTGAATAAACAATATTTGGCCAATGGGGGGAAATTGTAACCCACTACTAGGCCAGGAGTACGTGAGCTACTGCACCTAGCCTGCTTTTTTGCTTTTTTGAGACAGAGTTGTACTCTGTTGCTGTGGGTAGAGAGTGGTGGTGTCACCATAGCTGACTATAGCCTCACACTCCTGGGTGCAAGCAATCCTCTTGCCTCAGCCTTCCAAGTAACTGGAACTACATGGAAATACCACCATGACCAATGAATTTTTCTATTTTTTAGTAGTCTCAAACTTTTGCACTCCCAGAGTGCTAGAGTTACAGGTGTCAGCTGCCATACCTGGCCCTTGATACCAATTTTTAGCTTATAGTTTTCCCAAACAGGAGAATAGCCTATATCTCTGTTTTTTCAAATCTTAAAAAAATATTTATTAATAAGATTTTGTAAAATATTTAAATGTGGATATAAAGTATAAGGTTCACATTAGCACAGTGGTAATAGTGCCAGCCACATGCACCGAGGCTGGTGGGTGCTGAACCCAGCCCAGGCCAGCTAAAAATAATACCAATAATGAAAACTGCAACAAAAAATAGCCAAGGGCGACATAGTGAGACTTTGTCTCAAAAAAAAAAAAAAATGTATAGGGTTCACATTATTTTAGGAAATTTTTTTCTTTGTAATTTTTTTTATGTTTACAAGAGGCAGAATCCAACTTGCAAGTCTGTTCCATCTTGTGACTTTTCTCTGTGTGTTCCCATAGCAGTGTGTCTGTCTGCTGCAGAATTCTGCATGTTTCTATTTACTAGATTGTGATAAGCTCAAGGGAAGGAACTAGGTACCGCTTGTCTTTGCCTTATTATTTAACAAATTTCTGCTCATGAAAAGCATTGGAAAATTAGCAATTCCTAAACTCCTTGCCTGATTTATTTTCCTCCATGGTCCTTGTCTTCTAACAGTGTATTATTTACTTATTTATTTATCATCTCTCTATTCCCACTAAATTATAAATGCCAGGAAGGCAAAAATTTTCAATTGTTTTGGTCACTATATTCCTAACACCTAGAAGAGGACCTGGCACAAAGGCCAAGAGTGAATATTTGAATAAATTGTTGAAATTTAGATAATTGCCTAAATTACACTGTATCATCTGTAGAATAGGACTGGCATGGTAGCTCATGCCTATAATTATCATGTGTAATATTTTTGATCTGTAGCATGTGAATTGTGAGAGTTCCGTAGCTTTTGCTGGGGCTTTAAAAATTTTGTTTACAGAGACTGGCCTGTCTTTTAATTCTTCTTTTAATCCCTCCAGTGTGCAAGCTTCCCTCCTCTCTGAATTGATGCATCTGTTCTTCTCTTGGCCTAAAAAATGCTCTTCTTTGCCGTTTTGCTTAACACCCATTGTCTTTCAGGTCTCTTTCTAGTTCTTTCCTTTTTTAACTTTTATTTTGAGAATTTTTAAGCGTATTCAAAAGTAGAAAGTATGATGAATTCATTACTATTACTATGTATGCATTACCCAGCATCAATAGCTGTCAGGAGTAGGTCTCTATAAATCAAAGAAGCTTTTCTTAAAATCCCAGTAAAAACCTTTTACTTTTTCTTCATAGCATATTAACATAGTTTGCAATTGTGTATTTAATGTCTGCCTTCTCCTGTAGATTGTAAGCCCCTTATAATGAGTTTTGTCTGTGTTCTTTCTTTTGATATATCCAATGTATTATACAATGCATGAAAAATCGTAGGCTCTCAAATATCAAATGAATGAATGATTAAATAATTGAAAAGAGGAACATTTGATGGAAACCTATTAACAAGACAAAGATTGAGAAGAATGACTTGGGGAGCCTTATATTAAAACCATAGGTCCATCTTAGGCTGAGATCATATACTTATTAAGCATATTTCTGCTCTTGATTGTTTTTTGTGTTTTACCAAATAAGGCTCTGTGGTGGAAAGCAAATTCAGTGACCTCCTGACAAGAATGTTAGTTGAGTTCATAAGACATCATCCATATTAAATGACTAAATTAGCTTTGGGTATCACTCTTGGATAAGATAAAATGATCCATTGAGGTACTAGACATATGGGGCCTGGAGATCAAGCACCCTGATGACTCTATAGAGAAATTACAGTCTTGAAGCCCTTACCTCAGCATCAGCCTATCTCTTGTTACTATAGCTTCATTTGATGAAATTTAAGAAAACTGTTTTTCTCCTCAAATTGCTATTCTCTCCTAATTTTTTTTGGTGCTGTTTTGAAGCAGTAACCATAGTTACAGAGGCTCCTTGGGAGCTTTAAAAAATCAGTCAGTTCACAGCTGGAAGCAAAGTGATCTAGATAAAAACCTAAGAATACAGTTTACTCATGTTCCCCCTCCCCTACCCCATAACTGAGTTCTTCATTAGGGAGACTTTACATACAGTGAAGTATTCTTTGCTCCCACTAAAGTAGACAACACTTTAATTTAAATAAACAGTGAGTTAGCACCGGCTCCTTTTTCAGGGTCTGGTAGAGTGAGGTAATACTAGTACTTCCCTGTCCTTCACCTGAACCTCCTGTCTCTGCTGTCATCTTTCTTATCTCTGTTCTTACTGCCTTTCCTATGCCAACAGTGACTGATAGTGATACTGACATTTGGGGCTCAGGATGCTTAAAGTTGTGAAGCTGTAGCTTCGGATTATTATGGGAGGAGGGGAAGGAACAAAGTAGCAATAAAAGCTTGATGCAGTGTTGCTAGGAGTGTGTTTGCCAGGATAGAGCTTGGCGGCAAGTGTTGTCTTGACAGATGCCCTGGTTGAGAAGGGAAAGGAAAACCTATAATTATTAAGCATCTAATATGCATCAAATACTTGTTACTGTATCATGCTCTCTCTGAACAATAGACTGAAAAGTATTCTGAGAAATTTAGGGTGACTCATAATTTTTTTCTATTTGATAGTTTTCTACTCTGAAACTTATGCCTCTTGAGCTTATAGCTTAGTGTCTTCTTGTTTCTTTGTGATCTATAACAGGGATTGACAAACTATAGCCAATTAGCCAAAAAAGAGCCAATAGCCTGTCTTTTTAAGTAAAGTTTTATTGGAACACAGCCGTAATGCCCATTAGTTTGTGCATAGTGTGTGGCTGCTTTCGTGCACGAACAGCAGCACTGTGTAATTTTGACAGAGATCTAACCTAACAGATTTACTGTTTGGCTCTTTACTAAAAAGTTTGCCAACCCTGATTTGGATGGGCTGGTTCAGTCCACTAGGATGGGATATAGGAATGGTTATGTTGCAGAGAAGCACACTTTTAGGTTATACTGCTTGGGAACATTAGAATAGTGACCGCATAAAAGAATGAGTGGGTCTTCTGGGCCCTTCTTCATTGGAAGTCCAAACCTAGATTGTGAAAGGGAACTGTTAATGTAAATATTGCTTTTTTTTTTTTTTTTGCAACCTTCTTTGCCATTTTCTACTCCTTACTCCAATTCTGTTACTCATTCACTTATGTAAACACAGACTTACACAAAAACTTTAATTGGAAATAACCTTGGAGATCACATGCCTCAACATCCTCATTTTACAGAGGGCTAAAACTGACTCCCTTAGAAGTTGTCATATGCCTGGTGTCACAAAAGCAGGCTGATGGCAAGTCCTGGGATTAAAACCTTGGTTCTTTTAGTAACTAATTGTCATACATACAGGCATTCACATGTGTAGTCTGCCATACATATTAAGGCCTTGCCCAATGTATATCTTTAGCTCTAAGTAGCACTTTTTAGAAAACTAAAGAGACAACTGAAGAGGAAAGAAGGATTAAATCTAGATTCTAATTTAAATCTATACTGATATCTTTGCAGTTTTTAGAAAGTGCACCATTCTTTTAAGAATCTAGAAGATAAATTAGGATTATATGGATTACTGTGGACTAAAATTAATACTTGCTTCATTTCCTTCTCCCTTTGCACAGTATAATTTATGGGAGGGAAGTGTGCAATTATTCAAGTAAACACAGTGCTGTATTTACAGTACCTCAGTAATTTATAAGTAGAACATTGAAGAATCTAGAATTTGTGTTGCTATCAGTAGATTATGTAAACCTATTTAAATGTTTTTCTTTTGTGACTTGAACAAACTGTAATTTGTAATTTATAATAAAAATGCTTAATTTATGATTTCATAACTTAATGAAAAAACTTTAAGAAAATTAGATGTAGTTTAAAGAGACAAGGGATATATCAGAAATAACCCATTTTACTTTCATATTCCTGGTGGGGATATTGCTGTCACAATTGGGACAGAGTCATTATTTTCCTCAAATACAGTGTTAAAAATGCCTCTCCCTTTATTGCATCAGAAAATGATCACAGAATTTCTTCCTGCCGATTCCCTGGAGACCCATTTTAGACAAGAGAAATCCTAAGAGAAACTTGCACAGTTGATGTATCCTGGAAACTGAGCTACATAAGAGGAGATATTAGCATCCTTTTGGTTTATTCTGCAGATGATTTATAAACCCCCAACACTGATGTTAGTTGTCTGTAGTGTTATGTTATATAACCTCTAAAGAATTATGTAATTGTTCCTTCTTCCTCTCTCTGTGATAAGCCAGGCCCCTTAATTTTCTTTCCTTTTACATATGAAAAGTGCTGTAAATATTTTTTCTTAGAAACACAAATAATGAACAAATTCACATTTTAGTTCAACATACTTAACCAATTTTAATTATGAATTAAGATCTGATGAGACTGTGTTCCACATTTAAATTACATAATTAGTATTAAACTTTTAGAAATTTAAGCCATTGAAATCATTTAATTGCTCATATTTACTTTTATATTTTATCCTATCTCCAAATGGATTATCCACACGAAGAGAACTGGATGGTTCAAATGCTTGTTTAAATTTGAAATTCTAAATAAATACTTTCCTTACATTTGGTTCATTAGAATTGAGATTGACATTTTGTAATAATAATGATTTGGTATTCACCTATCTGGAGTTCTGATTTATTGGCATATTTTGTTTATCTAAGCTAGTACTCTTCAATTCTTCAAAACTGTGTTTTTCTTTCATAGACATAAAGATCATTGCTTCTTCTTTACTATTGTTTGACATTTGAAATAAATATAATTTAAAAAAAATAAAGGAAGCCAGACATAATGACTCACACCTGTAATCCTAGTACTTTGAGAGGGTGAGACAGGTGGATGGCTTGAGCTCTGGAGTTCCAGACCAGCCTGAGCAAGAGCAAGATCCTGTCTCTACTTAATAATGGAAAAATTAGCTGGGTATTATGGTGGGCACCTGCAGTCCCAGCTACTTGGGAGGCTGAGGCAAGAGGATCTTTTGAGCCCAAGAGTTTGAGGTTGTTGTGAGCTATGATGCAATGGCACTCTATTACCCAGGGTGACACAGTGAGACTCTGTGTCAAAAATATATATACACATAAAATAAAAAATTAAAGGAATTAGGTACAAAGTACAGCTTTGTTTTCCAACTTAACATATCTCCAGTATATTAAATTCCATTTAAATTTGCAAAACAGAAGTTTCTAAATGAGTTTCATGGACCATTACAGAGAGTTTCTACACTGTCCTGGTAACAGATACAAAATGTCATCCATGTAGGAATTCTTTTTTTTTAAATTTTAGATTAATATGAGGATAAAAATGAGTAGGTTACAATGTTTATGTTTGTTAGATAAAGTCCTTGTTGTAGTTGTGCCCCTCAACCAGGAGGTGTGCCCCTTAACATTGTGCCCATTGTGTGCCCAATCTCTTTTCCTCCTCCTCTATCCTCCTCCCCCCAACTTGAGTTAAATTGAGTTTTTCTCCTGTGTGGGTGTGTATTAGTTTGTCTACTGGCTTCATATTAATCCTGAATACATTGGATACTTGATTTTCCATTCTTGTGACACTTAACTAAAGAGAACGTTCTTCAGCTCTGTCAGGTTATTACAAAAGATGTAACCTGGCCCCTGTAGCTCAGTGGTTAGTGTGCTGGCCCCACACGTCAGGGGCCAGAGGTTTGAGCCTTGCCTGGGCCTGATAAACAAACAAATAAAAAATACATAAGATGTAAAGTGTCTCTTTAATGGCTGAATAGTATTCCATGGTGCACATATATGCCACAGTTTATTAATCCATTCGTGGGTTGATGGGCACTTGGGTTACTTCCACATCGTGGTGATTATAAATTGAGCTGCGATAAACAATCTAGTGCAAATATCCATATGATAAAATGATTTTTTTCTTCTGTGTAGAAACCTAGTAATGGGATTATGGACTATTTGAAGATTCTTCATACTTCTTTCCAAAGAGGCTGTATTAGTTTGCAATCCCACCATCAGTGTAAAAGTGTTCCCGTCTCTCCATATCCATGTTGCACATGTCCCTTTGGGACTCTGTGATCTGGGCTCTTCTCACTGGGGTCATGTGGAATTCTTTTGGGGTGTAGCGTCTGTAGCTTTTACTGGAATCTCAAAGCTGTCTATCACCTAAGCAAGAATAAAACCTGTTTGTTACAGGGCCTCCGAAGCATCATTCCTTCCAAAGGAATTTAAGCTAAGTTTGCGCTTTATTTTCTATAATCACTCAATCATTGAGTCTTGGAGTAGCCAACCTCCACTTTTATAGATGCTGAATGTTCAGAGATTTACCCACAGATATTGTAGTTTAATCCTTGTTAAATCAGAAGAGGACCCAGTGGGCCTTTTCTGGTATCCTAATTGATTTCTGAGGGCCTTTTTAGCCTTCCAACCTCTGCACAAGAGTTGTTGAGCTCCTCAAGCTTTCAACTTGGCAGAAAGTATTTGTATTTGAATACAAAGCTTTTACAGGAACAGTAGTGATGTCTAATAATTTGCCCAATTATTTCATGAAATGTTAATGTAATTGCTATGCTGTTTCTTAGAGGGACTATATATAGATGGAAGCCCCTGTAGTCCCAGAGGAAAATCTTTTAGTCTTCACTAAACAATTTTATATCTTTGACAGTGCCCTGTTGAAGAAGAGTTTTAGGAGCAAGGTCATGAGATTTTAGACTATAGGACCTGCAGGCTTTGTGAGCATTTTTTTTTCATTCATTTAACATTTATATATTGTGTGTCTACTATGGAGATGTAAGTTTTACTGGTTGATAAAGAATACTTATGGAAAATTATGAGATTATGTTTATTTAATGGTATCACCAGTTTAATTAATGTTGAGAAATGTTTTTCCTTCCAGTCACTAACCCATAAAGGAAAATGTCATAAGTAATGCTGATAGCAGTTTTTATGAAATAATTCTTAGGATGTTAGTCTCACAGAGTTATGAAATATTGTAAATTCTGACATTACTGGGAATTAAAGAAATCTCCTTATTTAAATATAAGACCAGTGCCAAAAAATTATTTTTATTTTATTTGTTATTTTGTGCTATTGGTTAAGATTTAACTGTTATGTTTAAGTTACTGATTTTTGAATGTTTCAATTTATAGGTTGTATTTCACATTGTGAACATAGATGCTCAATTTTTATGTTATTTGTTAATATAAAATAGTTAAAAATATAAAAGCTACAGGAAATTAATTGATAATATTCTTAAATGAACTTAAATTTAGTCATTTGCGTATGTATATATACTTGAGATGACTTCAAAATAAGATTTTATGATTTAATGTGCTATTACATATCTAAGAACTAGAGACTAATGTCATTTTACAAAATTTATTTTACATGATATGTTTAAGATTTATGAACTATGAGACTTTTGTATATTCTCAATCCCAGTTAATCTATTTGGTTTTTCAAACTGGAATAAGATTCCTTAGCTAATTCAGCTCATATAAGGAAATCATCCAAAAGGAATATTAGTAATGTTAATATTTATATTACATTTGTTTTTATATCTCATGATTTTATTTCTGTTTTTACATTATGTAGTCTAGGGTATGTGATTGGTTTTGAAGGTATATATAAAATTAATAGTGTTTTAGCTATAGGAAGTAGAGGTTGGTACAGGAACCTCAATTATATGTCCATCTTCTATATTCCCATGTGAATAGTAGCTTGAACTCAACAAAACCGTATGGTATTGATCACATTATTTTTGTTATCTTTTTTCTACCTTAAATCTTCCCTCAATCCTTGAGGACAAAAACATTTGCTAGGTCACCTTTAAATCCTCAGCTTGTCAGCCACCCAGCAGACACTCAAATATTTCTAAATGAATAAATTTATTGAGGGATATGAGGACCTATTTTGGATCCCCTATAGTCACTAAACAGGATTTTTTTTTTCGAGACAGAGTCTTATTATGTCACCTGAGTAGAGTGCAGCTCACAGCAACCTCAAACTCTTGGGCTTAAGCGATTCTCTTGCCTCAGCCTCCCAAGTAGTTGGAGCTACAGGTGCCTGCCACAACACCCAGCTATTTTTGGTTGCAGTTGTCATTGTTATTTAGCAGGCCTGGGCTGGGTTGGAACCTGCCACCCTTAGCGTATGCCGCTGGCACTGTAACCACTGTGCTAAGGGCACTGAGCCCACTAAACAAGACTTTGATTGTAGAAGACTATATAAGTCATCGTTCACTTATATTATGAAGGATAACCTATTTCCCTCAAAGTCTGTTGATTTAAATGTGAATCTTATCTAATGTCTCATAGGGACATTTAAACTGGTGTTTGACCAAATATCTGGGTACACTGGCTTAGTTGACAAAATATTAACTATCACAAGTGCCAAATAAGTAATTAATTTCAATGACAAAACAGATCCCTCAGCATTCTCATAAAGAAATCAGCTATGAAAATTGAATATAATGGAATAGTAATAAGATAAAAAAGAAACATGCTGTGTTTTTGGCTATGGTCAGAAATATTATTGGTATGCTAGAATCTTTAAGTGCAGAATGGAAAAAATAAAAGCGTATAAATAAGTATTATGTAAATCAAGAAAAATTTCAAGGAACAATGTTTAGAATAGGGTCAACTTAGGAAAATATTCTTAAGGGGTATGAATTTTGATCAAAATTTGAAGAAAGTGTACATGCTATGTGTATATACACATAGACATACATATATATATATATTGAATTGGCAAATAACCCCAATAAATAGAAGACCAAAGACCTTATGGATAGAGGCTTGGGGAAAAACAGGGAAAAACTGATCGAGAGCCTTGAATATACATTTTAAGTTTGATTAAGTAGATTAAAAAAAAAACTTTTAAGAGTTACACTAAAAGCCTCAAATTCTTAAGCATCGTTCTAGATATCTTTGTAACGGAAACATTTGTACCCGCTTAGTATTTTGAAATTAAGTGTTAATTAGGAGGAAAGTGATTAAATGAAAACTTTCTTTCTTTCTTTTTTTTTTTTTTTGGAGACACAGTTTCATTTTTTTATCCTGGGTAGAGTGCTATGGTGTCACAGCTCACAGCAACCTTAAACTCTCAGGCTTAAGTGATTCTGTTGCCTCTACAGGCGCCCACTACAATTCTTGGAATTGACCAAACTTTGTGATTTAAGTGTTAGAGACGCATGAGAGAGGATTCACTAATTTTGCCTAAATTGTCAGTCTGTTAGTTTAAGGATGATGTTGTTAATTTTGACAGTGATGTGGAAATTTACAAGATAGATAAGTAGAATATGATGAGTGATAGGCACACATGACTCATTAGATATTCCATAGGATAAAAGTTGTATCATTCCAGTATGCTGGACACTCTGAGGTGTGAAATATTTCTGTTAAGGAATATTATTCTACTTTGTGAAACAAGCATTTTTTTGGTATACTAGTTTATAAGCCTTATAGTACAAAATATAATATTTGAGGATATAAATAGATAAATGGCAGATCAGCGTTAGCTATCAATGTATATAGTCCATTTCTACTGTGACAAAGACAGTGAAAGTAGGAGGGTATTTAAGACTTTCCAAGAAGGACTTATAAGGCACGACAGATATAAACTCTTAGGATTTGAAAAGTTTTATTTATATAGTGGGGCTAATAGCACAACAGACGGGGTGACTCCATGTTGGAGGCTTAACTATTAGCTTAAATGTACTATGTTTTCTTTAAAAAGTATAAAACTATTCATCTGTCATATCTTACCATTCATATATCACTCTTTTGCCTTTTTTATTATGTATGATCAATCATTTTTGTATGTCTCAGCATTAGTCCTATTATTTATATCAGAGCCCCTTTGATCTAAAATTACAGTTTCAGTTTTGTATTTACCTTTTTTGTTATCCCCCATTCTCTTCTTTAGTCTAACAGTCTCAAAAATTGACGAATTTGGGCATATTTTGAGGGTAACATTGAGAGGACCTACTCTTATTTCCCAGTAGTTGTTCTCTATTTTGTCGTTACAATGTATGTGCCTTTTTTTGTTACTTTGCTTTGTCCATAGTCCAAACAGTGGCATTGGGACATCCCTTGGTCCAGAGTCACATATTCCTACTATTGTCAGTGTGCTAGAGCCTACCTCCTCTTGATTTCTTTCCAGACGAAAGCTTCTTTCAATGACAGTATATTTTTCTATGCTTGCTTTTCAAGCTTCATTCTAACTTCTGTTCTCCAAACCTTATTGCTTCTTTTTATTATTACTCCTAAATCTCTTTTTTGGATGGATTGCATTTATAGCAATGTACGTGATATGCATAGAACCTGAATTACTGAAATAAAACTGTATTTATTTTGTGTAATTTCTGTATATCAATTTTCATCAAGTCAAACTGATTTTCTCTCCAGCAGTCTGTTCCCAAGGTTTCAGTAGCATGTTATTATCTTGCAGTATGGACATGCTGTCTAGTATTGTAAGAACTTATCACTTATAAGTTATTAGAAAATGGAAATGATTAAAATATACATGCAATTTAAATGGAAAACTTTCCATAATTCTATAGCTTCAATTTTTAAAAGAATAATGTTGATTATTTATATCAGGTAATCAAACTACATTTTTTTTTGTTTTTTATTTTTTTTTTGAGACAGAGCCTCAAGCTGTCCCCCTGGGTAGATTGCCGTGGCATCATAGCTCACAGGAACCTCCAACTCCTGGGCTCAAGCGAGTCTTCTGCCTCAGCCTCCCAAGTAGCTGGGACCACAGGCACCCGCCACAATGCCCGGCT
>NW_003852417.1:15685107-15705281 GCF_000181295.1 Otolemur garnettii
TGTTGTTTGGCGGGTCCGGGCTGGGGATTCGAACCCGCCACCTTAGGTGTACGTGGCTGGCGCCTTAGCCAGTTGAGCTATAGGCGCCGAGCCCAGTTCTCCATTTATATAGTAACTCGCAGTTTCTTCAATAGTTGTCTATGTAATCAAGACAATAAATACATTTTAGTAAGTAAAAAGTAGTTAATTTAAAATTTCAAGTTATTTTCTATAAAATATTGTTCTCTAATATCCTTAATCATTTTACAAAAATGTATTGCCCTCCATTAAATAGTAGATATGAAAACATGGTTTAGTATATTAATATGAACTAAGCAGTCATATGTATATCTGACCAAAGAAGTGGAATTTTAGCAGTACTAGGGGAACTTTTTGTTTAAGCACCTCATCTCTTAATTCCTTCCTCCTCTTGTACTTCTCCCCTAGGTCTAAACACTATGCTGAATTTTGTGACAGTTATTCTTTTTAACTTTTAAAAACAAGTTTTACTTCCTATGTTGCTATTTCCAAATAATCTATAGATTCCCTTACTTTGGAACTTTATAAACAATGGTAAGACTTACTGTAGGAGTACTACACTTTTGGTTCCAGACAACTACAACAGAGCAAATATTACAATAAAGTGAGTCACACATTTTTTTTTTCTTTCCCAGCGCATATAAAAATTACATTTGTACTATACTCAGTCTGTTAAATATACAATGGCATTATGTCTTAAAAAAAATCAGTGTACATAGATTAATTGAAATATACCTTATTGCTTAAAATGCTAAGGATCACCTGAGTCTCTAGTAAGTTGTAGTTTTTTTGCTGGTGGAAGATCTTGACTTGATGTTGATGGCTCATGACTTACAGGGTGGTGGTTACTAATGGTTAGGGTGGAAGAGGCAATTTCTTAAAATGGGACAACACTGAAGATTGCTGCTCAACTGATTCTTCCTTTCACAGAAGATTTCTCTGTAGCGTATAATGCTACTTGACAGAATTTTACTCACAGTAGAACTTTCAAAATTTGAGCCAGCCTTCTCAAGACCTGCACTGTACTGTCAACTCAGTTTATGTAATAGTCCAGTTTTTTTGTTGTCATTTCGACAGCTCAAATAGCATGTTCACTGGGTCATCTCAAGAAACTTTCCTTACTTATTCATAAGAAGCAATTCCTCATCTGTTTAGACTTTATCATTAGGTAGCAGAATTCAGTTACAACAGCAGGCTCCACTCCTAATTCTAGTTTTCTTATTATTTTTACCACAGCTGTAGTTAGACCCTCCACCAAATCTTGAATCCCTCAAAGTCATCCATGAGGATCGGAATCAACTTCTTCCAAATTCCTGTTCATGTTGATATTTTGACTTCTTCTCATGAAACACAGATATTCTTAATGGCATCCAGAATGGTGAATCCTTTGCAGAAGGTTTTCAGTTTACTTAGTCTAGATCCATCAGAGGAGTCACCACGTATGGCAGCTGTGGCCTTATGAAATACATCTCTTAAATGAGAATACTTGAAGGTCAAAACTACTCCTTGATTCTTGGCTACAGAATGGATGTTATGTTAGCAGGCTTGAAAAAAACATTAATCTTGTGCATTTCCTTCAGAGCTCTTGGGTGACAAGGTGCATTGTCAGTGAGCAGTAGATCTCAACAGTGAGCTTAAAATATTTCACAGACCATTCTATAGACAGATGTACTGTCATCAAAGCTTTGCTGTTCCATTTCTAGAGTATAGGCAGAGTGAATTACTCTGAAGTAATTTAGTATAAATTCTCAAGAATTTAGTATAATTTTTAAGAGCCCTAGGATTTTCAAGTCAAAGTCACCAGCCTCAACTGCATTAATGTACTCAGCTATGATTTAATAAAAAAAAAAAATAAGAAAAAAATAAATAAAATTAGGATAGCCGAAACATAAATAAATAAAGTCACCAGCCTTTCCTTTGAAGTTTAGTGTAGCCACTTTCATCAGTGATCTTAGCTTGATCTTCTGGGTGACTTGCTTCAGCTTCTATAGCCGCACTTGTTACTTCACCTTGCACTTCTGTTTTATGGAGATGTCTTTTTTCTGTAAGCCCCACAAACAAACTTCAGCTAGCTACAAACTTTTCTTCTGCAGCTTCATTACTTCTCTTAGCCATCATAGAACTGAAGGGAGTTAGGGCCTTATTCTGGATTAGGCTTTGACTTAATGTAATGTCGTGGCTGGTTTGATTTTCCATCCAGACCATTATAATTTTTTCCATATCAGCCATAAGGCTATATTGCTTTCTTGTCATTCATGTGTTCAATGGGGTCACACTTTCTATTTCTTTCAAGAACTTTCTCTTTTCTTTGCATTCACAACGTGGCTAATTGTTTGGCACAAGAGGCCTAGCTTTCAGCCTGTTTTGGCTTTTGGCATGTCTTCCTCACTAAGCTTAATGATTTCTAGCTTTTGATTTAAAGTGAGAGAAAGAAGACTCTTCCTTTCACTTGAAAACTTAGAGGCCATTATAGGGTTATAATTGGCCTAATTTCAATGTTGTTGAGACCCAGGGAAGAGAGAGAGAGAGAGAGAGAGAGAGAGAGAGGGAGAGAGAGGAGGACCAAAGAGAGGGAGAGAGAAGGGAGAATGACTAATTGGTAGAACGCAGCATTCATTGACAAAATCTGCCACTTTATGTGGGCTTACGTTTGTGCCACCCCAAAACAATTACAATAGTAACATCAGAGATCCATGATCACAGATCACCATAGCAAACACAGTAATAATGAAAAAGCTTGAAATATTGTGAGAGTTTCCAAAATGTGACACAGAGACACAAAGTGAACACAAAGTGTAAAAAAGAAAGAAAAATGTCTGTAAAGCAAGGTGCAATAAAATGAAATATGCCTGTGTATTATGTGTGTTCTCATATCTGCCTTTAAGTTTTTTTACGTTTCTAAGATTTGTTTATGTTGCTCTGTAGGAAATTTATTTTCATGACTTTATATTATTCTATTATGAACATATGTTACTTTGTTCTGTTGTTGATTGACATAGTTTGTATTGTTCTTTCTACTGTGAACAGTTGTGCAATGAGTATTATCTCTTGTGGTATACATGTGCAAAAATATCTCTGCCTAAAAAGTAGAATTGTTGGGTTATGAGGTATGTGCATATTCAATTTTAGATAATGGCCACATTATTTTCCATTTTGGTTTATGGCAAAGAGTTGACTAGGTATACACTGAAAATTTCCTGGTCTTTCCGGGCACAAAGTTAGGTTGTATGTTCCACCTACCTTTCTTCAGGAATGGCCCTGTAAGTGAATTTCAGCTAGTAGAATATGAGAAGTGATCTATGCCACTTTCAGGCCTGGTCCACAACAATCTGCCATGTGTGAATAACTAGTTTCACTTCTGTCATCTTTTGGCTAAATTTTTTACCTTTTCCCCTTGTTACGGTGCTGGTCAGATCTAGAATGTTAAACAGAAGAGGTGACTAATGAGTGTCCTTGTCTTCTTTCTAATTTTAAAATGGATGATTCAGGTATTTCATAGTTATCTACAATATTTTCTGTGTTTTCTAGGTAAGCCGTATAGAATTAAGGAGGTTCTTATATAGATTGTTTTTATAAAGATTTTATCAGGAATGTTAAATTTAATCATACGTCTTTACCAATAATGATTTGAGATGATCATTTTAGTTTCTTCCTTTGATCTGTTAATTTTGTGAATGTTCTTTGTATGTTCATAATGTTAAATTGCATGTGTATCTCTGGTATAAACTAAATTTGATCATGAGATATATCTATCTTTTTTTCATTGCTACATTCAATTTGTTAGTCCAAGTATCTTTCACTCTCTACATTTTTTGGTTCTTAGTTTGGATAGTGAGAGACCACGTTGTATGACTATTTCAAAGATTTTGAACTTTCTCATTCATTATCCCCTTAGGTCAAAGAAATAGTCACAGCTACATGTATTTAGTTAAGTTCAAATAAGTTACTGAATATTTACATGTTTACAATTTATTGGCTATTTGAAGAAAATAAAACACATAAATTCAATGAAAAAGTAATATTATTTTATTTATAAATAACCAGTTAACTTACCCATGGGATGCATGTACCTGAGAGGAATAGGATAACTTGTCAAACCTTAGAATCAGATCAGGCATTGCTACCTTCATTTCAAGTTGATTTTCACTTGGTGCTTGCTCGTCACAGCAACTACCATAAATTCAAATTCAGATTCAGTCCTAAGGGTAGGACATCATTGAAAGGAATGGTGAAACTATCACAGTCATTATGTAGCTTAGTTTGGGAACCACAGAACTTGTTGTTTTCCCCTTGAATTCTTCCTGAATTTTGAGTAGTGAAAAGTTACAATGTGGACGGGTGCTGCATTTTTTAAAAGCTATTTGATATTTACATTTTACAAAATAACTAAAATAAGTTGGAATAACAAAGGATATCAGCTGTATCTTTATAAGCTTTGCTGTATTTTATTTTTTATGTTGATTTTTAAATTGTGAAGGATACTTGTATTGTACATTCAATTTTGCGCCTGTCTTCAAAAGCAATATTCTTTTTTTTTCTTATATTGTTTGGTCTGCTTTTAAAACCATTTCTGATCCCGTGTCAGACATCTGGCACATTTATTCTGTTGCATTCTAAACAAGTCCTCCACTTGCTCAGGAAACGCATAAAATGAAAGTACACATAACAGGAACGGTATGGCTTTTATAAATGTTATGATTTTCCAAATGATCTGAAAAAGAAGAAACTTCAGGAATCTGAATTATGTACTCATCAACGTGGTATGAAAATGATGATAACTAGAGGTTAGTGACAAAGCTGAGTACATTCTTTGGCCCTCAAACATATTGATCACTGGTTATAGGAAGAAACAGCCCATTCATTTTCAAAACTTGACAGTTATTATAGAATATACAAGTTTATGGGAAGAGCAGACAGAGCTGATCAGTAAGTACTGTGGATGTTATGATTTACAAGGAGGTCCTACAAATGGTGGAAAAATTATTCTTTTGGCTGATGGACGTTATAGTTGTGAACAACTATATCCTTAAATTCAGACAAGAAGGAGAGTGGAGAAAAGGTACAGACACACCATTCTTCTGTGAGAAACCTCATCACTTAGCTTATGAGCAGTGTAAATAACAGAAATTTAAGAAGGAGGGCAGGAACATCATCTTCTGACAATGAGGAAAGGGTAAATGGGAACATGGATTTTATAATGCAAAGTGAAAAAAAATCAACAGAGGATTGCATGGTTTGCAGCAGAAGACGCGAGAAAGGTGGAAGAAGAGAAATAATTTTCTACTATGAGACATGTAAGAGGAAGCCAGGACTTCATCTTGGAGATTTTTCAGAAATTATCACGCTCAAAAAAGTTATAAACAAAAATAAACAAAAACATCTTAATTTTATGTAAACTAAAATAGATAATAAAATCATTAGGTGAGTTCATATTTATGTTTTTCTGTTTTAAAACTCTAGGATAATTATAGGTTATCCACCAACCTCTTTTCCACCCAAAATAAATAAGAGCTGGAGAGTATGTATGTGGCAGAAACACTGGATTAGAAAGGTTATACTGGCCCATTGAATGAGCTGGGGAGTCCTCTTTCTGAAGGAAATAGTTTATATGAAATAGTAGTTGTCTGTTCTTTGAGTAGTATAAAACTCATTTGTTGGAAGATTTAAAAAAAATTTTGTTGACTTTGCTTTTCTTTCATTTTTTTGGTATCTGTTTGCTTATTTTCTGTAATACCATAAATGTATCGTTAAGGTTGGGCAGTCATAACAGGAACACAAAACAAAGCCAGTGTTTGGAGTTAATTCTTCAAAAGATTGATCACTCATTCACCACATCTTGTACTTTTTTTTTTTTTTTGAGACAGTTTCATCTCTCACCCTGAGTAGAGTGCTGTGGTATCATAGCTCACAGCAACCTCAAACTCTTGGGCTCAAGCAATGTTCTTGCCTCAGCTTCCCCTGTACCTGGGACTACAGATACCTGCCACAACACCCAGCCAGTTTTTCTATTTTTAGTAGAGGAGGGGATCTTGCTCCTGCATGGGCTGTTCTTGAACTCCTGAGCTCAGGCAAATCCACCTGCCTCAGCCTCCCAGTGCTAGGATTATAAGCCCGAGCCACTGCACCTGGCCAGGTCTTGTACTTTTAAAAAAAACTAATACATGGTTTTAGAGAAGATTTTAAACTATTGATTTTTCTTAATGACTATTAATTTTCTTAATTTTTTTCATATCTTCCTAGGTTAGCCTTTAAAAAATAACTTTTGTGAATAATTTTAGATTTACAAAAAAGTTGCAAAATAGCATATTGAGTTCCTGTATGCCCTTCACCTTAACTCCCCCCATTATTAACGTTTTATGTTACCATAGCACATTTGTCAAAAGTAAGAAATGGACTTTGACTCACTAAACTTCAGACCTTATTTAGATTTCAAAAGTTTTTTTCATTTATATCCTCTTTCCATCAAGGGTTTGACCCAGAGTATCACGTTGTATTTAATTGTCATTTGTATCTAGTCTCCTCTGGTCTATGAGATTTTCTGCTTCTTCTCATTTTTGTGACCTTGACAGTCTTAAGGTGTACTGGCCAAATACACCTTAAAGTGTACTGGGTTTGTCTGATGTTTTTCTTACAATTAGACTGGGGTTATGGGAAGAATACTGTAGAGAGGAAGTGCCCTTCTCATTACATCATTTCAGAGGCTACATAATACCTACTACATCACTAATGGTGTTAAATTAACCTTCAGCACTTGGTGGAACAGAGGTTGCCATGTTTCTCCAGAGTGAAGTCATTATTTTTCCCTTTCCCTACCTAACTGTATGCAAGCAAGTTATTAAGCCCATCCTCAAGGGTGAGGGCATGAGAATTAAATTCTACTTCCATATTATTTGCAATTCTTCTGTAAGAAAGATTTGTTTCTTCTCCCCTATTTTTAAAAATTTATTCAACTATGTGTTTATGTCAGTATGCCCTGGGTTAGTTTTAGTCATGCTACGTATTTTTTAAATTGAATTTATCTATTTAGGTTTTCAAATCTATTAGTATAGGCAGTCCCCAGGTTACAAATAAGATAGGTTCTGTAGGTTTCTTCTTAGGTTAAATTTGCATGTAAGTTGGAATAGATGCATTTACCTATTACCTGTAATAGCCTTCGTTTGTGAGTGTGAGGCAAGTGTCAGTCAGATATTTATAACTTGGGGACTTACTATAGTTGCCTCTGTTTGTAAGTGCAAGTTGTACATAAGTTGGATGTTGGTAACTTGGGGGCTGCCTTTTAGATTTTTTATTAAAAAATTTTAAAAGCTTGTTGCTGTATCTATTAAGTTCTTCCTTTCATCTATAATTAAATTACATAATTTTCTTTTTTGACCTCATTGGAGATATTTTATTAGTCATTTCAAAGAAGTAAGCTAGATATGATAAAGTATGCTTGAAGGCTGAGACAAGAGGATCGCTTGAAACCAGGAGTTCAGGATTACAGTGCACTACAATTGCACCTGTGAATAGCTACTATATTCTAGCCTGGACAACATGGCAAGACTCCTATCTAAGAACCAAAACCAAAACAAATCAACTATTGGTTCAATCATTCTCTTTATTGTGTGTTTGTTTTCTTTTTTATTAATTTATGTTTTTCTATTTATCTTGCCTTTTACTATTTTTTGAGAAGTCTTTCCTCAACTGCTTACTGTGTAGCCATGAGAAAGTAATTTATCTTTTCTGAGCTCTGATTCTTTTATTGATAAAGGATAATAATTATTTTACTTTAGAGGATTTTTAAAGAAATACCATTAAATAGAATCTGTAATATATAGTTTGGTACACAATAGATGGTCAGTATCAGGACTCAAGGTAGCCTCTAAGGAAGTTAAGTTGGCTTCATATGTATGCCTTCTCCACACAGGAGATTGTAGTAAGCCTTAGTCTCTGATGGTATTGGTGGAGCAATTGGTAGGTGATGGTTGATGGTGCTGGTGGTCGCCAGTCAGTGCCATGTCTATTGACAATCTACTTAGTACCAAGCACTGTCCTAGGCTCTGGAGATAAAACCATGGAAGTAAGACATAGTCTTCCTGCTTTTAAGAAGCTTACAGTGCACTTATCTATTTATCCAGACACATATATAGACAATTACTTTGCTAGATGCTGTAATTGGGTAACTTAGGGTGCTGTGAGGGCACATTGAAGGTTTACTCAGCCAAACCATTGCAGATAAGAATGGGCTTTCCAGAGGGAGGAAGACAAGGTGAGGGATTAGAGTCCTAAGTCCAGATGGGAGGCAAAGCAATAGAAATTTGTCACTACTATGAAAATGTTCCATTCATTCAACATTAATGAAAATATCAGGGATACTAGGAAAGTGTGCTTTATCAGGTCAGTTTTGGAGTACTAAGAGCCTCCTTTAGGTTTAGGCTTAGTAAAACAGACCATTTAAAAAAATGAAATCAAAATGGTACTATTTATATGGAATATTGAATTTTCTGTCAAACAGCATTTTTGTAGTCTTAGTGCTTATTATTTGGTACTATTGTCACATTAGGTTATACCTCAGGGAGAGAGGAGGACAGGAACAAAGGCATAATAATGATAATCTCCAGAGGATAAAACAATGATTTGTGCTTTGGGGTGAACATTACTATGTGCTGTGTCTGCTGTTTACATATTTCTTTTTTTTTTTTTTTTGAGACGGAGCCTCAAGCTATCCCCCTGGGTAGAGTGCCATGGCATCACAACTCACAGCAACCTCCAACTCCTGGGCTCAAGTGAGTCTCCTGCCTCAGCCTCCCAAGTAGCTGGGACTACAGGCGCCCACCACAACGCCTGGCCATTTTTTGGTTGCAGCCATCATTGTTGTTTGGTGGGCCCGGGCTGGGGATTCGAACCCGCCACCTTAGGCATATGTGGCTGGCGCCGTAGCGGCCTCAACCACAGGCGCCGAGCCTGTTTACATATTTCTTTCTCTAATTGTCCTTTTTCACATGTGATAAGAAATTATTTGTTGAGTGGTTTATCCATAGTACATAGTTTTATTTTAGTAGAGTTTGTTCCTCTTGTATGGATATGATATTCATCACAAGATTGTGTCTATAGGAGTTGAAACTTATTTCCACCTTTCTCTAATGCCCCTTCCCAATAAAATAACATAAGAATATGCAAGGGAAAGGCCACTGCTTTTGGCTAATCTGGGATAAGTAAAAGAGAAAATGAATAAAGAAATTCCTGGAAAGGGAGGAATGGAGGTCTAAGGGAAAGAAAATGATGTTTAAATAGGTAGTTGTAATAGATAAAATGATATTAGGGATTATAGGAATAATGAATGAAGTTGGTCTTTAAACCTATTCCCAAAGCAAGCAGTAGCTCTGCCTATTCTGGCAGCCAGATAAATGTGACTTGATGTAAGAATGTACTTTAGATCTCTTACAACTCAACTTGTCGAGCCCCACCTATAAGTACTGTGAGTTTTTTACATGAGCAGTCTCTGACTAGAACTGGGGAACATGGAATAGTTGTTATTTGTAAACATTGGAAAACAGTTGTTGAGAGACTGTGGTTATTAATCCCTGAGGGTTTAGAGCAGGGGTCCTCAAACTTTTTAAACAGGAGGCCAGTTCACGGTCCCTCAGACCATTGGAGGGCCAGACTGCGGGCCCCAGGATGAGTCGGCTGCTAAGCAGGACAGGCAGTGGCGGCAAAAACACCCAGCGGGCCGGATAAATGTCCTGGGCGGGCTGCATGTGGCCCGCAGGCCATAGTTTGAGGATGCCTGGTTTAGAGGATAGAAAAGAATGGGAAAAAATTAAATCAGATTTGTAAAAAAAAAGAAAATTGATTTTGAAAGGGATACTTAGGAAAGTCTATAAAATGAGGTTGAATTGTGAACCTAGACATGTTTACTGTGATGACAAGTCTTACTGTACCAGCATTAGCTAACACCTTGAACAAGATAAACAGTATTTGACGCCTCCACCCCTCACGAAAGGCAACTTCAGAATGTTGTTCCACAAACTTGTCTTTGGATACTCGCTGTTTGGATCTTTATGATGTGAAGTTGGGGAGGACGTGGAAACAGTGAATGTAAAAGTGAGTAGCTTGAGTGCTTGTGATAGCGCTGGGGTATGTTGAATTCCAGGTGCCTTGAGAAAAGTATTCATGCCTCACTGGGATTTAAATTTTAGCAAGGATTCTTTACTACCTCTGGACACTTTTCTGAGAGTTTGTTGTGACTGTTTAGGCAAGTTCAAAAATACTTTTTGAAACTGGACATCATAGTACCTCCACCCTTCCTTGCTGTCTTTCTTTTTACCTTTATCCATTTTCTCTCTTTTTTACTTGTTTTTCCATCTTTAATGGCCCCTCTCCTTAAATATTTCCATAGTAATCCATTTTCCTCTCCTCATCCTCTCTCGGTTATCTTATACACTCCATTATTATCAATTATATTAGTGACTTCAGAAACCTTTGTACTGTACTTTTTGAAAGTCAGCTGTACACCTACTTGGATGTCCTGTTGCTTCCACCTGATTAGCATATACATAACTGACTTCCTTAGCTTCTCCCTCAGACATTGGGTATATTCTGTAAGCCCAGGCCTGGCTAATTGGCATCACTGAATCCTCCATGCCAAGAACCTTGGTGTTTGTAGGGGTTTATTCAGAGGATATGATCCTAATATAAGCAAAGTTTTAGTCAGAAGATGTCTCATCATTGTACCTGTATTTTTTTAATAGCAAAAACATTTGAAAATAATATAAGTCTTAAACCACTGCATTCCTTAAAAACTGATACACACATACAGAGAAAAATATTTTATAGGCACTAAAAACTATGCCCTATAAGATTTAATGACATGAAGAGTTACATATATATATATTTAGTAAAAAAGGATGCTCTTAAACATTATATGTACTGTGATTTCATAATCATTAAAAACAAAGCTATTATATATACATGTTGATATTGATAGAAGAATACATATACTGATCCTCACTTTAAGTATAAATAGTATAGATATGGGTGATTTTAATTTCATTTTATTTACCTATATAGTAAGCATGCAGACATAAAATTTGGTCTGTCTTTTCACTCCCAACTCTTGCTGAATTAGCCTGCTGTCTCATTTACTCTAACTATTGCTACTTAGTCCAACTCTCATTAGATTTGGATGGGACTATTGCAGCAATCCTCTTGTCTCAGCTGCCAGAGCTGCCTTCCTAAAAATCCTAGCTGAAGAAGCTCTTCACTTGCTTCGCCTTTCCAATTAAGTAGATGTATATTGACTCTCCAGAACCATCTTTGAGTGTTGTTTTTTTGTTCTTACTAGTTTACCATCTGATCTGAAGATCTTCATGCAATTGGAATTTAGCCAACTTAAGATTTAATTTCATATATTCTCCTAACCCTAACTGGTCTTTTGACCAGAGTATGGATAGTTACGCCAGATTTGGTGAGGGTATATTTTTGTTACTTTGCTTTTGTTATATTTTAACATGTGAGGAATTTAAACAACATGTGTGATTTTTATTATGAGAAGGGAGAAGGAAGAAAGAGAGGGAAGGAAAATGTGACTTGAATTCGGGCCTTTGCACCTCTGTGCTCATTCCTTCCCTTCTACCTGTGCAACCTCTGTACTGTGCCCTTGGTGGGTGAGTTGTCTTCCCTCCTCTCTTCAATAGACAATTTATTGGTTTTCTTGGATTTTTAGTCCCAAAGAACAAATAGCCAAACAATGAAAATCCATCAGTTTTAGTGCCAGTTATTATATCAGCAGATCCCATTAGGACTATTTATTGAAGCATGTCATGCTAATAGTCCCAGAGTGTAATTATACTTGCAGATTTTTCTTGTTTTCAGGGAGTTTATAATATGTTCCAGATGGTTAAATAGGAAAGAACAGACATTTTATACTGTTTTTTCATTTAGGATTAGGAATTTGATGTTACTTACTACTTATGTTACCATTATTGCTTTTGTTATATTTTAACATGTGAGGAATTTAAACAAAACACATGATTTTTTAAACTTTTCTACTATGGTCAGCAATTAACAGAACCTTTCATAGATTCTCTCCCCTGATAATTCTTTAATTGCTTCAATTTAGGCATCATTAAAACAAGATAATTGTTGTAATTCTTTTATGAATGTAGTCTTTAGGTTATTCTTGGAAAGTATTTCTTGGCTTTGCCTTAAACTTAAAATTAATTGTGAACCTTCTTGACATAGCTTACGTGAAACCGAAAAATATTAATTTTCTGAATTGTTAAAGTTTGTTGAACTTTTTCCATAAACTGAGATAGCCTTAGCCTCAAAATTTAGGACACATACCAGTAGCAGTAATGATGCATTTTCATTGATTCAGTCTTATTCTCTCGATTACCTTTATCTGACTAACCAACTCTTCTCACAAGAAAGGCAGCATGCCAAAGATTGGGCATAGAGCCTGTGAACTCAGCCAGCATAGAACAAAGTTAGTGGATCAAAAGGGGTCCAGACCTGAAGCTGACCTTGAGTTAAGTAGTGAACTAAGTGATTAGTTAACTTGAAGAAATATGTTCTTTCTCAGTACAAGATAACTGAATACTGAATTCTCTAATTCAATTTCGCCTCCTATATATTTTCATATATCTTTGGTGTATAGGGGGGCAAATTGAAACTGATCCTAAGACTACCATTCTCTTACCTTGAAGTTCTCAATTTTTAAGACACATATAAGAAAAGAAGCAAAAAACATAAAAAATATATTTTTGATAATAAATGATAGAGACTATTACTAAAAGATTTTTGGGATTAGGGGTATAGTTTATACGACATAGGATCCAGGAGGAGTTAATGCCTATAAATTGCCTTTAAATATCTTTGTTTGTTCTTAGACTTTCCTGTTCCTTTTTAAGCTGCTACATTCTGCCTCTTCCTGACCTCTCCCCAGAACAACCTGCCCTTCCAGCATCTTTAGTGTCTTCAGTGCTGCTGCTTTATACCTGCTATACAAAATTCTTTCTAGTTTTTTCAGGTAAAATTCTATAAAATTCCTTACCAGAAAGATCAAAGTTAAAAAAAAAAAAAAGAAAGATCAAAAAGAAAGATAAATAAGCCTTTGGGGAAAGTCAGTTCATCTTACTGTAATAAACTGGCAATAATTGGGGATTTCTATTTTCATGGCCATGGCCAAATTTATATAATTTGGCTTGTTTAGCTAGTACAACAAACGTCATGTTCAAGTTACTATTAACTGTTCAAACTTATGAGACTGGGAATGTGGAAAACAGTATGGGCAAATTTAATTGTTATTTTCGTTGTGTTTTTAAAGAGTTTTATAAATTGACTTGCTTCACATATATAAAGAATGATTTTATATGAAAGATGTTAAGATGGGATTAATTTTTGAAGAATGATTCACACTAGGATTTCATTGAATGAAATATCTTTGCTTTACGTATAAAGAATACTATTTGGAAAATGTGGGATATGCAAGACCTGTCCACACATTTTAATGTAAGAGTTTCATGTATATAATGGAATTTAGCTCGTTAGGGGAACATATCTTTCTGGATTAGTGGTAAGAGGTGATCACAAGATATTTGAACTTTGGATTGATGATCATCTTTTTTACTGTTAACTAAGCTAGAATTTTTTCCTTACCTTGTCTTTGGAGTATATCTAGCTTCTCTCTCTCGTCTATCATGCTTTCATCATAAGGTGAGAAGAGTTGTTACTATGATTCCCATAGTCTTGCGGAGGAGGGGGGAAGTTCCCTTATACATCTATTCCCTTTCCTGAAATATGGCATTTAAAATATGGCCTTGTCTTCTTGAAACATCTAAAAAATTGTAATAATGGCATTTCAGTTCTTATCTTTCCTGAAAGTTTCTTATTTTTTTTGGCCAGGGCTGGGTTTGAACCCACCACCTCTGGTAAATGGGGCCGGCACCCTACTCCTTTGAGCTACAGGCACCACCTGTCCTGAAAGTTTCTTCATCCCCTTAATATATATCTGTGTATTTAAAAATCTCTTGCTTTTATTATTTTCCCTTTAAATACTTTAACCATGGAACTCTGGAATAGATATTGTCTAGAGATTCATATTTCATTTTTCATGTATGTGTGGATTTGGGCAGCTTTCTAAGAAGAGCTCATGAATTTTCATTCCCTATAAGTCCAATTTGTTGTCTTCCTATATCCTGGAGATCGTGTTAGAAATTAGTACATGTCTTTGTCTCATTTCCCCAAACCTAACATTTTATCTTACACTGTTAGCTGACTGTCAAGTTCTGTTCACAGGGTGATACCTCTAGTTCCCTAGGTGTTTGGACATGTTAACTCTGTGAGAGGAAATTTCTGAGCCACTTCTGAGAAATAAGACTGCATCGACTATATGTCAGGCAAATTGCATGCACAGTGATCCCCCACCTACTAGATATATAGCCAGTCAGTATACAGGAATTTGACCTAAGAAAGAATTATCTTCCTTTCTGGGGAGGAGCAGTGGTAGCCACAGTGGCAGCCACAATGGCAAAAAACTCTGACACCTCTGTTTCTCAGCCTCAGCACTATTGACATTTTGGGTCAGGCAATCCATTTGTCTTGGAGGCTGTCCTGTGCACTGTAGGATATTCAGCAGCATCTCTGTCCTCTGCCCGATAGACATTAGTATAGACCTCGCCACCCTGAATTGTGACAACCAAAAATGTCTCCAGACATTGCATGTTTCCTGGGAGGTAATACAACCCCCAGTTAATAACTTCTACCCTACTGTCTTATGATAGTATCTTTGCATTTTTTATTATCTAATGAAGACATGTTCTTGGTAGGTGGGTTGTACATTTTAATTATTTTAGTAACTCCAGAAAGGCTATACCAATTTATCCCTAACAACAAAGAGGGATATTGCATATCAGTGCTGAATTTTGTCAGTATTTTTAATCTTTCATGAATCTGATAGATGAGAAATTAGCCTTTTAATTCATCATAAGGTGGGAAGAGGTTGGATACATTCTAATTTTTATTGTATATTTACACATCATCTTTTCTGCATTACTTGATTTTATTCTTTGGATATTATATCATCTTTTGTGCATTACTTAATTTTATTCTTTGGATATTTGGTATTAATTTGGATATTTATATGATGATAGGATTGCTTTTTATTGTTAAATATGTTTCATTTTTTACATAGTTAAAATTACACTTTTTCTTTATAGTTTCTAGCTTTTATAGATAGCTTTATGGCCTGGTCTTTTAGTACATCGAATCTTTTTTTTTTTTTTTTTGAGACAGAGCCTTAAGCTGTTGCCCTGGGTAGAGTGCTGTGGCATCACAGTCCACAGTAACCTCCAACTCCTGGGCTCAAGCGATTCTTCTGCCTCCACCTCCCAAGTAGCTGAGACTGCAGGCGCCCGCCACAATGCCTGGCTGTTTTTTGGTTGCAGCTGTCATTGTTGTTTGGCAGGCCCAGGCTGGATTTGAACCCATCAGCTTGGGTGTATGTGGCTGGCACCTTAGCTGCTTAAGCCACAGGCACCGAGCCTAGATTGAATCTTTTGAGATGTCATATAGAAGATACTCAATAGATTTTTAAATGACACAAGGTGTGCTACACCTTTTGGGGGCAGGACACAATTGTAAGAGGATTCTTATCTAATAGATGCAATTAATGCAAACTGGTTCTTTGTACCCTCAATAAATCCCCAACAATTAAAAAAAAAAAAGAGACTGAATGTAGAAGAATGTTGGTACTTTTTCAAGGAAAGAGAGGATGTACATATGTATTTGTGGTTGTACACATGTGTGTGGACATGGGAACAGAAGAGCAGAGGGCTAAAGACTGAGCTGTATGTCTACATTTACCAGGCATTGGAAGGACATTGAGAAGCCAAGGACAGTATAGTTTCTTAGAATACCGCTGAAAACTCAGAGAGAAAAGTACTTTAGATTGGTAGAAGGTTGACCTAACATCACCCCAGCTAAATTCTATAGTTAAACAAGCGATGAGTGTTAAAAGACTAAAAGAAGCTAGAGATGAAAACTCAGAAACGTGGCATAGTGAAGGGTATGAACATGGGAGGTTTAAACTTTGTAACAGAATGTAAGTAATGTGGGATTTGGGAGATCCAGGTGTAGACTGGTAAGAGATCCGGGTTTATGTGGATTAACTGTTAAACTTTTTTACTTTTCTGTTTTTATCAAGGGATTTATAGTGTTCCTTGATATATTTTCTTTTTCTGGCTTTAGCTCTCTATCTTTGTTTTTGAAAGGATCTTTGCCTTTCCCTTTAGATCAAAGAAACAGATAATAAGAAATACATATCTAGGGCAAAATTCTCATCGTTTGTTCTGCGGACTGCTGAGGTGGGTGAAGTTCTATATTAGCCTGCTCAGGCTGCCGTAACAGAATACCAACTGGGTGGCTTAAACAACAGACATTTATTTTCTTACAGTTCTGGAAGCTAAACACCCCCTATCCAGGTGCCATCAGGACTGGTTTCTAGTGAGGCCTCTTCCTGGCTTGTAGTTGGCTGCCTTGCTCCTGTATCTTCACATGGCTTTTCCTCTGTGCACGCACACGCCTGGTATCTCTTCCGCTTCTTATGGACACCAGTCCTCTTGGGTTAGGACCTGACCTTTATAGTTTTGTTTATTAACCTCAGTTACCTCTATAAGAGCCCTATCTGCAGTCGCTTCAAGGGTTAGAGCTTCCACACATTAACTTTGGGGTGTAGAGGACCCAATTCAGTCCATAATAGGGTCCCCAGAATTCCTTTGTGTGGTCCACAAAATCAGAAATGTTTTATTGATAACACTAAGATGTTATTTGCCTTTTATAATGTGTAGACATTTGTACTGACAGTGCAAAAGGCATGAGAGATAAAACAAATGCCTTCTTACAGATCGACGCTGTGGTACCCAACTGTATTCCTGGTCATTAGCTTCTCCAATGCTACATATTCACGTAAAGAAAAAAAGAGGGGCTGTTAAAGGGTTACTAAATATTCTAAAAATTTCTCAGTTTTAATTTATAATATAATAAATATTGGTAACGCATATAAATTAAAACCTCTTTGAGTCCTTAAATTTTTAAAGTGTAAATGGACCCTTAACTCAAAAAAAAAAAAAAAAATCTAAGGACTGCAGATGTAAGGGAAAGGTGTGGTTTGTTAAAGTAAATTTTTATATTTCTTAGTTTTGCCTTAGAAAGGAAGTAGTTCTTTTATAATTAGAGGAAATAAACCTTTGTTTTTTGGAAAGTAGGTCAAGTTTCTGTATTTCTCTTTAATAAAAAAATTGAAGTTTCAAATTTCTGCATATTCAGTATTGATTGTATGACTCTTTCCCCTCCCAACCCTGGTTTCTCCATCCCTTTGGTCTTGACTTCTGGTGAGAGGAGGCAGGGGTAGTTTACTTAGCTCTGACCCCTTTATTTATTCAAAATAAATAATAAATATTTATTAATATTAAGTAAATAACTATTCAAAATAAATATGCCAATCTTGTTGATGAGTGGTAGGTACAATTCCTTTCTCATCTGTTGTTGAAGGAACAACATATGAAATGTATTTAGTGCTGTACAATCAATATAGAGGATTTTTAACAGAATATTTTCCAGGAAGTAAAAGTGACATTTCTCGGAAGCAGATTTTTGAGCTCTGAAGTAAATGCATGAAATGACAGAAAGGAAAGGAGGAGTGTGTATAGAGCAGGGGTTGGCAAACTTTTATTGTAAAGACAAGGCAGTGAGTATTTACTACAGGTATTACTGACCATGGTATAGTATGAAAGCAGCGATAGACAATAATTAAACAAAGGAGCATGACTGTATTCCAACAAAACTTTGTTTATGAATTTCGTTACTTTTCATGTGTCATGAAATACTGTTCCTTTGATTTTTTTTTTTTAACCATGTAAAAGTGTAAAAACCATTCTTAGCTCTCAGGTTATACAAAAACAGGCAGCAGACCCTGTTTAGCCTGGACACCATAGTTGTCTCACCTCCGTCTGGTATAGGAGATGAGTACCATTTGTGGCCGAAGGCTGGAAGATGCCTGCCATGTTGATTTCAGACAAGGTTGCAGGAAAAGTGAGTTTATATGAACAGTCATTCTAACTTTGGATTTATAAATTTTGCTAATCTTTTCAAGAAACTACTTGTATTTTGTTAATTTTCTCTATTATTTTGTTCTTTACATTAATTTTTGCTTTTATATTATTTCCTCAATGTAGTTCTTTTAGGTTTCCTTTGCTCTTTTTTCCTTAGCTTCTTAAGATAGAACTTTAGGAAATCTATTTTCCCCTACAATAAGCATTTAAAGCTATAAATCCTTTTTTATAGTATTTTCACATGTATTTTATTTTTATCTTCCATTGTGTTCCATTTGAAATATTTTCAGTTATTTTTTTCCTCCATGGACTATGTAGATGTATTAGTTTTAAACATTTGAAGTTTGGGTTTTTCTCAATATCTTACTGTTAATGATTTTTAATTTATTTCAGTTGTGTTCAACACATTCTGATTGGTTTGATCCTTTTACATTTATTTTGACATATCAGCATGTAGTGTCAATTAGTGAAGGTACCACATGGATTTGAAAAGAATGTATATTCTGCAGTTGGGTTGTAGTGTTCTAAACTGTCAGTTAGGTCAAGGTGGTTGATAGTATTGTTCAGATCTTCTAAGTCTTTACTGATTTTTTTTCAGAGAGGTCTGGTTCTTCTATCAAGTGCTAAGAGACGACTATTATGATCTCCAACTCTACAACTCTAATAGCGTATGTTTTCCTCTAATTTGATCACTTTTTCTTTATGTAAAGGCTTTATTGTTTTTAAAGCAATTTTAGGCTCCCCTTTTATTTTTATTTTTGAAGCAGTTTTAGGCCCAATTTTAACAAAACTGGGAGGAAGGTACAGAAATATCCCAATGGGACTTTCATATTCCACAAGTACTTTGTTTCTGCAGTGGTTCCTGACCTTCCTAATGCTGCAGTGTATTTTCATTGTTAAAAGGAGGTTGCGTCCCACAGGTTGAGAACTGCTGGCTTAAAGTTTCCATATCTATCAAAACGCAAAGTTCTTTTTGCAGGATCAACATTTTTCGTCCTTAAAATGTGTGTGGGATTGGATCTCCCAATTTTTTTCTTTTTTTTTTGAGTCAGAATCTCATGCTGTTGCCCTGGATAGAGTGCTGTGGCATCGTAGCTCAGGGATACAAATGTTTTGGTTGCATACATTGCTTTTGTACTGTTTGGGTGAAAGTTATAATTGCACCCATTACTTAGATAGTGTGCATTGTAACCAGTAGGTATGAATTTATCCACTCCCTCCCCCATCACCTACTTGATTTTTGGTGAGTGTTCTATGGGTGCATATAAGTGATTGAATAGTTCCACATGGTATTTGTTTTTCCATTCTTGTGATAGAAAAATGGTCTCTGGTTCTATCCAGGTTAATACAAGAGGTATTGGAATACCATTTTTGTTATGGCTGAGAGTACTCCATGGTATACATATGCCACATTTTATTAATGCGTATATTTTTCAGGTCTATCATTGCCGGCTGTGATAATGGGAGACCTAGAATGCTAGGTAGCAGGAGTATACAATCTTTATGGAAAGCTATGGGAAAGAACTGCTGAGTGGTGACCAGGGGCATGCAATTGTGAAATGGGATGTGGGGAATTGTTTAGCAGGATGTGCTCTGTAGGCTGACCAGGGATAGGCATTAGACATGCTGCCAAAGTGCTTCAGACTTGGACTGCAAATAGTGTGGAGTATAATGATAATTTTGAAAAAGTGAGCAAAGTGCTGGTCTGATGGACATTGGAGAGAAAGAATTACCAGAAGATGTTATTGGATTGAATATAGGAAGAGTAGAAGGGAGAGCTGACTTAAGCTGTTCTAGGAACCAAGAGGACTGGTAAAATGGTAGAACGTTTGCCCATGATAGCAGGGTATTTAGTAGTGACTGAGTGATAGAGATGAGAATTTTTTTTTTTTTTTTTGGTTCATTCGATTTGGGGTGTTTCCTGGATACCCACATGTGGGCATCATATAGGCAATATTGATAATTTCATGGTTGTTAAAAGACAATAATAGTTTCTATTGTGTTTTATTATACACATACTATGAAATCACTGGTTTCTGAAATAATATTGGGATTAGATTTTATATG
>NW_003852417.1:15707354-15714341 GCF_000181295.1 Otolemur garnettii
ACAGCAACCTCCAACTCCTGGGCTCAAGCGAGTATCCTGCCTCCGCCTCCCAAGTAGCTGGGACCACAGGCGTCTGCCACAACACCTGGCTATTTTTTTTTTGGTTGTGGTTGCAGCTAACATTGTTTGGCGGGCCTGGGCTGGATTCGAATCCGCCACCTTAGGTGTATGTGGCTGGCGCCTTAGCCACTTGAGCCACAGGCACTGAGCCAGGGCTGGTATAGATTATTGGGGTAAGAGAAATACAGTTTTATCTAAGTTTGAACAGTGAATAGAAATTGGATATGTGAAAAAGATATGAGGGCTGATTCACAGCAGAGAATACCATATTGTAGGAAATGTCTTGGAGGGAGGAAAAAAGATTGGGTAATAAGAGGAATTTAAGAAAGACCAGTGTGTTGCCGGGTGCAGTGGCTCATGACTGTAATCCCAGCAGCTTCTGGAGGCTGAGGCAGCGAGATGCCCACAGCCTGAATCTGAGGTTGCAGTGAGCTATGATGCCATTGTGCTCTGCTCATGGCATAGGGAGGGAATCTGTCTCAACAATCACCCCCCAAAAAGCAAAGAAATAAAAATAAAATTAAAAAAAAAAAGGAAATAAAGACCAGTATGGCTAAAACCGTATACTTTGAGGAAAGTGGCTATTTATGAGTTCTAGATTTATATAAATAAGATAAAACCCCACAGAATGGACATAAACAGGAATAGAATATCAGGTTTGTATTGTGTGGATTCATGATTTTTTTTTTTTGGCTAGGGCTGTGTTTGAACCCGCCACCTCTGGCATATGAAGCCAGTGCCCTACTCCTTTGAGCCACAGGTGCTGCCCAATTCATGATTTAAAAAAAAAAAATTGATCAGGTGGGACTTGGTGGTTGAATATTTAAAGTGTGAGAGTAGAAAAGTTTTTCATGAGAGTTTGGGAGAGCAGTTGGGTGAATGGAGGAGTTTAGTTTAGAACTTAGTAAATAGGTGAATGTTATAGGTATGGAGTTAGAATCGAGCATAAAAAGAGTAGGAACACTCTTTTGAGAATAATTTGTCTCCAAAGTAGATGATTTTATACTGCATCTACAAATTAGTAATGTTGAAATTCACTGGACTAGGCTTTTCAGTTTTTATCTCTTTAAAATAAATGTAATAATTGATATGAGTCATTAAAAATTTAGTTTTAGTAGTTGATAAACAGATTGTTAACAATAATTTACATAAGTTTATTATCTCCCTTTTTAAAAAAGGAGCAGGAAATAAAAATTGATATAAAAAAGTACTCTGGATTGACTTCTTACTGTACATTCTTTTTATTTTATCTTAAAACCTTGAATTTAAACAGGAATATCTTCCTAAAAGCAGAATAAGAATTAGAAACAAAAAACCATATGAAAGTACCTAAAAATCCTGAATATTTGTTACTGAAACAGGAGGATACAACAGATAATTAATGGAATGTGTGATGCCCAACTAAGGGAAAAAACCATGACGGTTGCCATCATTTATTAAAAAGATGGCTACCAAGTAGAAGAAAAATTAAATTTGGTTTGATTAAATTAAATTAATCAAACACTTCCACAACATTTACCATGTACTGGACACGTTTAGTAACTTAAAATATTAGATGTTTACTCTCTTAACAATTCTTGACTAGTTACAAGTATTGTCTCACTTTTTGGTTGTCTGTAGGCAGATGTGAATAGCTGAAACTTGGTTAATTTATGTCACTAGTGTGTGAGGTTTTATTGTATCAGAGTTTACCAATCCGTTCTATTATTGGTGAGCATTTGGATTGTTCTATTTTTTTCTCTTATAAATATCACTGGGATGAACATTCTTCTTTCTGTCTTATTGCACATATGCAAGAGACTTTTCCCTGAGGTAGTGACGGTTCTCTTTGTTACTGGTCCACTGGTAGAATTCTGAAGACTTACTAAGAGTGCCCAGATACATTTCCCAGCAGAATTTCCCTTGGAGAGGTCTTGCTCTGGCCAGAGAGCAACAGTTTCCTTATTTTTTCAATATTATAATGTCTTCTAAGAGCACCAATAAATTTACCCAGATTTTTTAAGAACACCTAAGACATTGTATGAAGAAATAGGTTTTTTCTGAAGAGATACTGCAGGTTTTTCATTAAAAAATCATTTTGTAGGCTAAGTGTGGTGGCTCACACCTGTAATCCTAGCACTCTGGGAGCCCGAGGTGGGTGGATTACTTGAGCTCAGGAGTTTGAAACCAGCGTGAGAAAGAGTGAGACCATCTGCCGCCCCTATCCTACCCAAAACAGATGTCATGGTGGGTGCCTATAGTTCCCACTACTCAGGAGGCTGAGGCAAGAGGATTGTTTGAGTTCAAGAGTTTGAGGTTGCTGTGAGCTGTGATGATACCATGACACTCTACCCAGGTTGAGACTTTGTCTCAAAAGAAAAAAAAAGACAAAAAAAATTATTTTGTAATCATAAGAATAAAATCAGTCTTTTACATGAATGATTAACAACATTCTATTATAAAAAAGTAAACAACTTTATTTTAGAAGTTTTCATTTTTTTCTAGGTCTCCTCTTCGCACATAGTGTTAATAAGGAAAGCAAGTAGATACCATGGAGAAGTCAGTGTTTCCAATGTTTTAAATGTTTGCAGCATCTTTAACATGAATACAGATGGCTTGATTTCAGGTTTACTTACATCATTTTCATCTTCAATTTGGAGAACACAGGTCTTTAGTGTCATCATTAATAGGAAAGTTAGTAGCATCATTCTTTCATGAAAATCTTGCAGTCTCTTCCAAAGAAAAAACTTATTTTTTTTACACAAATTTTTAGGTACCATCTTCTTCCTTAAATTTTCTTTGGGGTAAAATTACTGAGAATGTGGAAATTATTATGGAATCATAGCTCTATGTTACCAAAATAATTTGTAATTGCCACTAGGGTTAATGGTTATGATGGCACACTACTGGATGACATTGTATCTAACCTGTCCCGGCACAGTGGGAATTTTGTCTAATTTTATTCATTTCTTTCCCCAGCCTAAAGTAGATCCTAAAGAAGATAAGTCATGTTATAATAAAGATAAACTTGAGCCTAATTTTATTAAAGTGTTTAAAAAAGAGAGATAGAACATTAAACCACAGTTTCTTTTGATGGGAATCTCATAAGGCAAGCAATTGCTAATGAAAGATGGATTTTCCCCATATTCTAAAAGTCACAATCCATGGAATCAACTTGCACATAGGGATTTAAATGCTGTTGAAACACCTGGAATTGCAAATTTCTTTGGATTTTGAAGTTTAGGTCTACATCAAACAAAGAAGAAAACTGAAAATGTAAAAAGTACTTAATTTAGAGGGTTAAAAAGAGGGAAGAATCCAGGTGATAAGATCATTCCGTATTCTATTGAAATAACATTTTCCACTTTAATATGGGACTCATCACTGGGGGAAAGTCATCAAGATTCAGAGAAAATATGGTTTTTATATAAAAAGCAAAACCCAAAAGAAGCATTTAAAAAACCCATTACAAATATATTCTAAAATAAAAACAAGTTTGTACTCACTGATAATGCATGTACTGGATATGCATAAAGTATACCACTCTTTTTCTTTTTAAATATATGAATTAATTCAGGAGATAATTGACATCTTAGCACTATTCAGTCTTTGAATCCATTTTTGGTCTCTTTTGTTTCTTTTAGCAGAGTTTAATAATTTTAATTGTATAAGTCTTGCCATATCTTTTGTTAAATTAATTCCAGGTATTTTATGTTTTTGATGCTATTATAAATAAAAAATAAAATTGGTTTAAATTTTTTTTTTCCTATTGTTTTCTACATTTGTATAGGAACAACTGATTTTTGGGTGTTCACCTTGTGAATTCACCTTACCAAATTCACTTTCTGTATTCACCTTTACATATTGTATATTCACCCTGCTAAAGTCACTTAATTGTAATACTTGGCTTTTAGATTTCTTAAGATTATGTACAAAAAATAATTTTCTATGAATAAAGACCATATTTAGTTCTTCCTTTCCAAAATTCCTTTTCAATTTTATTTTATTGCCTTATCACACAAAGTAGGACCTCTACTACATCCAATACAATGATAAATTGAAGTGTTGAGAGTAAACATTCTTGCCTTATTACTTGTACTTACTACTTATTACTTCTTATTACTTGTACTTACTACTTATTACTTATTACTACTTCTTATTACTTGTACTTACTACTTATTACTTACTACTTCTACTTGTAGTAGAAGAACTTGGAATATTTCACTGCTACATAAAATACTAGCTGCAGGTTTTTTGTTGATCTTCCTATTAGCTTAAAAGAGTGACTTTTAATTCTTAGTTTGCTGAGAGTTTTACCGTAAATGGGTGTTGAACTTTGTCATATGCTTTTTCTGGATTTGTTGGGGTGTTTATATTTCGTAAAATAATTGTGATAAATTAATTAGATTGTATTTTGGGGGGGGGGACACAGAGTCTCACTATGTCCCCTTAGTAGAGTGCCGTGATGTCACAGCAGCTCACAGAAACCTCAAACTCTTGGGCTTAAGCGATTCTCTTGCCTCAGCCTCCCAAGTAGCTGGAACTACCAACACCCGCCACAATGCCTGACTGTTTTTTGGTTACAGTTGTCATTGTTGTTTAGCAGGCCTGGGCTGGGCTTTAACCTGCCAGCCTCAGTGCATGTGGCTGGCGCCCTACTCACTGAGCTAGGCACCGAGTTATGATTTTTATTTTTGTAAATCAATCTTACATTTCTTGAATATACCACTTAATCATGGTTTGTTACCTTTTTTTATGTATGGCTGGATTCAGTTTGATATTTTACATCTATATTCATGAGGCTGACTTTCTGGTAATAACAGATTCTGGTATTAGGGATTCTGCTTGCCCATAAAATAAGTTAGGAAGAATCCCTCTTATATTTTCCTGAAAACGTGGAAGATTGCTCTTTTTACTTCCTTAAATGTTTGATGGAACTTACGTGTAAAGCTGACTAAGCCTGGAGTTTTGTTTTGTTTTAAGTTACAGATAGATTTGTTTAAAATATATATAGCTTATTTCTTTTTGTAGTTGTTTTAGTAATTTGTATTTTTGGAGAGATTTTTTCCACTTTATCTGAGTTACTGATCTGATTTGTATAATGTTCAGAACATTACGTTTATAGCATTTCTAGTGACATCCTTTCTTACATGTCTGATTTTGGTAATTTGTGTTTTGTAATTTTTCTTGATTAGTCTCATTAAATTTTTATGCAGTTTTTATCTTTAAAAAAAGTAACTTTTAGTTTCATTTTTTTCAGTTGTCCATTTTTATTCCATTAATTATGCTATTATCTTTATTTTTAGCTCATACCGATCATTTTAACCTTTTTTGTTGTTATTGTGGTTTGCCTGGGGCACTGTTCAAACCCGCCACCCTCAGTATATAGGCCGGCGCCCTACTAACTGAGCCACAGGCACTGCCTAATTTTAAACTTTTGTTTTAAAATAGAAGTATTTAAAATATGAGTGCAACTTTTGATTTATTCAACTAATTATGTCATATTTTTTAATCATATATTTTCCAATTTCCATTGCACTTTCCTCTTGGACTGTAGGTTATTAAGACGTGTGCTATTTATTCTCCATCTGCTTGGGTCTTTTTAAGATATCCTAATGGCTTCTAATTTAATTACATGGTAGTGAGATAACATACTTTTAAGATTTCAATCTTGGCTTGGTGTCTGTAGCTCAAGCGACTAGGGCACGAGCCACATACACCAGAGCTGACGGATTGAATCCAGCCCAGGCCTGCCAAACAACAATGATGGCTGCAACCAAAAAATAGCTGGGTGTTGTGGTGGGCACCTGTTGTCCTAGCTACTTGGGAGGCTGAGGCAAGAGAATCTCTTAAGCCCAAGAGTTGGAGGTTGCTGTGAGCTGTGATGCCACGGCACTCTACCCAGGGCAAAAGCTTGAGACTATGGCTCAACAACAACAAAAAAAGATTTCAATCTGTAGAAATATATTATCTCTTTTAAAACAATGGCTGACCATATGGTCTATCTTGAATAATATTCCATGTGCGCTTGAAAAGAATGTATATTTGCTGGTTATTAGACATGATTTTCTACTAATGTCAATCAGGACGAGCTAGTTATCAATGTTGATCAAATTTTCCATTTCCATAGTGATATTTTTTTGTCTAATTGTTCCATCAGTTATCAAGAGAAGAGTATGAAAATCTCCAATTATAAATATACATTTTTCTATTTTTCCTTTATGTTCTGTCAGTTCTTGTATCATTTTGAAACTCAGTTGTTATTTGCATAAACATTTATGATTCTATGCCTTCCTGGTGAATTGGCTTTTTCATCATTATGAAACTTCCCTTTCAATTTTTGGTTACATTCCTTGTCTAAAAATCTACGTATGCTGATATTTATTTATATGAGACAGAGTCTCACTCTGTTGCCCTAGGTAGAATGCAGTGGCATCATCATAGCTCACTGCAACCTCCAATTCCTAGGCTATAGCAATTCTCCTGCCTCAAACCCTTGAGTAGCTAGGACTACTGGCACACACCACCATGTCCAGCTAATTTTTTTCTGTTTACGGTAGAGATAGGGGAGGGGTCTTTCTTTTGTTCAGGCTGGTCTCTAACTCCTGACCTTAAATAATCTTCCCGGGCCCACCTCCCATAGTGCTAGGATTAGAGTCATAAGCCACTGTGTCCAGTAACTTTTGCTAATATTTAGATTGCTTTCATATGCTTACTATTTGCAGAATATGTTTCTTTCCATTTTAAAAACTTTCAACCTATTTGTATCTTTATATTTTCACTACATCTCTTACTGAGCATATAGTTTAGGTTTGCTTTTGTCTCCTAGTCTTTCCCTTTTTGTAGTAGTGTTTTAGCCAATTTATATTTAATGTAATTCTTGATTTGGTTGAGCTTAGGTACCTATTGTTCATTCTTTTTCTACTTGCTTGGCTTCTTTGGATTAAC
>NW_003852417.1:15715734-15718254 GCF_000181295.1 Otolemur garnettii
CAGTATTTAGGTGTTAGTCATCTCAGAGAGTTTTTAATTTTGCTTTCATATTTTCGAAGGGTATTTTTGCTAGATGTAGAATTGTGGGTTGATAGATTTGTTTATTTTCTTTAGGTACATCGAGGTAATCATTCCTTTAATTTTCTGCCTCCATTGTTACCATTGAGAAATCAGTATTATTTGAATTGTTTTCCTGTATGTGATTCCTCAGGCTAGTTTAAAGATTTTATCTTTGTTTTTTAACAGTTCAACTCTGATTTGGTTTTACAGGTTTTTCTGTGTTTATCTTAGTGGGGTCTACGAAATACTTGGAGTTAACAGTTATTTTTCCTACTGAATTTTGGAAATTTCAATTATTATTCACCAAAACACTATTTCTGCCCCCAAATCTCTTTCTCCCCTCCTTCTGGGAATCTAATTACATACTTGACATTGCCAACAGGTTACACAGGCCGTGTGTTTTATTTCCTCTTCAATCTTTTCTCTTTGTTCTTCAGATTGGATATTTTTTTTTTTTTTTTAAGATACAGTCTGACTTTGTCACCCTTGATGGAGGGCTGTTGTATCATGGCTCACGGCAACCTCCAACTCCTGGGCTTAGGTGATTCTCTTACCTCAGCCTCCTGAGTAGCTGGGACCACAGGCGCCTGCCACAGTGCCCAGCTATTTTTTGTTGCAGTTTGACTGGGGCCAGGTTTGACCTGCCACTTTCGGTACATGGGGCTGGCGCCCTACTCAGTGAGCCACAGGTGCCACCCTGGATATGGTTTTAACTTCAAGTTCACTGACTTGTTTTTCTCCCATCACAAATCTACTAGTGGCTCGGTGCCTGTAGCTCAGCAGCTAAGACTCCAGCCACATACACTAGGGCTGGTGGATTCAAACCCAGCCCAGGACAGCTAAATAACAATGACAACTACAACAAAAAAAGAGCCAGGCGTAGTGGCCGGTTCCTGTAGTCCCAGCCACTTGGGAGGCTGAGGCAAGAGAATTGCTTAAGCCCAATTGTTTGAGATTTCTGTGAGCTATGATGCCACTGTACTCTATGGAGGGCAACATAGTGAGACTGTCTCAAAAAAAAAAAAAATTGCTGTTGAACTATCTAGGTCTTGAATTTCCATTTACTTCTTTTTTATAGTTTTCATTTGTCACCAGTATTTCTCATGCGTTTACCCAAAGTATCATTTTAAAAAATCCTTAAATATGCAATAGAACCTCTGTTAGGTAACCACTGAAGAGGCTGTAACAAACTGGTCAACATACAGAGGTGAAAAAAAAAATACAGAGGTGGTCAACATAAGGAACTAGGCCTACTGTACTGATAACATACATGTGGTATATGTCTGGTCCATGAAAATGAGGTCAACTTAAGGAGGTGGTCAATGTAGAGAAGTCGTCATCTATGGAGGTTCAACTGTATTTATAATGACTACTTTCACATCATTGGCAGTTAATTCCTTTGGAATCATTTTATGACATGTTTCTATTGACCACTTTTTTCCTTGAGTTACATTTTCTAGCTTTTTTTCATCTTTAGTAATTTTTTATTGTGGATATTGTGGATAATAATATGGATGTTATTGTGAATTGTAATCTTTCCTGAGTGATTGAGTGATTTTTTTGTACTACTAGACAGGTAAGTTACTAGCTGGTAATCATACATTGAACCATACAATGCAGCAATTATAGTGCTGGGTATTGAAATGAAAGCCTACATTCTCACAAAAGCGTATATACAAATATTCATAGCAGCTTTGTTTGAATAGCCAAGAACTGGCAACAATTGAAACGTACTTTTAAGAGGTAAATAATGAACAAACAACCAACCAACCAACCTGTGGTATCACCATACATGAAGCAATAAACAAGAATGAACTATTGATACATGTAACAAATTAGGTAGATCTTGAGAGCATTATATTGTGTCAAAAAGTCAATCTATGAAGGTTTCACACTCTATGTATGCTTTAGTTTATTCAACAAAGTGACAAAATTATAGAATAAGAAAACAGATACTGTTGCCAAGGAGTTAGGGAGAGAAGGAGGATGTGGTTATAAGCAGCAAGAAGGAATTTCTCTGTGGTAATAGAGCAGTGTATCTCATTTATGGTACAGTTATATGAATCTGTTCTACAGTATTCATAGAATCATGAACAAAGATAAGCAAAAAAAAAAAAATGAGTACATTCAAAACTGGCAAAATTCAAGCAAAGTCTGTAGTATAGATAATTGTACTGTGCCAGTCAATTTCCAGCTTTTATTGGCTATGATCTCCATTCTCTAATGTCTCAAGTCAGTAAGACTGTTATTTTTCCTTTAGGTCCACCCTCTCAGTACATAAGAGAAGTACTGGGAAGAGTCCCTTCATGGAAGGTCTTAGAGGTGTATAAATTTATCCAGTACAGTTGCTTTCTTTCACTAGTCAGAAGCTCTACTTTTTCTGTCTTTTGTCACAGTCCAGTGTCTTTAAGCAATGTCTTTAAGTCATTTTTCATATTTTATCCAGAGCTTATAAATGTT
>NW_003852417.1:15718715-15731237 GCF_000181295.1 Otolemur garnettii
CTCATTTGTTTTAGTTATTTGTATAATTGGCCTTAAATGAGGTGAGAGTGAAGAGACTAGAGCCATCCGTGGAAAACATCATTAACCCGTTCCCTTGGAAGCTGCCCTCTGGAGCACTAGATTTGACCATATCTGTTTTGAGAATTCATTATGAACAAAGAGGTCTCCCAGGTAGGAATTGTAGCTCTGTTTTTAAAGCATTTTCTCTTTACAAAAGTATGAAGAGAGTGTGATTATCTTTGACTATTATTTTTATGGAAATAATGTGTTTGGTCTGGGAAGCTTCAGCATTCTTGTAAAACAGGTGTTGCCATTCCATTCCTAAGTAATAATGTTGAAAAAGTTGTAGATACACTTTATGAACCATTGTAGTGTACATGAAAACAGCTCAGGCTTTAGATCTGACATCTTACAGTGAAGCCCTTCAATCCGTACTCAGTTGAAAATGACAGCAGAAACACTCATCAGAAAATCAAAGTCCCACATTAGATTCATATATTTCTAACATATATATGCAGTCATTAATTTTATATATGTGTGTGTGTGTGTGTCCATTTGGGCATTTTTACATTGTTACTGTTACTAAAGTTCATGAGCTAGCTGAAAATAGAACTATGAACATGGCATTAGTAATAGGGTAGGTACAAAAATAAACATACTCTAAGCCAAGACAGTAGATAGAAGATTGAATAATTGGACCCTGGTAAACCAGTAAGGGGAAGACTTCAGGAGGAAGTTTTTTTTTAATTAATAGATTTTTAATTAAATTATAGCATATATAGATAAAAATTGCAAATTTTAAGTATATAACTTTTGAATTATCATATATTGAGTTATTTGTACATTATCAAACATTATCAACAACATTATCAAAGTTAAGATGTAGGACAATACCAACAACCCTGAAATCCCCCCTTTCCTTCTACCCCAGCTGCACACCCGCTCACTTTTAATGGAGGAGACAGTTGCCACCATGGAGAATGATAGACATCAACCTGGAGAGTGAGATTTTAAGAATCATAGAAATTAAAGGCAGTAAGATTTAGTTGGCTGACAATACTTATAGTAGGAATAAATAATGGGAAGAGTCTCAGTTGGCAGAGAGTTTTAAAGCATGATCTAGAATTATAAAATTATTTGAGAATATTGTCTTAATTTTTTTTTACCTCTACCTCTCTTTAAAATTTCATCAGTTTCTAAAATAGACACAACTCCAGGTTTCTGGCTTTTATTAACTAGTGAAACATTTGTATTTACAAGTTGATTGTCCTTTATTCAAAATGCTTAAGACCAGAAGTATTTCATATTTTGTTACTTTTTTCAGATTTTGGAATATTTACATTATACGTGCTGGTTGAACATTGATATGCAAAATTCCCCAATAAGCTTTTCCTTTGAGCATCATCATATGGGTGCTCAAAATGCTTCAGATTTTGTAGCATTTCAGATTTCAGATTTGGAACGCTCAATCTGTATTAACTTATGTTTTTTGTTTGGTTCTCAGTAAGGAGAAATAAATGAGTTAAACATTCTGAGTATAAAAGAAAGTTTTCAGAGTAGGCTACATTATAACAAAGAGAAATTTTAATCAATTAAGAAATCCCTGAGCAGCACCTGTGGCTCAATGAGTATGGCACCATATACTAAGGGTGGCAGGTTCAAACCTGGCCCCGGCCGGCCAAACTGCAACAAAAAATAGCTGGGTGTTGTGGCGGGCCCCTGTAGTCCCAGCTACTTGGGAAGCTGAGGCAGGAGAATTGCCTAAGCCCAGGAGTTGGAGGTTGCTATGAGCTGTGGTGCCACAGCACTTTACCAAGGGCAACAAAATGAGACTCTGTCTCTAATAAAAAAAAAAAAAAAAAAAGAAATCCTTCTTTATAAATTTTCAGGAAGGAAATATTAATACCTTTTTTTCTTTTCTTTTTCATATTATTTTTTTCCCTTTGGAGGCAGGGTCTCACTAGGTTGCCTAGGCTGGGGTGCAACAGCATGATCATAGCTCATTGTAACCTCAAACTCCTGGGCCCAAGAGACCTGCCCAGCTTAGCCTCCTCAGTAGCTAGCATTACAGGTGTGCACCATCACAGCTGGCTGATTTTTCTTAATTATTTTTGTAGAGATGGAGTGGGGTGTCTCACTTTGTTGCCCAGGCTTATCTTGAACTCCTGGGCTCAAATGATCCTCCTGCTTTGGCCTCCCAAAGTACTAGGATTATAGCCATAAGCCACCACACCCTGCCTCCTTTTCTTTACTCATTGTTCACTGAGTGACTCTGAGAAAAATCATTTTTCCTCATCATGATGAAATATTTTTATCTTTTTGAATTCCCTTAACATTTATTAATAGTTGTATACCAGTTGGGGGCGGGGGTCAGAGATTGTCAGGAAACTTAACATTTTTATTACTATTATCCAATATGTAATTAGTACTATGATGGGAGACTTTGGAGATTCATGGATTTGTTACTGAGAACCTTTTCTGGGAAAACAAAGCCTGTAAAGATTGTTTTTCAGGAGGTAGTTTATTTAAATATGACAGCAGCCTAGAATTACTATAGGAATTAGATTTATAAAGGTAATTTGAGTGTTACAGAAAGGAATTTATGTATGTGTGTGTGTGTGTGTATACATGTTCTTGTGCATTTTAAAATAGTGTGGAATTTTAAATTGCACATGAACTTTATGGATACCCTGTATATGTGTGTGTCTGTGTGTATAAAAATATCACATAGGCCAGGCATGGTGGTTCATCCCTATAATCCCAGCACTTGGATGGACTGAGGTGGGAGAATCACTTCAGGCAAGGAGTTCGAGACCAAGCCTGGGCAACATCATGAGACCTTGTTGCTACCAAAAATTTAAAAATCAGCTTGGTGTGTTGGTATACACCTATTGTCTAAACTATACAGGGGTGTTGCCTTAAGGGTCTCGTAAAAGCAATGTCGTGGAGAATAAGCACGCTTATTGAAATTGTGTTTTAAATAAAGGTGACCATCTGCTCACTCAGGCAAAATGGCGAGCTTCTTTATTTGCAGTTGGCTTATATAGGGAATTTTGTACATACAACAGTGACCTCATTGATCCAATTAAACATCATGTGACATCTGATAATCCACTCAACGTACACCTTTTAACATAACCCTTTCAACATAACCCAATCTTAATGGAGAACATATTGTTAGCCATTAGTACTTTGTTCTTATCTGATGAAGCTTGAGGCCAGGGAGGAACAAGGTAGATTGAATACCTGCCCTTGCCATTTGGAGGCTGTTACTTTGCATCTTTAAGCAAAGCATAGAGAAACTTCTTGGGCATATAGGAATTTGTGTGCAAACCTCTGCTTCCATGTAGGCCTTAAGTCAGGAGGAGTTTGCTGGAGTTTTTTATAAGGAATTCTCAGGCTGGACTTCTCAAAAGCCTTTCACGAGCCCAAGTTTCATCTGTGCCATTAGATACCTGTATGTGTTGGGTAAATTCCTCTTCCCTTAAAGTCCCTGAGCACATTTCCATTCCAGGACCATCAACAAGCGACCTTCATCACTTACCACAGATCAGGAAAGGTTACTCCATTCCCAGACCCATCAGCAAGCGACCTTCGTCACCACAGATCAGGAGAGGTTGCTGATGGGTATCTGGCCAGTTTTCCAAAGGGCTTTTTCATTGGCCTTATAAAATCAACCTTAATTCCTTAACATAGTCTGGAAATGCTATTCCAGCCAAAGCCTTGGTCATGTTAGGCTCACAACCAACCTGGCCACATGGGATTCTGCCTCAGTTTCTTACAAGTATGCCTGCACGAAGTCTTTTCACTGCTGTCTCTCAGACGGCTTTTTTGGTCAGAGGCATATAGGTGTTTTGCCTATACAGGGGACTGAGATAGGAAGATTACTTGAGGGTGGTGCCTGTGGCTCAAAGGAGTAGGATGCCAGCCGGCCCCATATGCCAGAAACTGCAAAAAAAAAAAAAAAAAAAAAAAAAAAGATTACTTGAGCCCAGGAGTTTTTTTTGTTGTTGTTGTTGCCTGAGGCTGGGTTGAAACCTGCCACCCTCGGTATGTGGGGTTCAAACCTGCCACCCTCGGTATATGGGGCTGGTGCCCTACTCACTGAGCCACAGGCGCTGCCCTGAGCCCAGGAGTTTGAGGGTGCCACTATATTTCAGCCTGGGCTAAGATAATGTCTCTTAAAAAAAAAGTTATATTTCTGTAAAATTATATATTTAAGTATATAATTTTGTATATATTATTATATATAATTATACACAAATGTACATGTATAATTTTAGAATCCAAGATTTATAAACTTTGTATCAAAAATTAGGCTTTGCAAAAGTAGGACTTTTGATTTTGATGGAATAGTGAGTTTATATTTTAAGTAAATCACATCTTCTAGGAAATAATTTGCTTTACGCCATAGAAGATAAATCAAGATTAGGTATCTGATCAACTTCATTTATCTTCATGTCATATTTGGACTAAGAATTGAAAAGATTTTATTTATATGTTTGAGAGCCTTAAAAATAAATTTCCTCATCTCTAAAATGAATTCTAATACTACCTATCTTGTATTTTATGAGTAATGTGAGAAAGGCTTGTAAGGAAATGAATTAATATACATTAGGTGCTTAGAACAGTGGTTGGCACATAGTAAATCCTGTATGTGTTAGTCTTTGTTGTCATCATCACCATCAGATCATAGTTTAGTAGTAGATAAAACTGTTGAGAAAGAGATAATACATACTTTACATTGCAGTTGTGAGGGATAAGTGAATTAATGCACATGAAACATAGTAAATGCTCTCTCTCTATAATATTGTCATATCCTTTACTTAAATGTTTATTAATAGGTCTACATTTAATTTAAGAAACTTTTATTTTTTTTTTAATCAAAATCTTTGTTACTTCTGACCTTATACCCCAAAAGTGACAACAGGCAGAATAGGCATGTTTATGCAACCTACATGGCCTATAGTCAGAAAAATCTGGGAAACACTTCACTGGGTGACAATTGTTGAGTCCTTATTCTGAAATTTTATGTCTGAGGCTCCAGATTAAAATTTTATAGGCATTATTTTTCTTGCTACTTTTCTTTTTGTTTTCATAGTTATTCTGTTGAGAACTCTACAAAGTAGAATTTGAGTTTTATTTATTGAGTTAGTCTTTGGTCATTGCATCGGAAGGGATATAGCTGGCTAAATTAGTATTAGCATTGAGGGAATGGTGGTGTTAACCAGCTATGTCACATGAAATGCTTAGGAATTTTTTTTTTCATTTTTCAATGGGTATGAATAAGCCATTGCCAAATATAAATGAATCACATGAAGTGACTTAGACTTTCGGATGAGCTTTTAAAAATCCATATCCTTTCAGTCAGCGCCTGTGACTCAGTGAGTAGGGCGCTGGCCCCGTATACTGAGGGTTGTGGGTTTGAACCCGGCCCTGGCTATACTACAACAACAAAAAAATAGCCTCAAGTTGTAGTGGGCGCCTGTAGTCCCAGCTACTCGGGAGACTGAGGCAAGAGAATCACTTAAGTTCAAGAGCTGAAGATTGCTATGAGGTGTGACATCACAGCACTCTACAGAGGGGCAACAGAGACTCTGTCACTTAAAAAAAAAAATCCATATCCTTTCTATAAATGAGAGCAGTGAAGATTGTATGTAGTTTTGTACTGTGATTTTATCTATGCCTTTTCCTCTTCAGTTGGTCTAGGTGATTCTGAAATTAACTGGAGCTTTGCCTGACTTGATCACTTTATGATGCCCTCAAACTACAATTTCATTGTTTTGACAAATTATTTTGACCCACTTGACTCTTATTACTTTGGTACTTGTGGTGCCTTATAACATTATAGATCAAATTTTAGTATATTTTTTATTTTATTGGTTTAGATATGTGTATTTAACCAAGCTATATATTGAGGGAAATTAAACAACTTCTGATCTAGGACTGGATTCTTTATTTTCCATACTGGAATAATTTTATGTAATAAATCTGGTTATTCGACTTTGGTTAATCCACTGTGGATTATCCATATCTAATGCTGATCTTTATTCTCTTCAAGCTCCAGGTTCTAGCTTTTTTTCTGCTCATTGTTATTTGAATCTGTGGAAGAGATTGGTGGAAAGAGAAGGACATTGAAATGTTTATCACTTTGTTTTGTCCCAAATGACACAATTTGCTTTTTAAAGGAATAATCTCTTTGCTGAACTGTTATAATAGACTATTCTCTTGTGCACATGCAAGTAAATAATGAATACTTTATTTTTTTGTTTACACCAGTTAAAGACTGGGGTTTTAATCAGAAAAACCCACACAAGTTAGAATGAATTTTGGAAGACATGTGCAGTATACCTGCAGTAGCATTATGTCACTTTAAGATAACTGGAATCATACAGTTTTATAGATTTGTAAGGAAATGTTAAGGTTATGTTTGCCAGTCAGTTTTAATCAGATAGCTATTAGAAATATGTATTGCACAGGCTATTTTTCCTGATTCACAAATTAAAATACTAGAAATATTTTAACAAGGTAAATACATATATTTATTTTTTATCTTAAGTTAAATTTTAAATGATGCCAGTATTAGTAACGTAAAATACAGAGCTTTGGTTTTCCTCTTCTGTGTATTTGTTAATAGGAAAAAATAAACAAACTTTTATACTTTCTTCCTACTTACCCTTTACATTTAGAAAAAATTAATGCAAGGAAAGAAAGCATTGCCCCCTAATTTATAGAAAAGTGTTTAGTGGTAAACAAATATATTAAATATATTGGTTTTTTTTTTGGTTTTTTTGGCTGGGACTGGGTTTGAACCTGCCACCTCTGGCATATGGGGCCAGCGCTCTACTCCTTTGAGCCACAGGCGCTGCCCTAAATATATTGTTTTAAACATTACATACTTTTATTTATTTATTTATTTATTTATTATGTTTTTAGAGACGGAGGTTTACTTTATCGCCCTCAGTAGAGTACCATGGTGTCACAGCACACAGCAACCTCAAACTTCTGGGCTTAGGTGATTCTCTTGCCTCAGCCTTCCAAGTAGCTGGGACTACAGGTGCCCGCCACAACTCCTGGCTATTTTTGTTGTTGTTGTTGTTGTTGTAGTTTGGCCAAGGCCAGGTTCAAACCCAACACCCTTGGTATATGGGGCCGGTGCCCTACCCACTGAGTCATAGGTGCTTGCCCCCATTACATACTTTTTAAATTACCACGTCCTCGATACTGTCTTTATTAACATAAATTTAAAAGACTTCGCACAGGATTTTCTTTTATAAAAAACACTTTACAATAAATATGGTATTTTATAGAATCAATAAGATAAAATTAAATGATGTTTAACTCATTGATTACTTTAAATCCATTTCTTTGCCTTTGCTTTTTATTCCTAGCCATAATAGTTAAGATGTTGGCAGGTCATTACAAGGCTTAAGGGGCAAAGCCTTTTCTCTGGGCTAGGCATAACCACTATGTGAGTTTTGGTCCCTGGATCTGTGTATTTAGAGAGAATTTTTGTTTCCAGACATTTAAGGAAATGTCTTTTGTTATTAGCTTCAAAATATCCAGTTTTCAACAAAAAAATTAGGAGACATGAAAAGAAACAAGGAAGTATGGCCCATATATAGGAAAAATAGCAATGAATAAAATTATCCTTGAGGGGGCCAGACATTAAAATTATTAAATAAAGCTGAAAAAGTAGGTAAGTTGAGCATCATTAAAACTAAATACTTGTGTTCATCAACAGACAGCATAAAGAAAGTGAAAAGAGAAACCATAGAATGGAAGAAGATATGCAGAAATCATATGTCTAATAGTATTCCAAACATAAAGAACTCCTGTAACTCAGCAATAAAAATAAATAAATAATCTAATTAATCATACAACTTGGGCCGGGTATGGTGGCTCACACCTGTAATCCTAGCACTCTGGGAGGCCAAGGCAGATGGATCCATTGAGTTTAGAAGTTTAAGACCAGCTTGAGCAAATGCAAAACCTTGTGTCTAAAAATAGCCAGGCATGGTCATGGGCACCTGTAGTCCTAGCTACTGGGGAGGCTGAAGCAATAGGATCACTTGAGAGATTGCTGTGACTTGGGGTATAGTGAGCCAGGGCACTATACCCCAAGTGACAAAGTGAGATTCTGTCTCAAAAAATAAATGCATAAAAAAAAAATAATACAAAAATAAAAATCATAGCAAGAAATTATACATAGTCCGACCATTAAGTTCATGCACTTTCCACCATGCACTTATGTTGGCAGTACCATACAACAACTTGGTAAGGTTTCAAAACTTGGTATATCAGTGTCTCACAGTTATTATCATGCTGACATGGAGCAGTGTCTTGCTGAATGGAATTCATCAGTGTTGTGTGGTTTTGTGTGCCATCATGAGAATGCTGGAGCTTGCATTACAGCACTGAATAACTGAATAATTTCTAAATTTGTTAAACTAGGCAAGAGTAGAAGTGAAATTGGCCATGTTAGTCCAAGTTTATGGGGATAATGTCATGGAGAAAATGGCAGGGTACAAGTGGAGTAAACGTTTTTCTGAGGAGAGGGATATCATCACCTATGAAGAGAGGTCATGGTGGCCAGTAACAAGTAGAACTGATGAAAACATTCCAAAAATTTATTGAATTATGTGTCAGCATTGTTAGCTGACTGTTAGAAGCATAGCAGACAAAGTAGAACAAGTAAGTATAAATAGAGAAACAGGAGAATCGTAACTGAAAATCTTAGCCAACAACTCACAGCTTGTGCACCAGCTTACATGGCACTGTCTATGAGAGAGTTTTCAGTTACTAAACAAATAGCTGTATTAAGACACCCTTCTTACTCAACTCATCTGGCCCCTCGATGACTTTTTTCTTTACTCAAAGATAAAGGAAATGTGGAAAGGAAGTCATTTTGATAACTTTCAGAACATCAAGGGCAATACAACGACAGCTTTGCTGGCCATTCCAGAAAAAGTTCCAAAGTTGCAAGGGAGTAGTTCCCAGGTATTTTGCAAATAGCTGGGCGTTGTGGCGGGCGCCTGTAGTCCCAGTTACTTGGGAGGCTGAGATAAGAGAATCACTTAAGCCCCCCAAGAACTTGAGGTTGCTGTGAGCTGTGACGTCACAGCACTCTGGGTGCTGTGACATAGTGAGGGTGACAAGTGGTGACATAGTGAGACTCTGTCTCAAAAAAAAATATATATTTTGCCATTTTGCTAGGATGAGTTTGCAAACTTAATTGTCAGAATTTGTATACCCAATTTAAAAATGGGGGAAAGAGTTTGTAGAGAAAAGAAAATCCAAGTACACTCTTGATGAGAATGTAAATTAGTGCAGCCATTATAGAAAATAGTATGGAGGTTTCTAAAGAAATTAAAAATGTAATTACCTTATGACCGTCTACTCTTTCTGCTAGGTATACAGACAAAGGAGACAAACTTACTATCTCATAAAGAGATCTGTACTCCTGTGTTCATTGCATCATTGTTCACAGTAGGAAAGACATAGAAACAACCTGGGTGTCTGTCAGCAGACAAATGGCTAAAGAACCCTGGCATGTATACATGGTAGAATATTATTCCGCCTTAACCTGGGTGAACGCCATAACCTGGGTGAACCTTGAGTACTTTATAATAAACAAAATAAACCACATACAAAAAAAAAATATTGCCTGATCTTACATGTGAAATCTTAAAAAGATGAAAAGGTCAAATATACAAAGACAAGAGAATGAAACAATGCCACAGGTTGGGGGGATGGGTAACTGTGAAATGATAGATGTGTAGGGTGTACACACGAGCTTTATGGCCACCATGTATTAATTTGTTTCACAGTAATAACCATTTTTGTATGTGTAGATATAACATTATGTTGTATTTCTTAGATATGCGCAAACATACAAAAATATTAAAGTTATTTTTGAAAATATCGGGTAAAGACCTAAATAGCCATTTCTCCAAAGAAGATACACAAATGGTTAGGAAAAGATTTTTGATATTCATTAGCAATTAAGAACTGTTAAGTCAAAACCAGAATGAGATATCATTTTATACTCACTAGGGTAAGCTATAATTTTTTTAAGAGGGGTAAAATAACTATGTTAGGCGAGGATATAGAAATTCAAACCATAGTACAATACTAATGGGAATTTGAGATGTCACCACTGTGGAAGGGAGTTTGGCAGTCTGTCAAAAGTTAGAGTGTTCATGACCTAACAGTTCTACTCCTAAATGCCCAAAAGAATTTAAAACATGGTTACATAAAAAGGTACATACAAATGTTCCTAGCAGTATCATTGATAATATCCCCAAACTAGAAATAACCTAAATGTCTATCAACTGATGAGTGGATAAACAATATATAACATCTCCAGACATAAAAAGGGCAAGGAAAATCATTAAGTTCCCAGCCTTTCTTACAACATGAAAAAGATTTCAGTTGTCATTGAAATAAAAAGGCAAGATTGAAATTTTTTTTTAGAGAAACCTAGTGCCTGTGGGACTCCAGTGTGAGAAACTTTTTTAATGGAAATTACCCTGTGCAAGAGCTCTTTCTTTATTATATTTCCTGTGTGACAGTCTTCATAAACTATCAATTTGAGGAGGGTTAGCTCTCTGATAATCCTTCTCATCATCTATAGGCTTCTCTGTGCTAATTGCCTGCTATGCATTTTAAAGTTTATTATTAGAGTTGTTTATTAACTAACTGGTACTGATTTTTAAAATTTTGCAGTTCTCAGCCAATTTCAGGAACTGAATGACAAGTTTCTTACATAGAAAGTTTTAACTGAATTACAAAGCACTGTCCTATTTCTGCAGCCTTTGGGTATTTGGTTTAGTCTGATACATTTGAACAGAGAGCAGTGTGGTTTCTAGTTCCTAAAACTACTCTCTAGAGATTACATAAGATTGGATATAATTTAGCAACTCTTTTTAAATCAACAGGATACTTTTACTTAGAAACCTTACCTCTTTTTAAAAGGTGATATGCAAATTGTTTTTCTGAAACCAGAATTTCTTAGTAACCCTTACTTTAGTACCCTAACTGCTAAATATAATGCCATTCCACATAAGTAAACTGTAACAGTTTTTCTTTATCAGAGGTTTCATGTTGCTATTTTTATTGTTTTGTAAGTAGAAAGCAATTAATACCAGAATCATACCATGAACAAATTTTTGGTGACTGTCTCATAGCTCTTTGACTATTGGCTCTTATTTTGGTAGGTCAGCCTGTCTGGCTGCTATTAGATTGTTGTCTGAAGTCTTTGCAGACCCAGAATCTTAGATAAATTTAGCAGATGTGAATCTCAAGTTAGGAGTCCAGTGGTACTACTGTATGACTCGTTTTAGATAGTTTATTTGTTGCTCAAAATTATCCAATCTGCGAGATTCTATAGATTTTATAACTGCAATATGGCTTTATATCTGCAGTACTGTCAAGGATTGCAGGTTGTTAGTCTAAAATAGTAAGTCTTTACCTTTTCAAAATTAGAAGAGAGATTCTTCAATTTCTAGACCAAGAAGGTAGTTTGTTTTTTTCCCTACTGGAAGTAGAAGAATAAGGATTTCAAGAAAGCTCATGTTTCCCAATCATAGGAAAGAATTTCAAAGCCTTATAAAAGTTACCAGAAAATATTTAACTGTAGAAATACTTAAATATTCTTTAAAAACCTTAAGTGTCTTAACTATCTTAGTAAGTACTTAAATAGTCTTTAAAAACCTTAATTATCTCAATTCATCACCTGTGTATTTAGTGTCTATATCATTTAGTCATTATGTGAGACATTAGATATACAATAGAAGATCTAATAACTAGCTTTGAGTTTCTAATCTAGAAAGGGAGACAAGAGAATTATAATTTATAGCATACTATAATAAGTAATGTGTCCCCAGTATATTGAGAACAAGTAGAATTCCGGATAGGTAAATTCTCAGATGAGTGTAATGTAATTGCATTAGAGGCAGAAAAGGTGGGCAGCTAAGAAAACCAGAAGCGACCCCTGAGCATGAAGTCGGCGTTACCTGTTTACTTTGGGATTTGGGAAAACTCTAAGGTCATATCTCTCATCTTCCTTGTTCAGTTTTGTTTGCACATTTGTAGTAAATTTTAGAATTGATGTTTCTTTATTATTTTAAGTTTATTGTATAATTTTATTTTATATTAATAAATTTTAAAGTGTTTATGTTTTATTTATATGTGATGAAGTTAAGTGGCTTTTTTAGTTCCATGATATATGGTTAACCTTATTTATGCTTATGTGATCTCTGTAGTTAGTTGCAGTAATGCAGTTGGCTCATAATGCTTCTTTTGTGTTTGGGTTTCAAAATAGGTATTAACAAGGTGGTGCCTGTGGCTCAAAGGAGTAGGGCGCCAGCCCCATGTGCTGGAGGTGGCGGGTTTAAACCCAGCCCCTGCAAAAAACTGCAAAAAAAAAAAAAAAGATATTAACAAAATCATGTTCAGGTCTTCAACACCTTTTTTGTTGTGGTTGTTATTATAAGTCTGGCATACTTGCTTTAAATTGGG
>NW_003852417.1:15731257-15745494 GCF_000181295.1 Otolemur garnettii
GATATTAACAAAATCATGTTCAGGTCTTCAACACCTTTTTTGTTGTGGTTGTTATTATAAGTCTGGCATACTTGCTTTAAATTGGGGGTTGTCCAGCCCCTGCAAAAAACTGCAAAAAAAAAAAAAAAAGATATTAACAAAATCATGTTCAGGTCTTCAACACCTTTTTTGTTGTGGTTGTTATTATAAGTCTGGCATACTTGCTTTAAATTGGGGGTTGTCCACCTTAAATTGTAAATTTCGAAAGGCGTATATAAGTCTCTGTGTTTGCCTTATTATAGATCCCTTCCTCTCCTATTCTTTGCCAAACATGAGATTTAACAAACTTTTTTAATGACATTAATTCATAATGTAGTTTGTCTCATTTATCATTAATAGATATCTGAAGCTTAAAACTCTATCATGTTTTATACATGTTTAATTTGAGGTAATAGTGCAATATCCAAATGGAAATGTCCATTTAGCAGTTGGACACTCACCAGAACATTGAGATGAGAAAGATTATGCTTATCCTTCTTAGAGGAAATCTTAGAGTGAAAGTCAAATCCTGTTATTCCTTTGCTCTTAATCCTTACATGATTTCTCCAAGCCCCTGTAATGATGTAGCTTCCCATTATCTCTCTATCCTCATCTCCTACTCTTCCATTCCCCATTTCTAGCCTTACCTAGTTCCTGTTTCTCAGAAAACTGTTAAGTTCCTGCCTTAGGCCACCCCTCCGCACCCCTGCCAGGAGCACTCCTCCAGGCGCCCTTCTCCTGGCTCGCTCCCTCCTCGGCTTCTTGTCTTTGTTCATAGCTCATCTTTTTAGTGAGGTCTTCCTCAACTACCTTACTTTCTACACCTCTACTTACCTGAGCCTCTCTTTCTCCATAACACTTACCACCTTCTAATATACTACCTAATTTACTTTTTAATGTTATCTGTTTGTCTCCCTATGATAGAGTGACACTCTTTGAGGACAGTGATTTTGCAAATTTTATTCACAGGAGTATCCCCAGGGTCTGTAACAGAGGTTGCCATATAGAGTGAGCTCAATAAATATTTGTTGCTGTTTTAATTTGGGCTGCTGTACACTGAGGCCAATTTAATATTTTTTGCCTAATGTTTACCTTTACTGAGAAGATATTATGGAGGATTTTATTTTTAAAGTCTTTTTTTGACAGAGGGTACAAAAAAATGTATATGCATTTTAAGAAAGGAAAAAGCTGTATTAAGATTGTAACACTCAATTTATCTGGATGACAAACGACGTATACAAGTCACATTTGGGCACCTCTTGTAATTGCACACGTCTAATGGTTAAAATTGTAATACTCAAGTCACATTTGACTTCTGTAACTACAAGAGGTGCTCAAATGAATTCGTCTTTTGTTTTCCAGATATATTATTACAGTTTTAATACTGTTTTTTAAAAAACATGTACACATTTTTGGTACCCTTTTTATAATCTATGTTTGTATATACAAATAATGTATGTCATTGTATTATGACACTAATCCATTAATGGCAGTACATCTCATTTATTGTAAATAGAAATCTGAAGCTTAAAAGTCTTATCATGTTTTATACTTGCTTCAATATGGAGGAGTGCTCCTGGCAGGGGGTGGGGAGGGGTGGCCTAAGGCAGGAACCTGTTTTCTGAGAAACATGGAAGAGGAAGGCTAGAAATGGGGAACGTGCAAGTAGGAGATGAGGTCGGAGGTGACAGTAGGATGTACAGATGGAAATGTCTGTTTAGTAGTCAGACACATATAATTTGTTGATGTACAGGTTATATATGTAATATGGAGTAAATAACAATCTATAAACACTTGATTTGGTGGGCAGGCATTTAGATATTCATTCACCAGATTCTATAACAGCTACACGGTAGATGAGAGCTGATGTAAACTTTGTGTATTCTGTTAAGGATTGGATGCTGTCTACTTAGTAATGAGAATTTAGTAGTGAAGGTTTTAAGCAAGAAACCGACATGATCTGGCACACACTCGGTGTCCTCTTCTGGCAACTCCTCAGGAGATGGATTTAAGGAGGGACAAGACTGGAAACAGGAAGATCATGTAGGAAGCTATTTTATTGGTCCAGCACGAGATAGTATGAACCTGAACTGGGGTCTAGAATATGAAGGGATGGATTTTAGAAGTATTTAGGAAATAAAAATTGAGAAATTTTGATGTTTGCTTGCATGTGGAGTATGAGAGAAGAGACTAGAATGACTCCAATACACCAATGAATACAAAAAATACATGAGGAGGAAATAAGGTTAAAGGAAGATTCTATGTTCTGCCCAAGGATAAGCATTGGACAAACCAGGACTTGAACAAAGTCTTTCTGGCCCAAACCCCATGGTTGTTTTTTCTTCTTGCTTTTAATATTATTTTTGATTCAACAATTGTACACATTTATGGAGTACAATATAATATTTTGACATACACAGTATGTAACAATCAAATCAGGGTAGTTAGCATATTTGTCCTGTCAATCATTTATCATATCTTTGTGTTAGGAATATTTAAAATCTCTTCTTCTAGCTATTTGAAAATATGTAATAAGTTATTGATTGTAGTAGTCACCATACAGTGCTATAGAACACTAGAACTTACTCCTGTATCTAGCTGTAATTCTGTATCCTTTAACCAACTTACCCCTTCCCATCCTCTGACAACGCTATTCTACTCTCTGCTTTCATGAGGTCACCTTTTTTAGCTTCCATGTATGAGTGAGAACACATGGTGTTTGCTTTTTGTACCTGCCTTATTTCACTGACCATAATGTTCTATAAGCTTTATCCAGGTTGCCAAGAATGACAGGATTTCATTCTTTTTATGGCTGAATAGTATTCCATTTCATATATCTGCCACATTTCCTCTATCAACTTAGGTTGATTCCCTATCTTGGCATTGTGAATAGTAACGATAATAAACATAGGAGTGCAAGTATCTCTTTGACATACTGTTTTTATTTCCTTTGGATATACCTAGTAATGGGATTGGTAGATCATATGGTAGTTCTATTTTTAGTTTTTTGAGGAATTTCTATGCTGCTTTCCAAAACGGCTGCACTGATTTGTATTCCCACCAACAGTGTTCCCCTTTCTCTGCACCCGACCAGCACCAAAGCCCATCCTTTACCTTGCCCCGATAGGAAAATCAAGCTGATTCCACATCAGGGAAGTGATATCTTGAAAATGACATTTAGGCAGGGCTGCTTTTGCTGCTGTTTATAGGACAGATTAGAAGTGAGAATGGCTGGAATTGAGAAACAAGATTAAAGGATCTCGCCTTAATCTAGAATGAGGTATTTAGTTCCAAACTAGGATCATAACTGTATCTGGAAATTAAAAATGAAGAAACAATCTAAAATCTCTTGCTAAGGAAGAATCAATAGGACAGGGATACCAATTAGAAATGAGGAGTAAAAGAGAGAAAGAATAAAAAATTGCAAGACTGCAATATTTGAAGTTGGAAATTTTCTTAATATGCACATCTAATGTGGTGAAATTGGAAACATACCTTTTTGGTTGTATGAAATAAGTTTGTGATTAAAATTTTAGAGATTATTTGTATACCAAAAAGGATATGATAGTTTTTGGTCTTCAGAAAAAGGTGAGAATCCGTGAGTTTGAGGACTGGAGTAAAAGGGTTTACTCCCATACATGAATTAAAGCCACGTGAGAGAGTCTCATAGATCTCAACATTGTTTATAATAAATTTTCTCAGAGCAAGCTCGAATACACAGTGCTATAGTTTTTAAATAATGTAGAATTTAAGAAAAAGGTTTTCCCATTTAACAATAATTTTCTCCTTTAAGAGGGTAAGTGGAATAAAAGAGAATGGTGAAATGGGTTGTTAGGCGCTAATAAAATCCAAAAGATAGTGATGATTATAAGTGAGGCATAGGCTTCTGAGTTCATTAGGGATTACACAGAGTGCAGTGGTTGAGGAGGACAGATCAGAAGGGATCTTTAAGTGCAGTTACTAACTGGGCAGCATGTGAGAGGCCTGGCTGGTGTGCTACGGGGAATGACTTTGTGTTCTCTGGCATCTATACCAAGATCCTAACATAGACTAAACACTTGATCTTTGTTGCCTGACGACATAAACAAAGGTTTGAAGTATAGAATGCAAAAGTGTAAATTATAATTCAAAATCTAAATAGTTTATTGCTTGAACTTTAATAATTATATGTTATTTATTTTTTATCAATATAAAGTCCTAAACCTATGAGTGAAAGTTATTTTAAATCATTTTGTAAAGAAGGGTATAAGTAATAAATACAAAAATAATTTCCCTGACTCTAGTTACACATTCAACTTTTACATTTATACATGAAAGTGATTTTTTTCTCTTTAAAATAAAATCTCAGTATCTAATTATTCTAGCAATGTTTTTATCTTAATTGATATAATTTCACAAAGGATTATTTATTTTACAGATATGGAAAGAAAGTTTAGAAATACTCAATAGCTGATGACTTCTGTGCTTTTATATAAATGCTGATGCTTTTACAATGGTTGTAGTTTTGTTTGAGAGACCACAGTTTTCAGAAAATTTCTAACGTAAGAGGGCTTCCTCTCCTCTTATTTAGTTGGAAAGGTCATAAGGATAGATTTCTGACTGTTGTCCTTTCTTTTGAGGTGTGAAGTTTTTCAACATGAGTGGCCTCGGGGACAGTTCATCCGACCCTGCTAACCCAGACTCACATAAGAGGAAAGGATCACCATGTGACACACTGGCATCAAGGTGGGAACACTCTTCTTTTCTGAGTCTATTTCTGGCAGAGCCGCTTTATTATTTTCACTGCTACTTTAGAAGTTTTGTTTAATCTGCTCCAAATTTAGTGGCCTTCCCTGAATCCTTCATACTCACCACGCTCTCTTCCTGCCCCCAGGAAGACACCTTCTCCTTTTTTGTGAGACAGAATCTCACTTTGTCGCCCTGGGTAGAGTGCCATGGCATCACAGCTCATAGCAACCTCAAACTCTTGAGCTTAAGTGAGTCTCTTGTCTCAGTCTCCCAAGTAGCTGGGACTAAGGGCACCCACCACAGTGCCTGGCTATTTGTGTTGTTGTTGTTGTCATTTTTGTTTTTAGCAGGCGGGCCGGGTTCAAACCTGCCAGCCCTGGTGTGTGGCCGGCGCCCTAGGCACTGAGCTAGGGCACCGAACTTGTCCTTTTCTTTGTTATTTGTGATAATCATTTTAAATTTTCTAGTTACTAACTTTTTTTACTTATATTTGATGTAAATATTTTTTTCCCAGCCTGCCTATTAACTCTATTATGGTATCTTTTGACAAACAGAACCTTAGATTTTCATGTGTCAAACTTTTGAGGTCTTGCTTAAGACTTTTTCCTCTACTTTAAGGCTTTACATGTATTTTTATATATTTTTAATACACATTTAGGGTTTTAATTGATCTGAGATTTATTTGGGGGCATGGTGTAATGTAGGGACCTAATTTTATTGTTTTTCTCCATCATTAGTGATGACACTGTCCTTTCCTCCTTTTGTTACGGTTAAAGTTCCTATAGGTATAGAGATCTGGTTCTGAGCTTTCTTATGGTAATCACCTTGATATCTTAGGGGACAAGTCCCTGTTCTTGTTATTTTCCTATTTTTGGTTCTTAACTTGTCCATACAGATTTTAGAATCAGTTTTAAGTTTACTTTGAAAAAATATCTTCTGTGATATTGATTTAATTTCCTTTGCTTTTATAGATTAGATTAATTGTCATTTTTATCATCTAGATTCTAGAATGTCTGTATTTATGAACATAAGACTTTTAATTTATTCAATTCTTTCCTGTTCTTCAATAATATTTTATAATTTTACCCAGGAATGTCTAGCCTACTGTAGGGTAGATACATTCCAAGGTACCAAAGAGTTTTTTCCCCTTTAGGAATAGTATTATTTTGTGTTGCATTTTCCAGGTGGTAGTTATTAATGTATAAGAATGCTAATGATTTGTGGATATCCATCATTATGCTGAACTTTGTTATGTGTCATAATGACTAATTTGTAGATTTTCTTTGATTTTTTGTGTATGTTTACATGGCATCATTACAAATATCAACATTTTATATATCCTTTTTTCTTTTCTTTAGATATTTTAAAGATAATTATTTTTACATATTTGCTTTAAAAGTATTTGAAAGTACCATCTCCTTGATGTTGATATGTGTGAGCTTCAGTTTTAATAAAGTGATATCTTAGACATGGTAAATGAAAATTTGTTATTTTGAAATTGATTGAGTTTGTGCATAAATACCACCGTGTAATATTTCCATTTCCCCAAATAGATGTGAACTCATTAATCATAAAGTGCATTTGTTGGACCTCAGGGTATTGCCAGCCTGTGTACAGGTCCTTGGATAGGAGTTTCTGAGTAACTGTTTGGTGAGGTGAGATATCATATCTCCCTCCTGTTAGCCTTTCTCTATTCCTTTATTCTTCCAGAAGAATGAGGATTAAGATGCCAATCTTGGTTGCACTAATAGCCCAGAATTCACTCTTATGCAGTGTATCTATGTAACAAAACTATACCTGTGCCCCTTAAATTTATAAAATAAAATAAAATGCCAATCTTAAAATGATGGGTAGCTGTGCCTTATGCTTGCTTGACATTTCCAGTTCAACTCAACGAGTGGTTTATAAATGCCTTTACACGATGGTGTTTAACGGTTACTTCATTTCTGGTAATTTTTCCTAATCTGAATCTCACGTCCCTTTCTAGACATCTCAGCGTTTCATCACTTTCAGTTTTTTGCTTCCTCTGTCCCTTCTCTGTCTACCTCTTACCCCTTCTAATCACTTTTTCTTTTACACGATAGTGATTTTCAGGCACTTCAGTTTTACACAAAACTTGCTGTGAGAAACACATTTGGAAGTCCCACCAAGTGAATCTAATACAGTCATATTGAAATTTAGACACATAGATTTAAATAGATTATATACTAAGTAAGTTTTGTATCACTTAAGTTTCTCTAGGGTAAAACCAGATGTCTTCAAACACTGTCAGTTGCAGAGCTGAAGTTCTCTGAAACTTTGTATATACCAAAACGTATGTTACTCATTTTATTCAGGCCTCACTTTCAGTGCGTGAAAACAAGGACTGTTTTCCTTGTTCTCATAATTTTGCTTGGCTTGACATTTATCAAAATATCTTGCTACATGTTTTTGCTGTGGAAGTTGTAACATAAGAGTTTTAATAAATACAGTGGGAAAAATTCTTCAATAATGAAAGATATGACTGGTAAAAAGATAGATATGTGATTGTTACAGTTTCAAAATTTGATTTTGTTTTGTATCATCTCGTATTTTGTTTTATGTAGCTAGATACATTTGATTAGTTGACTTGGTCTTTTCAGCTTACTGTCATGTTGTATAAATGTTATTGCTTTTACAGTCCTTAATATTAAGAAACATTAAGTGGGTATTTTAATTATTGCCAGTTATGAGCTTTTTAGCAACTGATCTTTCCCTGTGCTCTCCTCTGTTTCCTACCACTTTTATATGCAGCCAAATGATTTTGATTGCTGCTTATAAAACAAAATGGTACTTGTAATTAATCTTTCTTACTATGTTAGTATGATAATGTGAAAATTTCAAAGTAATACTTCATTGTCTTTGTGTGTGTTACATAAAACAGGTTGCCTGATGACTTGGCTAAATAATAAACCAATAAATAATAAACCTAGAGACTGGAAAGCAGAAATAAATGATATTCATTCAATGAATTCAGTATGATTTTAGAGAAAAGTGCTAGCTGTTTGGACTATTTTTCCTTGTTCTCATAATTTTGCTTTAAGTCACATTTGATTTTGTTGTTGCACTTTGAGAACTTATAAGTAGATGTTTCCTTCTATTTTTTTAAGGACAAAGCTATTTACGAAACACAGTGTTCACTGTGCTCTGTCTCTGTTACTCTTTTTGCTTTCAAATGCGTTTATTTTTTAATTTTTGATGTAAGGATCAACTAATGGTCTAATCTCTATAAGAAGTAAAAGTTGTCTTGGTGCCTGTGGCTCAAGTGGCTAAGGCGCCAGCCGCATACACCTGAGGTGGTGGGTTCGAATCCAGCCTGGGCCTGCCAAACAACAATGATGGCTGCAACCAAGGAATGGCCGGGTGTTGTGGCAGGTGCCTGTAGTCCCAGCTACTTGGGAGGCTGAGGCAGGAGACTCGCTTGAGCCCAGGAGTTGGAGGTCGCTGTGAGCTGTGAGACCACAGCACTCTACCCAGGGGGACAGCTTGAGGCTCTGTCTCAAAAAAAAAAAAAAAAAAAGGGAAAAGTTTATCAGATATCTAATTATCATTTATTAATTGAACTCTAGTATAGTCTGCTCTGCATACTTTATAACAAAGTTATTTAAAAATTCTGATATGCTATTTCAAGGAGTTATTTAGAATATAAAATAGTTCCAAATGCAACTAGTAAATGTATGTTTCCTTTTTAAATGTCTAGTAATTGTTAGTTATTCAAGGAATATATATGATTGGGGAACTATATTTGTTATATCAGTCATTCACTCTGTCTGTTTTAGCCAGAATTGTTTTCTGAACTTGGGTATTTTGTAGTGTCTGTTTTGGGATACGAATTTAAATTGCTTTCTAACACTGGATTTATGTTCTGGATAAAAATAAGGATCTCTCTAAATGTGTAGACATTAAATACTTGATCAGAGCAGGAAATATTGTGGTATAAATGTACACTAACTGAATTTTGTTTGTGTAACAGCACTGAAAAGAGGCGCAGGGAGCAAGAAAATAAGTATTTAGAAGAGCTAGCGGAGTTACTGTCTGCCAACATCAGCGACATTGACAGCTTGAGTGTAAAGCCAGACAAATGCAAGATTTTGAAGAAAACAGTCGATCAAATACAGCTAATGAAGAGAATGGAACAAGGTAAAAACAATGGCTGCACACTTTGTTATTAAAACATTTATAATATACAGTTTTATTTTTTATTAAGAAACTGTTATGATTTTGTTAAAGAAATGTTTTTGTTAAGATGTTTTTTTTTTTTTACAAAGTAAATGTGAGACTCTTCTTGTTATAACAAAGTTGCTTATTACATTAACTTAAAAACTGGTTGCCTTGGAAAGTATGGGACCAAAGTATCTTTGGAGATTGAGTCAGAAGATAGAAGTTGTGGACTTGAGCCTAAGACCTTGGCATAGAGCTGAAGGATAGTAACTCCAGAAGGGAAAATCTCTCCACTTATCTGAGAAAGCTTATCTCTACCTAGACTCTGGGTGGGGAAAATAATCTTCTTGAAAAAAACCTTGATGTATTTTGAGGTTCATATTTTGTTTTCCTTTTCTTTTTTTTGAGACAGAGTCTCACTATGTCACCCTTGGTAGAGTGCCATGGCATCACAGCTCACAGCAACCTCAAACTCTTGGGCTTAAGCGATTCTCTTGCCTCAGTTTCCCAAGTAGGTGGGACTACAGGCACCTGCCACAATGCCCGGTTATTTTTTTGTTGCAGTTGTCATTGTTGCTTTAGCTGGCCCAGGCTGGGTTCAAACCTGCCAGCCTCCATGTACGTGGTCAGCACCCTACCCACTGAGCTGTGGGCACCACCTGAGGTTCATATTTCTACCACCTACATTTACTGGGAATGCCACATCACCAAGGTCTGGGGTTGCCTTCAAAGGCAAAGTACTTAGAACCCTATCATAGCCTGACCCCATGGGAGTGCCACAGAAAAAGTGCTTCTGAGGGTGATTTTATGCCGAAAATCATATAAAATATGAGGAAATACTCCACAGTGAATAAGACCACTAATAGCAAACAGAAGGACTGGGCCCAAAAGAACTTCATTTTATTAGCAGCAATATGAAAAGACTATAGACAGATCTATTTAAAGTAATTAAGTTTTATGATTTTAAGATTTTCGAAGCTGGAGGAAGATAGTCTAGTGACAACTGATTTAGCAAACAGGAGAAGCCACGATGTAACCTGCAAAGGGGAGTCTAGCAAGAGGCTACATAGTCCCTTCCTTGTTTGATCTCAGAACAGGAACAGCCGGGCTCATATTCCCTAAACTGAAGAGAATCCTTTGGGGAAATTGGTAAAGTCATATGGGAATAGTCCAAATGAAAAATTTGCTCCTCGTCTTGCTCCTACTCATCATACAGCCGCTATTCAGAATTTTAGTACCTCACTCTTTAATATGAACAAAAAGTCAGATATTGGATAATACAGAAGAGAGCAAACCAAGCAAAGAAAAAGGGAACTCATAGGAAGCAAAAACAATTCAGGGAACAAAAGAAAATGTAAAACAACCAAACAATCCCTCAAAGACTTAAGAAAGATACTGTGGCTCGGCATCTGTGGCTCAAGTGGCTAAGGCGCCAGCCACATGCATCTAAGGTGGCAGATTCGAATCCAGCCCGGGCCCACCAAACAACAATGACGGCTGCAACCAAAAAATAGCCAGGCATTGTGGCGGGTGCCTGTGGTCCCAGCTACTTGGGAGGCTGAGGCAGGAGACTCGCTTGAGCCCAGGAGTTGGAGGTTGCTGTGAGCTGTGATGCCACGGCACTCTACCCAGGGGGATAGCTTGAGGCTCTGTCACAAAAAAAAAAAAAAGAAAGAAAAATACTGCATCTATAAAATAAGAATAAAGTGCTATAAAATGAAACATTCAAAACAAGAAATAGCAAAACAAGCTGGACAGAAGAAACTTTCCCTCTTTCCCTTGTTTCTTGTCTGTGCCTTCTCACACCCTCTGTTTGACCAGTTCCAGGTACACTCTGACTCAGGGATTCCTTCTGTCTGGAATGCTCTTTCCCTACGTGTCCATGTGGATCATTCTCTCCTTTCATGTTTTTGCTCCAGTATGTCTTTTCAGTTAAATTGTCTCTAACTACTCAATTTAAAATCTACAAATACCAAAATCTACACATCCCTCTACACTTTCCTTGATTTTTACCCCCAGGACTTTTTTACGTCTGACATATTACATATTTTATACATCAGTTTTCCTACCCCAACCAGAGCTCCACGAGGGCAATGATTTCTATTTGTTTACCACTGTATTGTCAATATCTAAAGCAATGTCTGGCCATACAGTAGCAGGTAGGCTTTCAGTGAGTGGATGAAGAGATGAAATCTGAAGAAATTCCCTAGAAAATAAACAGTCAAGCAGTGGAAAATGAGAGAAAAGATAAGAAACTTACAGGATTAGCTCAGGAAATGTAACATGTAATTAGACCCAGATATCTAAGAGAACAGATCAAATAGAAGAAATGATAAGTGAAATAATATCAAAAAACCCTTCTCAGAACTAGAGGAATGTAAGTTTCCAGATCGAAAGCCCTCAGGTAGTGCCCACCACAGTCAGTGAAAGAGAAAAAGAAACTCATACCAATGTATAATTTAATGAGATTTTAAAACACTAGGGAGAAATAACATGATAGAGGAAATAAACAGGTCTCATACTAGATTGTTTTCAAAATAGGTTCAGATTTCTAAATAATATCAAAAACTAGGATCCTAGGCCTAGAATTCTGTTTATACAAATGAAGTTGAATGCAAAATAAAAGACTTTTCACACACCAAAAGTCTTAAAAATGTTACCTCTTTTCGTATCTGCTAATCCAGAAAGAAAGGCATAGTATTAACCTGGGAAACCATGGAATCTTAACGCAGAAGAAAGGTAAACAGTAGCCCAGAATTGCAGTTGTGCAGCAACCTGAAACATAGCCAGCCTCAGTAGGAGCAGGGAGATGGAGGGCTGCAGGGAGGGTTTCCATGGGGAAAAAAAAGGAACACATTGTGTATGTGATGACCAACCAAACTGAGAGGAATTTTACCTCTGGAATAAAGTTTAGGGTTGAATTAAACTACACAGAAAACCCAAAACAAAATACAAGAAAAGAAATATAAATCATAGCACATACTTCGGCTTTCTTACAAAGTATATTTATGTAGCCACAGTAACATAGATATTAAATATTAATTACTATAAAAATTGTTACAACTATACTGGGAGAATGAATAGAAGGGAAATGTGTGTGTAGCAGGTTGGTATAAATCAAATTCTTACTCTTCATGATAGCATGTCAGTAAATTATGTGTAGTATAGGCAATGAGAAGTATGAAGTGTATTAATTAAGGCTAACAAGACACCCCAAATACCGTGGTTTTAAAAAGCGTCCAGTTAGGTGTCAGGATTCAGGCTCCTTCCTTGCTCTGTCATTCCTAGGGTGTTGCCATTATCCATGTGGTCAAACTTGTCTCAGCTGCTCATGTCCCAGGTGACAAAAAGGGGCAAGAAACAAGTAGGAAGGCTTATTCTTTCCCTTTATGGGTAAGACGCAGAAATTGAAAACTATGGCGATATCAAGTATCAGTGAGGTTGCAGAAAAACAAATCAGTGTCTTTGATTCAACTTCTTTGGAGAATGATTTGTTAATTCTTAGTAATATTGAAGTTACACAGACTTTAGGATCCTGCCATTTCTCTTCTAGAATTTATCCTGAAGAAATTACAAAAGAGGAAATATTGGAAATAGTTTATTGTGGCATTGTGGTGGTCAAAAGTTCCACCAGTAAGGAAATAAATGTATCAACCATGGGTTATTTATATAATGTGCAGCAATTAAAATAAACAAATCAAAACTATATGTATCAATGTGGTTAAATCTCAAACATAAGACATACTTTAAATCGTCTCTAAATTACCTGCAATACCTACTTCAATGTAAATGCTATGCTGATAGTTGTACTGTATTGTTTAGGGAATAATGACCCAAAAAGGTCCGTACCCGTTCGTCGGTTTGGATGCAATATTTTTCTGAATATGTGAAACCCACAGATACAGAGGATCAACTGTATGCATAACTGTATATATTTATATAAACTTTAAAAACAAAGATAATAGGTTGTTCATGAAATACTGTAGTAAAGGTATAGAAAAATGCTTAGAAATTATTATGCCAGCCTCAGAATAATGGTTACTTCTGAAAAAAGGACCAGAGGAGCAAGGCCATCAAGGTTTAGCTATATTTACAAGTATTTATTTAAAAACGAAAGACCTGATGCAAATGATGTTAGCATGTGTGAGAACCGAATGGTGATAGTATGACCATAAGCTGTAGAATTTTCTGTGTTTTTTGGAATATTTGAAATACTTAATATTTTAAATTGAAAAGGATGGATTTCTATACTCAGTAATACCGTATTTGGTTTTTGGTGAAACTTTCATTTTTTAAGCATGATGCTGCTTTAAGATGGTGGGATGGATTTTCAACATTGCCACACAAAAGAATTCCAGATCCTTTAGAAGTTACAGTTTTATCAATCAGAGCATCATGACATGAATGTGAAATGTTAAGTTTGTGCAGGCTCTTTTTATTTTTTGAGACAGAGTCTCAAGCTGTTGCCCAGGGTAGAATACCATAGCGTCACAGCTCATAACAACCTCAAACTCCTGGGCCCAACTGATTCTCTTGCCTCAACCTCCTAAGAAGCTGGGACTACAGTCCCCTGCCACAACGCCCAGCTATTTTTTGGCCCAGGTTGGATTCGAACCTGCCAGCTCCAGGGTATGTGGCTGGCGCCCTAGCCGGCTGAGCTACAGGCACCAAACCTGTGCAGGCTCTTAGAAGGAACAATCATATCTTCATTCCCTCTTTTGTGGCATCTGATCACATCAGAAAGGGAAAGATAAAAAATGGAAGAAATATCACTCTTTTATAATTACCTATTTCTCAGAAACTTTTGGTATGAACTTTAGAACATTTGTCTCATTATTGAAACAATGGACCTGGTCAGTCAGTGTTTACATCCTCATGCTACTGCATTCTACTGTTAATAGTAACATGATTTGGAGCACATTGCTTAACCTTTGTGATGTTCTATTTTATCATCATAAAATGAATGTAATTAAGATTTTTAAGTGTGCAACTGGACATTGTGGCTCACACCTATAATCCTAGCACTCCAGGAGGCTGAGGTGGGTGGATTGATGAGTTCAGGAGTTTGAGACCAATCTGAGCAAGACTGAGACCCCACCTGTCTAAAAATAGAAAAACTTAGCTGGGCATGGTGGTGGGCAGATGTAATCCCATCTGCTTGGGAGGCTGAAGCAGGCTGAGGCAAGAGGATCACTTGAACCCAGGAGGTTGAGCTATAATGATGCTACAGCATTCTACTCAGGGTGATAGGGTGAGACTCTGTCTTAAAAAAAAAAGATTGGCTCGGTGCCTATGGCTCAAGCAGCTAAGGC